>NW_027397094.1:2951390-2973322 GCF_003265705.2 Callorhinus ursinus | reverse complement strand
CACTACTCCATCATATGGGTACAAGTGAATAAGCTCTGGGTCATTGTCACTACTCCATCATATGGGTACAAGTGAATAAGGGCGGGTGTAGGTATCATTCCCAAAATACATAATGTAGACTTTTATCTCATATTGTCACCAGCTAGACCCCAAGACCCGACCTTGACTGCCCACCTGCTTGTACTCGCCAACTTTTATCCCACATTTTCCCTTGTGCTCTTCTCTCCAGCTTATCTCTTAACTCAGACAAATGGAAAGCAAAACCTCCCCTCACATGAGCAACTTCCCTGACAGGACCTGGAGCTGCCCGAGACCACCCAGACCAGTTTGAGCTTAATCCCCGACTCATGCCTGTGCAGATGGACCACAGCATGACCTCTAGAATGACTGATGACCACATTTACCTCATTATAATACTAACATCTCTGCCCAAGGAGGAACTCGAGCCTCACTTACACAGTATACAATGTGTGTCTAGGTTGGTTTCTTTAAGGTGCATGCGTGACCTCATGCCTGCCTCTACATATGATGACAAGGCTCCCCTATCATCCCCTATTCACCTAACCCCAAATAAAAGGAAGGTATCCACCCTTGCTTGGGGCATCATGGTTTTAGAAGTCATTCCCCATGATCTCCTTATTTGCTGCAAATAAAGTTTTCTTTGTGTGACCACTCATGTGGTGCAGATTCTGACTCACCAAGGAGTTGACTCACGTGGGTTCAGTTACAATATTGAGAAAAGATACTGCTTACAAAAAGTGTTGATCTATAAAATATGAATTTTTACTTGGAAACAAAATACTAAAGAAGCTACTGTCAGGGAAGAAAAATAATTTCTCTCCACCCTTCTAGCTTCTTGGCTGAGACCTCATGCAATAAAAACAGATTAGCAGGAAAAAAGCCCAAGCAATTTAATGATATGTACACCTACTGTATAGACACAGATAGCAGGAAAACTGAGTAACTCCCCCAAATGGCCAAAGCTATCACCTTAAATACCAACTCCAGCTAAAGACTAAAGACCATGTGGGGGTGGGGGAGAGCCAGGTTTTCAGGCAAAACACAGTCAACACGGGAGTCGCTGTCTTGCAGGTGGACGTCCAGACCCTCCCCACAGATGGGAGCTTGTCCAGATTCAGTCATTCTCGTCTTCCTGGTGGGAGAGGGATGCCCTTGCAAGTGGAGACTTCCCGTCTAAGTGCAAAGTGCTCTTCCAACAGGGAAGTGTTTCTACATGATTTTCAGAGCTCCTCTGTTGTTTGTGGGTTTGAAAACATAATCAGCCTAAAATAATCCTTATGCCAAGAAGGTCTATTTTGGGGTGACGCATACTGCTCCTCTTCATTTCTATAAACAGACAGGTAGCACTGAAAAGATACCGGCTGCCTCTCTACACATGTGGAGCCTCCCCACGATTTGTCGTTAAAATGTATTATAAAACATAAGGAAAAATGGAAGTAGGTCTCCTGAACAATGCTCTCGTGTAAGCCCATGGCAAGCCTTAGTACTTCTCCTAGTTTATTTTTTTTTATTTTTTTTAAAGATTTTATTTATTTATTTGAGAGAGAGAGAATGAAAGAGAGCACGAGAGGGAAGAGGGTCAGAGGGAGAAGCAGACTCCCCCGCTGAGCAGGGAGCCCGATGCAGGACTCGATCCCGGGACTCCAGGATCATGACCTGAGCCGAAGGCAGTCGCTTAACCAACTGAGCCACCCAGGCGCCCAGTACTTCTCCTAGTTTAGAACCAAATTTGATCTAAAAAATTCTTCTAAAACATAGTCCCTGGCAATTCAAACAAAAACCAAAATGAAAAGAACCTTTTGCTCTTTCTAGTAAAATGTTACTGCTCAAGACTGTTCTAGATAAAAGAAATACCATTCTAAATTGGGAGTGGTATAAATAAAACATAATTACTTACATGAATGTGTTATGTGATTTCCTGAAGTCTATATTTCCATTCAATGCTATGTGAGAATCCAAAACATATTAAAAACTACTCCCCAAATTCCTTTCTCCCATTTTCATTCCTCATTTCTCTTATTTCCTTTCTGAGATTAAGATATTTTTCATTATAAAATATTTAAAAATAAGAGAATATTTCATTGATTTAGAAACTATAGCTATAACTGGCAAGCAAGAATATATCTCTTAAATGTTATCCAAGTTTGTTTACTTTGTATTTTCCCAATGTGTATTATTCTTTCACATGTCTTTTACACTTTTGCTAACATTACACGAAACCTTTAATTAGATGCCCTAAAAACAAGTCACCATTTAATGACTGTGAGTTTAGCTGTGCAAGGAATTGCAGGTGATACAAAGAACAATCCAGCGTCAAAGCGGAAATGCAGGAATTTAAAAGCACACATGTATCTTCAACATTGAATCAAGAAAGCCGTAAGAAATATTCAGGAAAGTGTGGGATGTGACCTAGCTGGAACATTGTCAGTGTTTCACAGGAAAGCCACACTGACATGGTCCTGGAATCCTTAGCATCTTTATTCAAAGCCTCCAATCCTCTGGCCCCAGATGATGGCAACACGATGTACAACTCTTTGGAATCATATTATAACATATGCTGGCATAGCAGAGACACCCGCTGTCTTTGAATGAGTTATTTACTAAATAAGTAGAAATTTTCATCAATACGTTGCAAGTAAGGAAGAACTAATTTCTTTTTAAGCACAGAGAACTTCAAAGATATTTACTTTTAGAAATAGCTCGGAGATAACTAATTCATTGTCACAATCCGCACTTTTTACCAAGCGCATTTTTTATAAATTTCAAATATTCACACTATGACAATGTTAAGGAAATAAAACACCTCTGTCAGATGATAAGTGAGGCTTCAATCCCTTCATCCCAATCAAAAGGCTTTCTTGATGTAAAATGGTTTAATTGCCCACTATTCTTTGATCAAACGAGATAAATGCTAATTTCTAATTCACTCAGTACCTGCTCTTATTTAGAAGAGTATTAAGTTAAATATTGGTTGGTTGGAGTGGGGCCAGGAATGATGTGGAGTACCCAATACTATGAAATTACATTAATCTCGGTTTTAAAGTGAGTGTGGAACAGGCGTGCTGATCTTCTGATTTCTTGTTGAGCCATAGGAACCTCAAATAGAGACTTCCAACATTTACGTACTCAGTATTCAAGTGGTTTGCAGATCAAAAAAAAAAAAAAAAAAGGCTAGAAGCACCTACTAGACTGACTCATTGATACATATATTAAAGACCCTCTCCTTACCTTATCAGGTATTTGCAATAGAGAAAGAAAAAAAATTGCAACATATTTAGAGTTGCCCTGAGTCTTCTAACCCTGACTCAGTCACTGAAGACCAGGGAGGTGTTTGTCTTGCTTCTGTCCACCGATGACAGATGGGATATGACTGACTGAAAATTTAAAACTTATCCTAGAGTAACTTGATTCTGTTAGATTCCTTTATGCAAATGAGAAAAAAGAAGCAACAAGATTGTGTAGGTCTAAACCATTTTAGAAGTGAGTTCTTTTTTCTTGAAAGTGTTTTTTTGTTTGTTTGAAATGCTTACTTAATTTTCCTTAATTTTCATGCATACTAGTAGATAGAAGAGCATGATATTTTACATCTCCACATGCTTATGTGTCTTTATGACTGGAACATTTTATGTTTGTTAGCCGCCAAGTATCATCTTCCTAGTTCACTCTTATTTCCCAGAATACACCCAGGAAATAGGCAAAGCTACAAACAATGGGTGTACAGTTTAGGACTTACTCCACAATTAGTAGGAAGTAGAGGTGAGGGAAGGTCAGAGTGGGGGCTAGTTTTGAAAAGTTATTTACATAAATTGATATCCGAAAGTGTACAAAGTGATTTTTTTTACATCCAAGCCCATATAATTATAATGTTTACACATATTATACATTACACAATTATACATTACACATTATAATATGTGTAAACATTATAATTATATGGGCTTGGATGTAAATATAAAAAACTCATACTTGCTTAAGGACCGATTGTGGGTCTCTTCTGAATATTCATAGTATTAAAAGAATATTCATAGTATTAAAAGAAAAGACAGGTAAGAAAGAAATAGTGTTTTTAGGAATTATATAATATCTTATTATGAAAGACAGCTAGTGTTCCTATTCTAGATTTTTGATATTTGAGAAAATATTAAATTTGCCCTGTTACTGATAAGGTAACTTAGAAATTACTCTGGCTATGATTCTAAATTAAATGTAAAGTTTTTCTTTCTGACAATCAAGAGCTCTTGAGTACCTAAGAATACTTAGTATTTCCGTCAGGATAATGCTAATACGAAAGAGAGCTGGTTTTGAATAATATCTATGTATAAAAAGATGAGTTTGATTCCTTTGTGATTTAGGGTAATATATAAAAAATGGAGCTTGTGGTACAGACTATATTGGACATTTCAATAAAAAGAAAACCCACTGATCTCTGGGTATCCCTGAACTTTCATTGTTAGATTTCTTTTCCTTCTGTTTTCTAGAAATAATCATTCCCTCATTGCATATTCATATTTAAAATGAACCACGGGTAATAATGTTGTAAATATTCTCAATAAAACGAGTGACAAGTTAACCAAAACTCTCCCGGCTTATTTAAGAGTAACAGCATGTCCACATGGATAAAAAGAAACTTCCTAATTATGTGAAATTTGAAGAGTTTCCTTTGCACATCAGTCAAATCTTTGTACCATAAGTAAAGCCAGATCCAAATTGAGTGATTTCAGGAATTTATCATCAGACCTCTACCCTCTTAGATACCATCTACCTTATTTTTATTTTTAAAGATTTTATTTATTTATTTGATGGAGAGAGCAGGAGAGAGCACAAGCAGGGGGAGTGAGAGGCAGAGGGAGAGGGAGAAACAGGCTCTCTGCTGAGCAGGGATCCAGACCTGGGGCTCGATCCCAGGACCCTGGGATCATGACCTGAGCCGAAGGCAGCCGCTTAACTGACTGAGCCACCCAGGCGCCCTGATACCATCTACTTTAAAATCAAAATCAATCGCTCATATTTCCACTCTGGTTATGACTTCAAGAGAATAACGTAGGTTTTAGTACATGATCTACACTGTACATTTACATACCATTGACAATAATAAAAAACCCCAAAGAATATA
Source organism: Callorhinus ursinus (assembly GCF_003265705.2). NCBI lineage: Eukaryota > Metazoa > Chordata > Mammalia > Carnivora > Otariidae > Callorhinus > Callorhinus ursinus. The sequence goes on along the minus strand of NW_027397094.1, from coordinate 2,968,188 downwards.
AAAATATAATTAGAAACATATAACAATCTGTGGATTTCATGATTCTATATAAATATAAAAAATAAATTATATAGATGAAGGGGTTCAGGACAGCCCCCCCCCCCCCCACAAATGTACAATTTTGGCATACTGTGAGCTGAAGGTACCTGAGACTGTGCAGGCTCAAGATAAATTCTGTCTTTCTCTTAACCATAGAGAAGAACCTAAATTGGGGTCTTTCCCAGAATAAAGGTTATGAACAGAGATAAATTTTATCTGAGTGACCCATCTGTATGGTAGGGCAAACCTCTAATTATCAGACATATGCTTTTCTTATCACCCTGTGAAGTGCATCCCTTTTCTCTGAAGCCCCAGACCCCAGCCCCTTCTCCTCAGTTCGGGATGACACAGAGACCTCATCCTGCCTGACTGCCTTTGGAATTTCCACATCTGTGTGGATTCCTCATACGTCCACCTATTACATTTGAGTTTTTTTCTGTGACTCTGTCTCATGTCAATTTGATCCTGAGTCCAGCTACAAGGACCTTTGGAGAGGACAGGGAACCATCTCTCTGAGAGAAGAAGCTCTGATTTGTAGCATTTGTCACTTTCCATACTCTAGGCTCTATCACCATGACCACAAAGGTGAGGTCATTGAACTTGGAGCTGGGAAGAGACCCACAATCGGTCCTTAAGCAAGTATGAGTCAGCTTTTCAGTTCCAACAACCCACTGTTTTAAGTAAATTATGTGTCTAAGATGTAGAGGCAATGAAGAATTCTTTACCATTTGTTGGGGGGGGAGTGATGTGCTGTAAAACTTTGGAAAATAATATGGCACTTTTTAGTAAGATTAAAAGTATATGCCTATACATGTGTAAAACACATAATTTTCTCATAGTAATTCCATTTTTAAATTATCCATTTTTTAAAAGATTTTGTTTATTTATTGGAGAGAGAGAGAGTATGTGAGTAGTGGGGGAGAGGCAAAGGGAGAGAGAGAATCTTAAGCAGATTCCCAGCTGAGCGAGGAGCCAGACGCAAGGCTCCATCCCAGGACCCTGAGATCATGACCTAAGTCCAAATCAAGAGTCAGATGCTTACGCTTAACCGACTGAGTCACCCAGGAACCCCTCAAGGATCCACTTTTGAGCTATGAAGTGCCAGTAGTTAAGTAGTTTATAGAATACTGTAACAATATGAGAATATATTCCAAGCATTCATCTTAAGTATATTTGTGGTTGCTAACTTGCTAATCTTCACAAGAAGTCTATGTGGTGTGTTTTATTAATATCGTCATTTTACTAGGTAGGAAACTGAGGTACAACATCTGCCCAGAGTCACCCAGCTAGTCAACGGCAGCACTGGCATTTAAATCCAGGTAATGGTGGTTCGAGAATTCATGCTTTTGCCACAATATTGCACTCACTGCCTCTCATGAGAGTCATGAGGGTAGATGTCATCCCATGCCAAAAAACAAAAAATGGAAAGTATAGTTGGATAAATTATAATGCATCCTAATTTTGGTATATTCTAAAATCATTAAAAGGATATCGCTCTGAAAATTTTTAAAAACACCAAAAAGCTTCTAATCTCCCATATTTAAGATTCACATTTTATACCATCTAAGTTTATAATAAAAATTGTTACAGATAAATTCACCTTTTCTTTAATTTCTTGCCAATTCCATCCCTTCCTTTCGATGATTCATGCATATCCTTCTATTTCACAATTTAATCCCTGAAATGTTGAAAATTTAACACTCCCTCCCTCACTTATGGGCAGTCTAGCAAAGTGCATACAAATTGTTCCAGATGTCTTTATAAATATCTTAAATTAAATAGCAACTCAGATGTTTTAGCTTGAGTTTCTCTAAAAAAAAAAAACAAAACACCTCATTTTAAACAGCACAATAAAAACTAGTTTTCAGATACATTCCAGAGCAATCTTACTTTTCCCTACATTTTATTAGAGATTCTGAGTCAAGCAAGGGAAACTGTATTTTTTCTTCTCATTTTCACTTGCATGGAAATAATCTATAAAAAGAAAGATTTCAGGGTTTTGAGGAACTCAAATCTACTCAATCTACTGAGAGGCCAGTAGATTTTACTTTTTTTTTATATCTGCTGTCTGTCTCCACTTTAGCCTCTACCCCTGGACACCAAGATAATCAATTGAAAAACAACCAACTGGAGAATTTTGAATGTAAATCTAGAAATTTGGCTTCAAAAATTAGATTTCTACCTATGTATCTATATCTACTACCTACCTACTATATATAACAGAAAAATTTATATATATTATATGTGTTAATAAAATAAATATATTTATATATAAGTAAACATATTTATATATTATAAATATATAAAATGATATTAATATAAATATACACAGACAAAATGCCCCTCCCCCCCATTTCTGGCAAAATATCTTTTGGGCAAAAATGCCATTGAATGACACCTTGTTGCATATAAACTGGTTCAGAAGAGCTGACGGAGGATGATTTCCTTTTGCCCCTCCCTGTGGTCTTCCTGTTCTGCCCCATGAGTAGGATGACAATGCTTAGGAGTCCTTAAAAGCAGAGGTTGGCTTCAGAGTCTAATAACCTTTTCAGAGCATGATCCTGTCACTTGCTATGGACCTCTGTCAATACTGGAAGCTATCTGTAGCCAGACCTATCAGTTGTTTGCTGAAATACTAGCCCTGTTCTTCTTGTTAACAAACCCTTTTCCCCTTCTTCCCTCTTCCTCCTCCCCCTTCTCCTGGCCTAGGCCCCCAGGGTTACCAGTGTGTCCAGCTCCAGGAGATACAGAGAACTTGGTGTAATCCAGAGGTGACTACCTCATTCCCCTTTGCTACATACAATCTTCCTCAACCTCCCTTCTCTAGCTGCCTCCTGAGATCCCAGGCCGGGGGGGGGAGGCGCTGGATGGGAGAGGACTCGGGAAGAGTTTCCTCGAAGACAAAGGAGGAATAAACAAACATAAGAAGAGTCCTAGTTTTGCCCTTTTCTCCACCTGCTTACCTTCAGACTTGAAATGCATTTGTGATGCTTATGGCTGTGGAATTCATTAGCCCCTGACAAATAAGGCATTGGAAAAATAACCAAATTTCAGGAACGGGGCACAACGTGAGGAGAGAAGTAACCTGAGTCCTTGGTGATATACTTGGGCTGTCAAACCAACCCTTGATCTACATGAATTAGGGATTTTATTAAAATAATAAAAGTCCATGTTATGGGGCACCTGGGTGGCTCAGTCGGTTAAGCGACTGCCTTCGGCTCAGGTCATGATCCTGGAGTCCCGGGATCGAGTCCCGCATCGGGCTCCCTGCTCGGCGGGGAGTCTGCTTCTCCCTCTGACCCTCCCCCCCCCATGTGCTCTATCTCTCTCATTCTCTCTCTCTCAAATAAATACAATTAAAAAAAAAGCCCATGTTATGTAAGACTGTTTTTCCGATGTTCTGTTCCTACTGTGCACACATCCTGGTTACGGTCCTAGTCACTGACACCTAGTGAGCAACTAACTATTCAAGAAATGGCAGCCATGGGGGAGAAGAGTGCCGATTGGACAGTTTTTCTCTTCCTTTAGTGTACTCTGGAATCCCCTGGGGAGTTAATAAAAATGCAAGCATTCCACTTCTACCCTTTGAATTTTTATTCAGAGGGTCTGAGGTTGGGTGCAGGAATCTGCATATTTAATATCCTCCCAAGGTGATTCTGCTGCTGACGTTCCATGTATCACACTTCGAGAAATACGTCAGTGTGAACTGAACGCAAATTATTGAAGAGTGGGTACGAGTGATTTAGGGGGAAGGAAACAGTGAGGAGAAAGAAATCCTCCTGCCCCCTTCCATCCTACTCCCCATCTAGAAGAATATAATATACAAATTACGCTGTGGACAGCCTACCCGGTCCAGCCCATAAACTACACCAAGAACTCTGAGAGCACTTACACATTTTGGGCACATTCTTTACTTCGTAAGTTCCCCAGAGGGAAGCTAGGGAAATTGAATACTCACATTAGCTTGGATGATGACAAAGTACCGAGTCTTATCTTCATAGTTGAGCCTCTTCCTTAACACCACATTTCCAGTTAACATGAGGGGAATTTCGAAGGTGTCATTAGATGTCTGCAAATAGAGAAAGACATAGAATCAACTCCTTCGAATATAAGATGAATTACAGAATGTAGTGTTGCAACCTAGTCTTTTGAAAGTTAGAGAGCATGCTTATCATCTGAAAATAGAATATTGCCTGTAAGCTTCATATTTAATACTCTCATCATTTTTTAAAGATGTATTTATTTATCTGAGAGAGAGAGAGAGGGAGAGAGAGGGAGGGAGGAGTAGAGGCAGAGAATCTCCTGCAGATTTCCCGCTGAGCACAGAACCAACTAGGGCTCTCTCCCAGGACCCTGACGTCATAACCTGAACTGAAACCAAGAGTCTGCCGCTTCACTGACTGAGTCATCCAGGCCCCCAGTACTCTCGTCATTTTTAAAAACTTTGCATGTCGATCAATGGGTTTCACCAGAGTCATTTTGATAATAACCACAAAACTTATTTCCTGTGACAGTTTTTTGTATATTTTTAGGGTAACCCATCAATAGCCCTGGAATACTTCTAAATCAAAGTTGAGGTATCCGGAAATTTTCCCTGTTACCACTGTTTGTTTTATCAACAAAGAGCTCAAACATTGCAATTTGTGATTTCAATATAATATCCTTTTTTCAAGACTGGTGTCAGGGGAGGAGGAGGGCAATGGTGATTTGTACTTGGTTCTGTGAGCTCACGCATCATTATCCAGAGCAGGTCATTCTTCTGACTGGAAAAAAAAAAAAAAAAAGGGCACTCCTGGCCTATCCCCAAAGACAGGAAGAACCAGAACCTTTTGGAAACCAGCTTAAATGCTTTTGCTTTAAATGCAATCAGTTCAGCAGCTATTCATCCCTAAACTCATTCCTTATTTATTTTAGATAAAATTCAATGAAAAGGATGGCAAAAGAAAAGAGAAGAAAAAAAAAGAGAAGAGAAAAAAAGGAACAAAAAAGAAAAGAAAGCACAATTTTAACTATTCTGATTTTGCTCATGGGTTAAATAAAAGTGTGCTTTGTTTTAGTAATAAGTTTGCAACACTGGTAATTAAACTTCTATGATTTTGGATAGTACAAATGCCTGATTCTTCTCTATTCCACATCTAGTATAAATTAGATCTGTTTATACGACATTCACAAATGATGACGATAATGCTGAACATAATAGTAGGTGTGACCGATTCCTGAGGGAGCCCTGTCTATCCCCACTTCCTGATAGGCATCTCATGCCTTTGTGTAAAACCTCCCCTTGAGTGTGACTTGCTTCTAACCAAGGATACAGCATAGGCGATAAACTGTCACTCTTGTGGCTACATTGTGTCATGGATGACTCCATCTTGCAAACAGCCTGGGTCTAGACACTCTCCTTGCAGAACAGCCGAGGAACTCAGTGTGGTCTCTTAGAGGTGGGAGCAGCTTCTAGCCAACAGTCAGCAAGAAGCCAATGCCTTCTGTCTTAAAATCATAAAGAAATGAATTCTGACAGCAGTCTGAGTTTCTCTGGAAGGAAGTTCTTCCTTAGTTGAGCCTACATAGGAGAACTAATCTGGTCAACACTCAGACTGCAACCTTGTGAGAGCCAAGCTGAGTCTAGACTCTTACGTCACAGAAACTACAAAAATGAGTATGTGTTGTTTTAAGACACTAAATTTGTGATGGTTTGTTACACGGTAATAGATAACTAACACACCACGTTAACCCCTGACTTGTCTCAAAGATCAGTGGTGGCATATAGTAACAGTAATTGATATCTGCTACGTTTGCTGAGTCTTCAACATCATAATTTCAAGTGATATTATATTTTTGTTTCTCTGATATTTAGGAACACACAGACAGACATGAGGATATACTCATATATGTTCTTACTAGAAAGTGATCCTCTTTTTAAAAATACAGAGATGAATAAACCACTTCTTAATAGTTTCTCCAATCCTCTTTTCCTTAAAGAGCAAACAGCCTGACACAGATTTGAAATGTCAGTGTTTCTGGTTATAAACTAGTACCAGTGGCTAACCAGCTGACAGCTCATCACTGCAGATCGACAGCAATTGACGAAATGAAGGATGTTCTCCTGTTGCCATTAGAACTGTGAAATAATTATATCATTGTTGCTGCTGCCTAAGACAGGAAAACCAGAATGGTTCATAAAGAAAAAGGACTATGCCTACTAGTCTTCTAAAGATATACTGTAGACATGAACTGATTGGGAATTGATTGTTCTGCTTCTATATGGCTGATGATCTCCTCCTTGGCTTAGTCTTTCCACAAACAACACCTATAAACTCTGGACTAAATGCAAAAAAACAAGGAATGCCAGACACCCCTAGAGAGATAACCAAAGCAGACATACTCTGGGAGATCTCACACACTTGAAAGAAGAGACAACGTGGGTGAGTTTGCTGTTTTACAATAGCTAGTCCCTCAAGGAGCAGTCAAAATTCTGATAGAAAGTCCATCTGGCCTGAAGCATCAGGGGATAGATTTTTGGGACCACCAATGCTGATGGAAGGTGAGAGGTGGGCCTTAGAAAGAGAAAGCCAGGAAGGGAGAGAACAAATGTCACCTGTAAGCTGTGTTGGGGTCTGTTGGTGACCTCTAGAGCACAGAGGCAGACTAGAACAGGTGCACTAAGAAAGCATATAGAACTGAGCTTCGAGCTGCACCCGAGAGTTATTAATGTAAGTCCGATGATGTTGTCTGGTACATTAAAAACAAACACATAGACAAATCTTCTCAGATGAATATAATAGAAGAGTCTCTCCCCAACATAACCTTCACAAGGTCCAGGAGGGAGTTCAGAACAACTGGACCCATGATGAACCAGGAAATGGGATCCCTTTTCAGAAAGAGAGAAAATCAGGGAAGACCAATGTTAGGACAAGCAGAGGAACTCTGTACTCAGAGATGTAAATAATATGCTCAGTGCAGGTGAGACCACAGGAAAACTCAGCAAAGATAGGCAAACTCTAAAAATGTGGAACATTCAGGCATGAGGGTTATACTAGCTGGGAAAAAAAAAAAAAGACCACTGGATACACTTGTCATATTTCTATTTCTTAAGATAGAAGGGAAATCTAGATGTGAGTGTGAAATTTTATGATTTTTAGGTATTGGCTCAAAAATGATTTAAATTAATCTGTGGCCAAAAGTGCCTGGGTGGCTCAGTTGGTTCAGTATGTGACTCTTGATTTCAGCTCAGGTTGTGATCTCAGGGCCCTGGGATTGCACCCCAATAAGGCTCTGTCTCAGTGGGGAGTCTCCTGGAGAGTCTCACTTTCCCTCTACCTCTGCCCCTCCTGCTCATTCTCTCTCTCTCTCTGTCTCTCTCTCTCAAGTAAATACATAACAATAAATTCTTTAAATTAATTTGTGGCCAAACAAAATGTCTGTGAGTGGAATGAAACTCGAGGTCCTTAATTTGTGATTCCCACTAATGAATAATGCAGCATCAGTTGGAAAACAAACAAAAACAAACAAAAAAAATCCTGAGATCTTTAAGTAGAACAGACCAATCTACACTTTTACCATTCCATACACTGTGGGACTCATTTGAAAGAAATCATAATTGTGGCTACAGATGCCAGAGATGGCCACATTTTCAGGTTAAATATGTTTGTCATCCCCACAGTTTTGATTTGAAAATAAGAAATTAGTAGATGAATATTATGGTGCCATAATAGAAGCAGAGTTACTAGCAATTGAACGGTGACAGGTACAAACATCAGTAGGTAACTGAGGTTTACATTAAATTTCCATGATGGCTAAAGATGGGTTCACTCTGTAAGGATGTGGCTGGGTTCATGCTTTCTCCCCTCCGCCCCATAAGCTCCAAGTTAAGTGCTCTCATGGTGTCTTAGTCTTTCGCCTCATTGAATTACATCCATGCCCAGAGAATGTCTTTATTTATTCCACAGTAGTGCTAGCTTGCTAGAGTACATCTTTCTTTTTCTGCAATTTGGACACTGCATGTGGCTTATCCAATCTTTAGGCAGTAAAGGTACATATTGTCTTTCGTTCCAAGTCCACAAGTCCCTGAAAGGGGGAAGCCTTCAGAAGGAATTCCTGCACAGGTGACAAGGATAAGCTTCTGGAGGCACATGTCTTAGGGGAAAAGACACATAAAACAAACAAAAACACCTCCAAATCTTCCTGAGGCTGTGCTACATCTAGGGGGCTTTTCTTCTTCCTTTTCATTTTTGTTCCCCGCAGGTTTTGAAACTTTTACCAACAGTACTGTTTTGTTAGAACACGGCGGAGAAAAAGTGGAGTCCGTGTCCTCTAGAAAGAGTCCTGAGTCTGCGGCTCAGAAGCCCACGCACACCAGCCGGCTACGCCCATGAGCCCGCTTCTCTCCCACCCACAAACTGACCCGCCAGAAGATGAGAACGTTTACAATTCACTTAGTTCTCACACTACATGTGTGAGGTAGGTCCTATTGGCCATTCTCAGTCTCTGCGAGCTCAATGTTTTTGTTTCTTTGTTTAAAGCTTATGTAACAAATACGTAAATTAAAAATAGAAACGTAATATTAACTTCACCACTTTCTATTTTCCTAACATTAAACATAAAGAAGAAGCATTTGTTTAGAAAATTCACTTAAGAAGTGATTTTTTTAAACGATGCTTTGGGGAACCCATGGCACCCTGAGAAGCGTTCTGGGGGGAAGAGAAAGGGAAAGGTGGCAGGCAGGGATTCTCGCTTGGGCTGCAACAAAAGCATTCTGATCTTATCATTGTGATAGATAATATAACATACTGGAAGAAATAATTTCACAGCCTAAAAACAGTGTAGAAATTCAATGGTCTAATTAGAAATAAATAATCTAAAAAAAAAAAAAAAAGCGGGGCACCTGGGTGGCTCAGCTGGTTAAGCATCAGCCTTTAGCTCAGGTCATGACCCTGGGGTCCTAGAATCAAGTCCCACATCAGGCTCTCTGCTCAGCGGGGAGTTTGCTTCTCCCCTGTCTCTGAGACTTCCCCCTACTCATGCTCCTTCTCTCTCTCTCAAATAAAAAACAAAATCTTTTTTTTTTTAAGATTTTATTTATTTATTTTGAGAGAGAGAGAATGAGAGATGGAGAGCACGAGAGCGAAGAGGGTCAGAGGGAGAAGCAGACTCCCCGCCGAACGGGGAGCCCGATGCGGGACTCGATCCCGGGACTCCAGGATCATGACCTGAGCCGAAGGCAGTCGCTCAACCGACTGAGCCACCCAGGCGCCCTAAAAAACAAAATCTTAAAAAAAGAAGGCCACAGCTAAAGGTTTGTTCTCTTCTCTATCTTGGGCTTCACTGGTAGACATTGGCAGTGTGCTATTACTTGGCACGATCCATAATGCATATGTATCATACTGGTTACACCATCTCTGATGATTTATTTAGAATGTTTAAGAGTCTGCAAGCACAATGGAAATGTAGTGAAAATGGCATATGGTACCTATAAATAATTTTAGGTTTGTACCTACAAAACCCACCAAAAAGTTTTTAAAAGTGGTTTTTAAAAGTATAACACAACTAGATAAGAGACAGTAATTTTGAGATATTTTTTAACAGCAGAATGACGACTAACATAGTTCAAGGAGCTAAATAATAGAATAATATAGTAAGGATCAGCAGGAGTAAGCACTATTTTTATTCCTCATAGTGATGTCACATTGCACATAGGTACTGACATACCGGATCATTAGGATTATATTGGATAACATATTCTATCTGTCCATTTGGTCCATCATCTATGTCTGTAGCTCCATTGTCTCCTGAAAATCCTGTAAATATCGTGGTGCCAACTGGAGTGAGCTGAAAATAAAATAAAATAAAAACTGTCAATCCTCATTCCATCAACAGCACACCAGAAGTGTTCTAGCACAAGCCCAGGCTTCTGTTACACAAAGGAGAGCGGGCGGCTGCCCAGGGCCACAGATCTGACATGTTTCTAAAGAATACTTGCAAAACTTCTGTAGGAGTTCTTGTAAAGGCTCGATATTTCCAACATCTTGGTCCTTGCTTTGGGTAAGAAATAGAAGGCCCTAATTCAGTGTGAAGCACATTTGGACCAATTCATGACCATTAGCATCTTAGCCCCTGTGGAGAGAATGCATCTGTTGTTCTTCCTTAAAAAAACAAAACAAAACAAAACAAAAAAACCCTTGATGCATTAAGTTATCGACAAAGCTAGAATTTAAACTGTATGAGGAAGTTAGCATCTTTATTTTAAAATCAAACACCATTTCGGAGAGATCAATGACATGATGTGCCAGTGGAAGTCTGAGGAAGAGACGGAAACAGCGGTGCCCTGTGTATCAGAGCACGGAGAGAGCTGGGAGTTTCCGTACTTGCAGAAGGCTATTGAGTGGCGGATTTTGCAAGCTGGCCAGATCTTTCCCTTTGGGATTCAAACAACAAAACTTAATAAGGCACATGAGACATGATTTGGCATTTGGCCTGTGCATTTAGCTTTATTCATTGTTGCTCTCCACCAGAGAATCACTGTTATTTTCTCTGACCCGTAGGTCATTCCCTGCACAGTGTCTTCCTACAACCAGAGCCTCCAGTCCTCAAGCTGTAGCTGGAAAACTCTTCATTAGTTACATTTCCATTTAATTAGTATCACCTTCTCCTAAACCATCCCCGACAAAGCATTCTCTACCCCACAACAGAAGAAGGTGCCCTTTTTGTTGTGCTTACATTTTATACCTTTCTTCCTTAATCACTGCACTGAAATCATGAATAAATAAATTGTGTCAATGAACACAACCTCTCTGCCTCTTTCGTTTGTTTTTTTTTTTTTTATTTTCAGAGTTATGTTTTGTTAGTTTTTAAATGGGATTCTTTCATGGAGAAATAGTTTCAGAGATTGAAAAAGAAAAGGGGTTGTCTCATTTATTCCTATTTTTAGTGGGTATAAATCCAAATCTCTACAGGGATCCACCACATAAGGAGTAAATGAGTGAAGCAAGTCTGATGTGCTTGGGGGCAAACTGAGAAGCACATATATCCTATGAAGCAAATTCTCGCCATCATGGACTATAGTCTTCTAATATTCTAATTTTATAAGAAACATCTTGGTTCTAAGGATGGCCATAGATTTTAGAGAATTAAACTATGAGTTAAATGGGCCAAACAAAATATATGCAGGAGGCATGGCAACCACAGTACTTTGCAACTTCTGATCTAGAAAAAAAAATACAATTATGATGAAAGAAACAAGCCATCAATACAAAGTAGTGGGTATTTACAAAGTCAGCCTCCCTGGTGGGTAGGTCTAAAGGGCAAACTTTGACTTCCAGCTGGTCAAAAAGAACACAAAGAAGAGAGAGGAGATGGTCTCGACAGCACATACATGAACACCAGGACACCATGGACTGGGGCCCTGGGTGAGAACATGAAAGACTGCTAAGACCTCTATGTTGACAATCTTCAATTCTTTAAAATGTAATCCCAGTCCCCAAAGATGTGCTTTCTTACAAAAAATCATCTATTCTTATGTAGCTTGCTTTGATTTTTAAATTATGAAATTTTAAAATTCAATGATGATTTATTTCCAGATAACTAAAAAAACAAAGTATTTTTTGTGGTAAGAATGCCAAAGCTAGATCCCCTTTTATTCCGATCTCCTTTCATCAAGGCTCTTGGAAACAGGGGTTATCATAGTGAAGTCAAACTCTAAGCTTATTTAAAAATTAGGAAATACTGTTTAAAAAGGAAGTAGCAATGGAAACAAAGGAACTGCTTCAAAATGTATACAATGGATTTCCTAAGCACATGATTATCACCTATCCATCACCTTACAAATGATTTCAAAGTATCCTCTGTCTCCCGTGTGAAAATAAAATTGTTGGTAACCTTACGACAAAACAAAACAAAAAACCCACAAAGTATTTTTTTTTTTTTAAATAGGCTCCACAACCAGCATGGAGCCCAGTGCAGACCTTGAACTCACAACCCTCAGATCAAGACCTGAGATGAGACCAAGAGTCCGACGCTTAACAGACTGAGCCCCCCAGGTAACCCCCCAGGAAGTATTTTTTAAAAATCTTTGTTACCAAAGTAATAATAACTGGGCTACAGGATTAATTTAAAAAGTCAGAAAGAATCAAAACAAAGACAAAATGAAACAGAAAAACATGAACAGTAGGTGTGGGCAGATTTTGAAAACAGTGTGTCTTGTCTCTCCATTTACTCCCAGAAGCAGCATATCTTACTGGACTCCATGCGTTGTGGGGAGAGATCCTGAAGTCCCAAAGCCAAGGGCACAGCACGGGTATTAAGGGGAAGTAGAGGAAGTTGGAAGAGCTGAGAGCACACGCAGGTGTCTGGAGATGCTCAGACAATGAGTGGGCTGGATGCCCGGGAGCAAGTGAAGAGCAGAAAGTGTGCTGACAAGAATCACAACGTTCCCTATGTAATCAATTCTGCCAGTCCCTTTAATGGGCACCTAAAAGGACAAGATGCTATAACAAAGATTTTTTTTAATATCAACTCACTATTACTAAAACCAATTTTTTTCTTTCTTAACAAACTTTTTGTTTTGTTTTGTTTTGCTTTTTTAATTGAAGGAAGGCAAAGTTTCAACACAAGCCGTCATGCATCACCTGTATATTATGAAACACTGGGGCTTACGTAATTTAGAAGTAAAACAAACAAGGGAAAACCTTATGAGTCTCTCACTTGATCATGTAATCATCTGTGTAACATTCAACTGCAGCATTAATATCCAGTGACATTATTTTCTGTTGGAAATTTTAAATTATGTAGACAGGTTGTCAGTTTTCTACATGCTGCTTTAATAATATAAATTCAATTTGATTAGATGTAAAGTTTGAAGTATTATTTATATATGTAGAGGGAAAAAAACTAATCTCGCCTTTGAGTCTTAAAATCCAAGATGCAAATGAAACCTCCCTGATGACTTGGGTAAGTAATAAAATGGCAGTTGTTATCAGAAAAGAACTATTTTTAGTCAAGGTGAAAATAAAGCATAATATTCTCTAAATCTCACAACTTTCCATGTTTCCCAGTCTTATTCGAGATTAAGTTTCTAAAAAATAAATATTATATGACAGTATTTGTTTGGAAGAGATGATTTGAAGGATTTTACTTCTCCCTATGTGACATTTGCAAATCCAAAGACCCTAACCAAGAAAAAGTTCTGTTTTTCTCCAGCCTTCCAAATGTTTTTGAAACTCATAAAAGGCAACCTAAAAGTGCTATGGTATCTTAATATATTATCATCAATTAATATTTTTCCTCTTCATCACTGACATCTTTCTTTTATATTTAAAAATCATATTTATAAAGACATGTAATTTTTAATATCTGGTCATTTAAAACAAACCCTACAGTATATTTTTGGTTGCCCTTATAAAAATGCACTTAATGACAAAGTCCAACGAAGACTGTTGTTGGATTACACCTAAAAGGACCTATTATGCATTTGTTCATGGTTGCAATTTGAGGTTAATCCAAAAAATATTTCACTTTCAATCACTCTTATTTTAGGATTTAACCTTATTTTTTGGATGCCACACATAATTGTCCCCAATAGAATATATGAGCCCATATACATTTTTATTATTCCTTGAAATTACAAGTAGAAATATGATTCTTCAGTCAATTCTATTAGTTTATATCTTTGAATGGAAAATAAAGGAGAAACAATTGCCTCACTATGGAAAAAGAATCAATCTTACCATTTCTGTAATGATATCATATTAAAGGTCATGAATGATCTCTAAATAGGATTTTAAGCTCTTTTTTAAGAAGAGAATTTAGGTCCTTGAAAATTAAATGGAAAGCATTATTATAACAGCAGATTTCAGCATTGTATTTCATTTGTGTTCTGCGTCTCTTTACAATTTCACTAACAATTAAAGATTTTTCCTCCAACTTTGAAAGGTGGTATTTAGTTGTTGTCAGCAAAGGACTCAGGAAATATGCCTCATTATTAGTTCAGCATCTGCATAAATGAGTGAGTTCTGCTCCACAGTTGTATGTTTAGACCAAATGTCTTAGCACACACTGCTCCTACTCGTTTCCACTACTAGAAGAAGGAAACATTCCCCATGCAGATGTACACAGGCAAAATGTAGCACTAACCTGGGTGAGCAATTGGGCTGCACACATTTATCTGTGATCTACAGCTCACATGGTTGACCCGTTCAGACACAGGCTAGTGTTAGGGATGTTTAAAGCTAATATACGAGAAATAGCTAAGAAAAAAGAAGATAAAGCATTTTATCTTTATATGGATGGTCTGGAGAGACCAAAAAGGTCCCAGTGAAATGGCCTACGCTAGATGCAAACAAGCAAAAGGGAGTTGAAACATGCAAAATGGTGTTAAAAAATAGATTTCATTCATTTTCACTATATGTATACCCAACAGAAGTACACAACTATGCATGTACGTATGCATGCATGCCCACACACACATGCACTGCACAAATATAAATAAACATATCACCATGACTTATTCTCAGTAGAGGAGGTGGTGAACACTGGCGCTTTGTGAATTTCTCAATATGATGTAGAGGTTGAAACATGAGAGTCAGGCTGTTTAATACAAAGCTGTGTTGCCCTATAGATTATTATTCACAGTTTTCAGGCACATCTGCCATGCAGATGGCCATGTTCTGTGTTCTTTAACATTTCAACAAGACTCAGAAATATAAATTTGGTTTTCTGAAGGGCATTCTAATTCACGGGACGATTATCAGCATGGGCAGCTGCCTGAGGGTGTCACTTACTTATTTAGTTCATGTCTCTTTCCACAAATGATTTTATACAGCTATTGGGAAATACAGAAAATGCATAGATAGATGCAAATGGAAAAGTTAAAGAAAATCAAAGCAAGAAAATTCAGTATTTCAAGAAGATGCAGAAGATAAATTAGAATGTGAATGCAAAAAATGAACAGGTCTTAGTCAACTGTCTGTGTATCCTGTGATCCATGGCTAGTGAAGCTAACCGAAAAATTTTGAACAATGCTCCAAAAAGAGAAGACTTGTCCTCACTTACAAGCTTACTTGCAATATTTCCCCACAGAGCATTGTATTCATGGCTTCGTATAAATACAATTACTTCTCATTATCCATGGGAATTATGATCTATGAAGTCACCGTGAACACTGACTTAAATCCTGAACTACTGCTTCTGGAGAGAATATGGGGTTATCTCACTGCTAGGGGGGACACAAGCTTAGGTTCCCTTCAGCCTCGTGACAACATTTTCATCAACCAATCAATATATAACCTTGTTTTATGTGTGCTTCTGTTTAAAGACACCTTATTTAATATGTGTTTCTGATTTGCTACCACTTAGCTTACAGCCAACAGCACTATAACTCATTCCTGAATAAAACTTACCTAACACATATATTCTCTCCATAAGGTACATATTGCTTTCTTGGGTTAGGAAGGCTAGACAGCCCTGCAGCGCTCAGATGGGGGCCATTTTAAACAGCAAAATCACCAACACAAACTACAAAGATGTAAATAGTGTGGCACCAATTAGACTGCAAAAAAGCACACTTGTTTATAGTAGAAGACATGAAATAAGATGGCAGAGCATCATTTTGTTTGGCCTGAGTTTGACGTGTGTACAGGGGGTGACTCAAATTTTTCATCCCTCTGCACATGTCTGTGAATGACCACAGAAGATTGGCAAGTTTTGAATTTGGGCTTACAGATAAATTTGAGCAAGTAGGCAAATTTGCAATTATAGAATCGATGAATCATGAAAGTGGGCTGTACATGACGAACAATACTACTAATTCATTAGGAGTGTGGCTCAAAGACTCAATCAACCAGAAACTGAGGCAGGATCGAGCCTCATCCCTGGTTCCACTTAGCTCAATGATCCCTGCTCCTCTGAAATTGTTTCCTGCCTATGAATGTTAAAATTGGATTAAAGCACTTAAGAGAAACATTTTAGATCTCTATTTTGATTGCTTACTAAAGACCTAAATAAGTGGAAAGATATGCTTTATCAATAAATTGGCTTTATCACTAATGTAAAGATGTCAATTCTTTATAAATTTATCAATAGATGTGGAAATTTATAAGCTGATTCTAAAATTTACATGAAACTTCATGGGGTCAAGAATAGAAAGACAGTCTTAAAGAAGAACTAAGTTGGAAGACTTACACTACCCAGTTCCCCAACTTTAATGTAAACCTACAGAAATTGAGACACTGTGGTATTGGCTTGAGAATAAACAAATATACCAGTGGGACAGTATATTGTGTCCATAAACAATCTCCACAGATAGTTACCTCATTCATAGAAAAAGATATCACGACAGTGGTTGTGAATTCAATGATCTTTTCAATAAATGGTGCTATATTAATTAGAAATCCACATGGAAGAAAAATGACACCAATTCCAACTTCACAGTCTATATAAAACTAAATTCCAAGTGGCCTTGTGCACTGTTGGTGGGAAGGTCAATTTGTGCAGCCACTGTGGAGAACAGTATGGAGGTTCCCAAAAATATTAGAAATAGAATTATTATATGATCCAGTAATTTCACTTTGGGGTATTTTTCCAAAGAAAATGAAAGCACTAACTCGAAAAGATAAATGCACCTCCATGTTCACTGCAGCATTATTTCTAAGCCAAGACATGGAAAAACCTAAGTGTCCATTGATGGATAAATGGATAAAGAAAATATGGTATGTATGTGACACACACACACACACACACACACACACACACACACACACACACACACACA
>NW_027397094.1:2931845-2951380 GCF_003265705.2 Callorhinus ursinus | reverse complement strand
ACACACACACACACACACACACACACACACACACACACACACACACAGGGAGTGTCACTCAGCCATAGAAAAGGAGGAAATCCTGCCATTTGCTATAACATGAATGGACCGTGAATGAATTACACTAAATAAGTTAGACAAAACAAATACCATGTAACTTTACTTATATATGGAATCTAAAAGCAAATAAACAAAAATCCCCCAAGAAACCCCCAACAAATTCATAGATACAGAGAACAGATTGGTGGCTAGGCAGGGGTGGGGTGTGTGTGTTTTCACATGCCCTGGTTGAAGGTGGTCAAAAGGAAAGAAAGATACAAATCTCCAGTTATAAGATAAGTCCTAGGAATGTAAAGTATAGTGTGGTGACTATAGTTAATACTGTATTGTATGTTTGAAAGTTGCTGAGAGATTGTATCTTTTTTTTAATTTTTTATTGTTATGTTAATCACCATACATTACATCATTAGTTCTTGATGTAGTGTTCCATGATTCATTGTTTGTGCATAACACCCAGTGCTCCACGCAGAATGTGCCCTCTTTAATACCCATCACCAGGCTAACGCATCCCTCCACCCCCCTCCCCTCTAGAACCCTCAGTTTGTTTTTCAGAGTCCATCGTCTGAGACAGTATATCTTAAAAGTTCTCATCATACACAAAAAAACTATAAGTATGTGTGGTGACTGAATGTCCACTAAACTTACTGCGGTGATCATTTCAAATATACACATATACTGAATCATTGCATTGTACAGCTGAAACTAATATAATATTATAGGTCAATTGTATCTCGATAAAAACATAAATCATGAATCACCAAATTCTACACCTGAAGCCAATTTTACCATATATGCTAACTAGAATTTAAATAAAAATTGAAATAAAAATGTAAAATATAAGATAAAACTAAGAAAACAAGATCATATCTTCAAGATATAACAATCAGCAAAGATTTATTAAATTAGACACACAGAGCAAAAACCATGAAAACATTGACAAAGTGGACTACACTAAAAATAAGAACTCCTATCCATTATCAGTAACAAGAAAGTAAAAATATAAACAACAAGACTGGTGGAGACATGTTCAATATGTATATTGGACAAGGAAATTATGTTCAGAATATATAAAAAACCTCTACAACATAACAAGAAAATGACAGACTCTTGAATAGGAAATTCACAAAAAAGAGCATAAGTTAGTGGCCAGTAAACATATGAAGAGTGCTGATTTTCACCAGGTATCAGGAAGTCCTGAATAAAATACCAATGGCACATTACTGGATGCCCACCAAACTGGTTAAAATTAATAATAGTGACAATATCAGGTTTTGTCCAGGAGGGATTTTGCAGAGGTGGGGCTCAGTCTCCAGGTTCTTACTCACCAGGTCTGTAACCCCTCCTGGGTAGCGCTCTGGAATGCCTGCTGATTTGTCTGCAACACGGGATGTACAATCTTTAGGTGCTCTGATCCTACTTCATGATGCTTTATCTTTTTAAGGGATTATATTTATTTATTTGACTGACAGAGAGACAGAGAGAGTGAGTGCACACAAGCAGGGGGAGTGGCAGGCAGAGGCAGAGGGAGATGGAGAAGCAGACTCCCGATGAGCAGGGAGCCCGATGTAGGGCTCGATCCCAGGACCCTGAGATCATGACCTTAGCCAAAGGCAGACACTTAACCGACTGAGACACTCAGGTGCCCCCCCAACTTCCTGATCCTTTGAAGATTACCCATAGTGGTTCCATAGTCATCTGTGCACGGGGTTAGAAATTCCCATTCTCTAATTTATATAGTCCTTGAAAAAAGACCTAGTTTAAAATGATTAGTTACTATCTTCTTGTCCCTATGCATATTGTCACAGTCTACTCAATTATGATGGATGGTCTGAGGATTCTCTTCCATTATAGTAATCTTTCCAAATTAGAAGCCATTCATTCTTTGGCTACTCTACAGCCTTTAATTTCCTCCTTAGATAAAATAATTGTATGATTTTTCTTGCAAGTCAACTCTGCCTTGGAAATATGCTTTAGAGAGAGTGATATATTTGAAAACCAAGAGAGTCTCCACAAATGAAGTAGAGTGATGAATTTGTACACAGGTTCACATTGTTGACAACTTCAGCTTTTCCTCACAATGATTAATTTACATTATCTCTGAGTCTATGGTCATTTATTGAGAGCTTATTATAAACATTGTTTCTGTGACCATTATGGTTTTATATTAACTCATTAGTAGAATATTTGTTTTATTACATTTATTATTTATTCAAACATTCTATGTGAAGCTTATCTTAAAACTTTCTAGAATTGCAAATAGCACACATTCCTGAATTTAGTGGATGTTATCTTGCAGTGATTTATTAAAATCAAATAAAAAAAATTGGAAAAACATTATATATGTTCTTCATATTCTCTTTAACATAATACAGTTTTTGCACCTGTGTGTAAAATTTGGATTCCCTATTAATTATGAAAGCTAGAAAGTCACTTCTGAAGAAATTATTAAAGGCAAATGCATGTAGATAAGTATCTTCAAAATAAGAGAAGGATTATTATTATTGGAGCGATAAGTAGCTATTCTCATCTTTACTAAAAACTAAAGAGCAACTAAGCTTAAATTAAATATATATGTGTACATTTATATATACAAATACACAGAGAGAATGTGTGTGTGTGTGTATACGTATATGAGCTTATAAAATTTAAAATTTGTTGAATACATGAATCTTTTAAAAGAGCTGAAAAATTGATTCCCATTTACATGTTTAATGTAGAAAATATATTTTTATGTGTTTCTTTCCTGTACGTTAATCTCCGTCTCCTTTTTCCATCTTGCTGGTTTCCTGCTTCCCAGAGAGGATGTGCCTAGTTCCCTCGAGTCAGAAAACAGAGGTAAGTGAAAGGAACTGGGGCTTATTTTTTCAGAAGCTATATATATATATATAATATTTTCTAATATATATATTTAACTTACAAAATTACCTTATTGTACCTAGCAATTGTAAAGAAAACACATATAAAATGTGTTAAATATTCTTAACTATAGATGAAATCTCACTGTTAAGCTTCATCATGGACACCATCTGTGCTCTTAGATCTACCCCGATGGCTGGTAAGCACAGACATCCGAAAATGCATGTATTCATGAAAGGAGATGATACAGCCATGACGAAAGATGGAGGAGCAGCACAAAACTAAGAATTTGATCAGGGAAGTGAGCGCTCAAACTGAATAGATTCCCAGATCATGTCATTTCACCATTGTGAGGAAAAGCTGATGTTGTCAGTGTTGTTCCGAGAATTACTGCCAGTAATTTTGCATTTTAATTTATATGTTATATTATATAGATATATTATATATATATTAATTTTGAATTTTGCATTTAATTAGTGAAGATGCTTTGATTTTCAAATATGTAACTATGTCTAAAGCATAGTTCAAGGCAAAGTTGACTCACAAGATGGCCCGCGCTTATACTAAATACTTCAAACGTATTATCTCTTCTAATCCTTTAATGCAAATTTGTGGCATTATTTTTGTTGTTATACTTATTTTATAGTTGAAGAATCATAAGCAAAGAGCTTCTGCCTGATGTCATAATTCTACTGCGTGGATGATCAGGACTGCAACCCAGATCATCTGACTTCAAAATGAAAATTCCCAGGTACTGTGAAATATATTATTTCAAAAATTTCATAGTCTGCTATTAATAAGCTTTTGAGAAAAGGGGAAATGAAAGAGGAAATAAATATAATGTGGCACATACCAGAACTCAAGATACACAGATAATGTGAAATGATGCAATTTGGAAGATGTATTCCATCAAAGATAAATTATGTTTCACCCTAAGGAAAAAATAGTATTGAGATATTTACAGAAAGACAAAGAAATTAAACTAAACTAGTGTCTGCATTTTAGAAAACTCATATTAAATTATTATTGCCATTGAAAATAGGTAGATTCTCAGCAAGCAAATTATTTCATAAATTCCCAAATTTGCCTTTTTACTATGCTAACCTCTTCATTCATGATCAAAACTTCATTGCTGGTTTATGGCTTCATGCCTGAAAAAGCACTCAATAAATGCTCAAGGGGCAAAGAGAAGAAAAAGAAAATAAATCCAACCACAGTGATTTACATTTTCACCCAAGGTTTTTCAATAAATCAGTGCTTCACAAAACACTAATAAAAATGTTGGGTAGGGGGCGGAGCAAGATGGTGGAGGAGTAGGAGACCTGGATTTCATCTGGTCTCAGGAATTCAGCTGGATAGGGATCAAACCATTCTGAACACCTACGAACTCAACAGGAGACCAAAGAGGAGAGTAGCAACAACTCTCTGAACAGAGAAGTGACCACTTTCTGGAAGGTACGACGTGCGGAGAAGTGAATCCGAGGTGATATTCGGGAGGATAGATGGTGGGGGAGGGGGCCTCCGTCGGCCGCTTCTGGCAAGTGCTAGAGCCGTGGAGCACAAAATCGGACCTTTTAGAAGTTGGCTCCGCTGAGGGACGTCGCTCCAGTGGCTAAGCGGGGGTGGAATCCTCCCAGGACAGTGTGGTCTCAGGACCCTCGGGGTCACAGAAAGACCGGGGGTGCCTGAGTGCGGCAGAGCTCCCAGGTATCGGAGCGGGGAAGCCGGCTGCAGAGACGGAGCCGAGGCGCGGGCTCTCAGCTCGGGGTGGCCATCAACTGTGATCGGCGACACAGTCCGGCCACTGCTCCTCCAGCAGGGACCCAACAGGCGGCAGAGCCGGGGAGACTCCCCTCCCTCCCCCGGGAGGAGAGGCGTGGGAGCGCACCGCAGGGATCTGCTGGGTTTGGAGACTCCACACGTGGTCGGGTGCCAGAGATAGAAACGCTCGGTCACAGGCCGGGTGAGCATTGAGTGCGGCCGGAGACCGGGGACACGGGAGTGACTGCTTTTCTCTGGGGACGCACTGAGGAGCGGGGCCCCGAGTTCTCAGCTACTCCGGGTGGAGATTGGGAAGCCACCATTTTCACTGTCGTCCTCCAAAGCTGTACTGAAAGCTTGCAGGGAACAAAAGCTCCTGAGAGCAAACCCGAGCAGCTTGCTTAGCCCTGACCGACAAAGGCTGGGCAGTTCAGCCTCCGGCAAAGACATTTGGGAACCACGGCAACAGGACCCTCCCCCAGAAGATCAGCACGAACAGCCAGCAAGCCAAGACCAAGTTTACCGATCAAGGAGAACGGGAGAACTCCAGTGCTAGGGGAATACTGCACATAGAATTCATGGCTTTTTTAAACATAATTCATTAGTTTTTCAAAGTTAATTTTTTTAACTTTTTTTTTGAATTTTTCTTTTTCCCTTTTTCAAACAACATCTTATCAATCCCTTTTCTTAAAAAAAATTCTTTTTATTTTTCATTTTTAGAGTCATATTTTTATCCCTTCATGGTAGTTACCCTTATTTTTGCCATATATATATAACTTGTTCTCTCTTTAAAATTTTGAGATACAATTTCTTCTAACAGATCAAAATATAGCCTAAATCACTAGTGTATGGCTTTGTTCTATTCTCCTGCCTGATCCCATTCTCTCCCTTTTTTTTCTTTTTTCTTTTTCTTTTTAAATCTTCTTTCTTTGTAAAAACAACTTCTTATCTTATCAATTGCTATTATAAAATCTTTTATAGTTTTCATCTTTACAGTCATCTTCAATTCCTTCATTGTATCAACCCTTATTTTGTACATATATAAGTCTTTCTTCCTTTAAAATTTTAGCAGGCACTTTCTTCTAACAGACCAAAATATGCCCAAAAGCTAGTCTATGGCACTGATCTATGCACTAGCCTGATCATATTGGATCATATTCTGTTTTTTTGTTTTGTTCTGTTTTTGTTTGTTTTCATCTTTTTCTTTTCCCTTTTTTTTCCTCTTCTTTCTTTCCCTTTCTTGTCCCCTGGTTACAGGTCTTTTCTGATTTGTATAGAATATATTTGCTAGAGACGTTGTTAACCTGTTAGCATTCTGTTCTCTCATTCATCTGTTTTCCTCTGGACAAAATGACAAGACGAAAAAATCACCTCAGCAAAAAGAACAAGAGGTAGTACTGTCTGCCAGGGACCTACTCAATACTGACATTACTACAATGTCGAACCTAGAGTTAAGAATCATGACTTTAAAGATACTAGCTAGGCTTGAAAAAAGCGTGGAAGTTATTAGAGAAACCCTTTCTGGAGAAATAAAAGGACTAAAATCTAAACAAGTCGAAATCAAAAAGGCTATTAATGAGGTGCAATCAAAAATGGGGGCACTAACTGCTAGGATAAATGAGGCAGAAGAGAGAATCAGCGATAAAGAAGACCAAACAATGGAAAATAAAGAGGCTGAGAAAAAGAGAGAAACAACTACAGGATCACGAGGGCAGAATTCGAGAGATAAGCGATACGATAAGATGAAACAACATTAGAATAATTGGGATCCCAGAAGAAGAAGAAAGAGAGAGAGGGGCAGAAGGTATATTGGAGCAAATAATAGCAGAGAACTTCCCTAATGTGAGGAAGGAAACAGGCATCCAAATCCAGGAGGCACAGAGAACCCCTCTCAAAATCAATAATAATAGGTCAACACCACGACATCTAATAGTAAAACGTACGAGTCTCAGAGACAAAGAGAAAATCCTGAAAGCAGCTCGGGAGAAGAGATATGTAACCGACAATGGTAGAAACATTAGATTGGCAACAGACCTATCCACAGAGACCTGGCAGGCCAGAAAGGACTGGCATGATATCTTCAGAGCACTAAACGAGAAAAATATGCAGCCAAGAATACTATATCCAGCTAGGCTATCATTGAAAATAGAAGGAGAGATAAAAAGGTTTCAGGACAAACAAAAACTAAAGGAATTGCAAACATAAAACCAGCCCTACAAGAAATATTGAAAGGGGTCCTCTAAGCAAAGAGAGAGCCTAAAAGCAGCACAGATCAGAAAGGAACACAGACAATATACAGTCACAGTCACCTTACAGGCAATACAATGGCACTAAATTCATACCTTTCAATAGTTACCCTGAATGTAAATGGACTAAATGCCCCAATCAAAAGACACAGGCTATCAGATTGGATTAAAAAACAAGACCCATCCATATGCTGTCTGCAAGAGACTCATTTTAGACCCAAAGACACCCCCAGATTGAAAGTGAGGGGGTAGAAAACCATTTACCATGCTAATGCACACCAAAAGAAAGCTGGGGTGGCAATCCTTATATCAGACAAATTAGATTTTAAAACAAAGACTGTAATAAGACATGAAGAAGGACACTATATCGTACTTAAAGGGTCTATCCAACAAGAAGATCTAACAATTGTAAATATCTATGCTCCTAACGTGGGAGCAGCCAATTATATAAGGCTATTAATAACAAAAGCAAAGAAACACATGGACAACAATACAATAATAGTGGGGGACTTTAACATCCTCCTGACTGAAATGGACAGATCATCCAAACAAAGGTTCAACAAGGAAATAAAGACTTTAAATGACACACTGGACCAAATGGACTTCACAGACATATTCACAACATTCCATCCCAAAGCAACGGAATACACATTCTTCTCTAGTGCCCATGGAACATTCTCCAGAATTGATCACATCCTATGTCACAAATCAGGTCTCAACCGGTACCAAAAGATTGGGATCATTCCCTGCATATTTTCAGACCAAAATGCTTTGAAACCAGAACTCATTACAAGAGGAAAATCGGAAAGAACTCAAATACATGGAGGCTAAAGAGCATCCTACTAAGGAATGAATGGGTCAACAGGAAATTAAAGAAGAATTAAAAAAATTCATGGAAACCAATAAAAATGAAAACACAACTCTTCAAAATCTTTGGGATACAGCTAAGGCCACCCTGAGAGGAAAGTATATAGCAATACAAGCCTTTCTCAAGAAACAAGAAAGGTCTCAAATACACAACTTAACCCTACACCGAAAGGAGCTGGAGAAAGAACAGGAAATAAAGCCTAAAGCCAGCAGGAGAAGAGAAATCATAAAGATCAGAGGAGAAATCAATGAACTAGGAACCAAAAGAACAGTAGAACAGATCCATGAAACTAGGAGCTGGTTCTTTGAAAGAATTAACAAGACTGATAAACCCCTGGCCAGACTGATCAAAAAGAAAAGAGAAATGACCCAAATCAACAAAATCATGAATGAAAGAGGAGAGATCACAACCAACACCAAAGAAGTACAAACAATTATAAGAACATATTATGAGGAACTCTGTGCCAGCAAATTAGATAACCTGGAAGAAATGGGTGCATTCCTAGAGATGTATCAACTCTGAAATTGAACCAGGAAGAAAGAGAAAACCTGAACAGACCAATAGCCACTAAGGAAATTGACGCAGTCATCAAAAATTTCCCAAGAAACAAAAGCCCAAGGCCACATGGCTTCCAGGGGAATTCTATCGGACATTTAAAGAAGAATTAATACCTATTCTCCTGAAACTGTTCCAAAAAATAGAAATGGAAGGAAAACTTCCAAACTCATTTTAGGAGGCCAGCATTACCTTGATCCCAAAACCAGACAAAGACCCCATCAAAAAGGAGAATTACAGACCAATATCCTTGATGAACATGGATGCAAAAATTCTCACCAAAATACTAGCCAATAGGATCCAACAGTACATTAAAAGGATTATTCACCACAACCAAGTGGGATTTCTCCCTGGGCTGCAAGGCTGGTTCAACATCCGCAAATCAGTCAACGTGATACAATACATTAACAAAAGAAAGAACAAGAATCATAGGATCCTCTCAATAGATGCAGAAAAATTATTTGACAAAGTAAGCATCCTTTCTTGAAAAAAACTCTTCAGAGTATAGGGATAAAGGGTACATACCTCAATATCATAAAGCCATCTATGAAAAACCTACAGCGAATATCATTCTCAATGGGGAGAAGCTGAGAGCTTTTCCCCTAAGTTCAGGAACACGGCAGGGATGTCCACTCTCACCACTGCTATTCACATAGTATTAGAAGTCCTAGCCACAGCAATCAGACAACAAAAAGAAATCAAAGGCATCCAAATCATCAAAGAGGAAGTCAAACTCTCACTCTTTGCAGATGATATGATAGTTTATGGGGAAAACCCAAAAGACTCCACCCCAAAACTGCCAGAACTCATACAGGAATTCAGTAAAGTAGCAGGATATAAAATCAATGCACAGATATCAGTGGCATTCCTATACACCAACAACAAGACAGAAGAGAGAGAAATCAAGTAGTCGATCCCATTTACAATTGCACCCAAAACCATAAGATACCTAGGAATAAGTTTAACCAAAGAGGCAAAGGATCTGTACTCAGAAAACTATAAAATACTGATGAAAGAAATTGAAGAAGACACAAAGAAATGGAAAAACATTCCATGCTCATGGATTGGAAGAACAAACATTGTGAAGATATCAATGCTACCTAGAGCAATCTACACATTCAATGCAATCCCCCTCAAAATACCATCCACTTTTTTCAAAGAAATGGAACAAATAATCCTAAAATTTATATGGAACCAGAAGAGACCCCGAATAGCCAGAGGAATCTTGAAGAAGAAAAGCAAAGCTGGCGGCATCACAATTCCGGACTTCCAACTCTATTACAAAGCTGTCATCATCAAGACAGTTTGGTACTGGCACAAAAATAGACACATAGATCAATGGAACGGAATAGAGAGCCCAGAAATGGACCCTCAACTCTATGGTCAACTCATCTTTGACAAAGCAGCGAAGAATGTCCAATGGAAAAAGGACAGTCTCTTCAACAAATTGTATTGGGAAAATTGGACAGCCACATGCAGAAGAATGAAAGTGGACCATTTCCTTACACCACACACAAAAATAGACTCCAAATGGTTGAAAGACCTAAACGTGAGACAGGAGTCCATCAAAATCCTAAAGGAGAACACAGGCAGCAACCTCTTAGACCTCAGCCGCAGCAACTTCTTCCGAGAAACATCGTCAAAGGCAAGGGAAGCGAGGGCAAAAATGAACTATTGGGATTTCATCAAGATAAAAAGCTTTTGCACAGCAAAAGAAACAGTCCACAAAACCAAAAGACAACTGACAGAATGGGAGAAAATATTTGCAAATGACATATCAGATAAAGGGTTAGTATCCAAAATCTATAAAGAACTTATTAAACTCAACACCCAAAGAACAAATAATCCAATGAAGAAATGGGCAGACGACATGAACAGACATTTTTCCAAAGAAGACATCCAAATGGCCAACAGACACATGAAAAAGTGCTCACCATTGCTCGGCATCAGGGAAATCCAAATCGAAACCTCAATGAGAGACCACCTCACACCAGTCAGAATGGCTAAAATTAACAAATCAGGGAACGACAGATGTTGGCGGGGATGTGGAGAAAGGGGAACCCTCCTACACTGTTGGTGGGAATGCAAGCTGGTGTAACCACTCTGGAAAACAGTATGGAGGTTCCTCAAACAGTTGAAAACAGAGCTACCATACGATCCAGCAATTGCACTACTGGGTATTTACCACAAAGATACAAATGTAGGGACTGGAAGGGTTACGTGCACCCCAATGTTTATAGCAGCAATGTCCACAATAGCCAAACTGTGGAACGAGCCAAGATGTCCATCGGCAGATGAATGGATAAAGAAGATGGGGTATATATACACAATGGAATATTATGCAGCCATCAAAAGGAATGAGCTCTTGCCATTTGCAACGACGTGGATGGAACTGGAGGGTGTTATGCTGAGTGAAATAAGTCAATCAGAGAAAGACATGTATCATATGACCTCACTGATATGAGGAATTCTTACTCTCAGGAAACAAACTAAGGGTTGCTGGAGTGGTGGGGGTTGGGAGGGATGGGGTGGCTGGGTGATAGACATTGGGGAGGGTATGTGCTATGGTGAGCACTGTGAATTGTACAAGACTGATGAATCACGGATCTGTACTTCTGAAACAAATAATGTAATATATGTTAAGAAAAAAAAGTAGAAGAAGAAAATAGCAGGAGGGCAAGAATGAAGGGGAGTAAGTCAGAGGGGGAGACGAACCATTAGAGAGATGGACTCTGAAAAACAAACTGAGGGTTCTAGAGGGGAGGGGGTGGGGGGATGGGTTAGCCTGGTGATGGGTATTAAAGAGGGCACAGTCTGCGTGGAGCACTGGGTGTTATACACAAACAATGAATCATGGAACACTACATCAAAAACTAATGATGTAATGTATGGTGATTAACATAACAATAAAACATTATTTAAAAATATGTTGGGTAAGTGTTTGAAGTGGCTACCATTACCAGTAATCGGACACAATGTTATTTTGTGTCTTTCTTATTACATGCTATGAAAAACACATATTATCTTTGTGGTATTCCTGAACAAAAATTATAATCATGAAGAAATATCAGGTACATCAAATTGAGAAATAGTCTATAAGCTGCCCCACTCCTGAAAATTATTATGGTCATTAAAGGCAAGGGAGTACTAAGGACCTAAGATTGAGTTTACAAAGACATGGCAACTAAATGCAATGTTTGATCCTAGATAGAGCGTTTGATCTATAAAGGACTTTATTGTGAAAATCAGCAAAAATTAAATGGGGTCTATAGACCTATATATGATATACAGTATATATTAGGCATATGATTATATGGCATTATACACATAAGCAATTTATATACACACATCTATCTATCTATCTACTTGAAAGGAAGATTATCTGATCAGTACTCCTCACAACTGTCAAAGTGATCAAAAACAATAAAAGTAAAAAATTGCCACAGTCTAGAGAAGACTAAAGAGATATAATACCTACAAGTAATATGGTATCCTAGATTGGGTCTTGGAACAAGAATAAGGACATTAGGCAAAAAGTAAGCAAATCCAAATAAAATATGGATTTGAGTTAATAATAATATTTCACTGTTGATTCATTAGTTGTTTAAAAATATACCGTACTAACAAAATTTGTTAGCATGAGGGGAAACTGGATGTGAGTTATATGGTGTTCCATGACTTCTACTAAAATGTTATTTAGGTCTAAAGAGTTCTGATATTGTTTAAATAAATAATAGAAAATGTGATGATAAAACAGCCCATTTCTATAACCATGTTCATTATAAAAAATTCCAAGACCTGAGCATATCATTCAAGAAATATTTTTAAAATAATAACGCTTGGCTCATTTGTATTACATTTAATTTTTTAAAAATGTATTTATTTATTTGAGAGAGAGAGAGAGAGAGAGAGCACATGGAGGGGAGGGGCAGAAGGAGAGAGAGAGAGAATCCAGAGCAGGCTCCACTCCCAGAGCGAGCCCAGTGTGGGGCTCAGTCTTACAACCCTGAGTTCATGACGTGAGGTGAAATCAAGGGTCAGATGCTTAACCAGCTGAGCCACCCAGGTGCCCCAATTACATTTAATTTTTATAAACATGTAGTATACATTTGAACCAACTCTTAGCCAAAATATTAAGATAGACTTGAGAGGAAAAAAGAAATAAGAGAGAGAGAGATTCTCATACTTTTCTATGGTTTAATTTGGCTGACTTCACCTTCTAGTTCCTGCTGATTGGTATGATCATTAAAATGTTTTTAATCATTAACTTAAATCTTAACTAAAACATTTTAGAACCCAATTAAAAAAATTAATGAGCACATTAACCTAACATTGTTGAAATGTCAGGAGAAATAAGTATAATGGCATTTAATGTAAAATAAATAATATTTTCTTAATTATTAATATTATGATATCAGTAAACATTATTTTAATAAAATAAAATCCTAATTAAACCAGGGTATGACACCAGCTAATATGAAATACTTTCTATAGTATATCAACTCTTATACATGTAGTTGGGCAAAATGGTCATCTTGACATGCTTCTCATCATGTTACCTTTTATAATTCTTCATGAACTCATAGGCATTCTATAGAAAATTATATATATATATATCATTTATTTACAGTCCAAATCTGATGTTATATCATCACCATCCTACAATCTATATTTTGCAGTTATTAGTCATAAATAAGATATTTTACAGGGCACCTGGGTGGCTCAGTTGTTTAAGTGTTTGACTCTTGATTTCAGCTCAGGTCATGATCAGGTCAGGCCTTGTGATGGAGCGCCAAGTTGGGCTCCATGCTCAGCAAAGAGTCTGCTTCTCCCTCTCCCTCTGCTCCTCCCTTGCTTGTGCTTTCTCTCTCTAAAGTGAATATATAAAATCTTTAAAAAAATAAATAACATATTTTAAGTGTCCTCTGATGATACATTAAAGGGAGTTATCAAGGTTATTAATCTCACAAAGTTCAAATAGAATGAAAAAGAATTTTTGTTGATTTGAAGTTGAAAAATATCTCATAAGGAAAGTGTTCATCTATGAATAAAATGAAGTTTAAAACTATATTTATTAGTCTCAGTCTTACATGGGATTTAGTCTTTTTCACTTTTTAAAATTATTCTATTATTTTCCCCAAAGTTTAAGAAATATGAGTGCTAACAACATAATTAGAATGGGTATAAGGTATATAATTATTAACCTAAAAAAGGTGGTAAAAATAAAAATACAATGTAATAAAACATTTCAGCCAAAAGAAATGTTTCATAGTGAAAATATTCAGGTGTACTTTTCTCTGAGAATTAAATATGGGGAAGCATGACCGCATGCACATGGGAGTGCTTGACATAATGAGCAGGTTGGCCATGACCGCCATTCTTTTTTTTTTTTTTCCATGACCACCATTCTTACCACTCCACGTGCACACGGCACGTCCCCAGAACTGTAGGCTTCACTTTATCTTCTCCGTATTCTTTAATCTTCAAGAACTATCCCAAATACGCTATTATTTCTTCCATGGAGGAAACCAAACCTATTAGAAATTACTCAGCTTTCTGTGATTAGGCAGATAGGAAGCAGTCATCCTGAATCACCACCTAGGTTGTGGTGACTCAAAAGGCCATGTTCAGTTCTCCTTAACATTCTACTAACAGGGGCACCTGGGTGGCTCAGTCGCTTTAGCTTCTGCCTTCGGCTCAGGTCATGATCCCAGGGTCTAGGGATCGAGTCCCATATTGGGCTCCCTGCCCAGTGGGGAGTCTGCTTCTCCCTCTCCCTCTGCCTCCACCCCCCCAGTCCCTGCTCTCTCTCTCTCTCGTATAAATAAATAAAATCCTAAAAAAATAATTCTACTACACACCATTATTTTACTGAACTGTGAACCAACTTGATACTTCAGACCCAGCAAGCAAGCGTAACATTTTTCCAATTAGTATTAGTACTATTCATATTATTGGTCTTACATACACCTTACTCTTTCTGAAAACCTTATTTTAAGACATGGGGAAGGAATACAAATTTTCAAAATTGCATGTTGTTTTCTTGACATATCTGAGCTTTACCACTGTTCTTGCCTGATGTGTCTGTACAGTGCGGTGATAAAGCACTCAGTTGTGGAGTCAGGCTGCCTCGGTTTTTGGCTTAGAGCTGCCACTCACTAGCAGTGAGGTCTTAGACAAGCTAATACATGGTCTTCTGGTTCTGTATTTTCTGCAGTACACACACATGATGTGAGTCCATGTGTAGGCGCAGAGAAGTCTCATTTGAGATGCTTCATGGAAAACATTTAGCATTAACAAATGTACTTAATAAATGACAGTTGTCATGAATTATCTGGTAGAATGGTAGAATGAATCTACCATTATCCTTGTAATCCAGCCTTATTCCATTCAGTGTCAGGAGAAATGATGCCGCTCAGTTGGCAAGGAGATCTGTGTAGAAATCTTACTACAAACAAATTTTGGATATGAATAAATTTAAAATCAATCTGGTGTTAAGTTACTTCTTAATGAGTATGCCTAATAATACAAAAGTAAAAAGAAATACTAGAATTATTATAAATCTAAATTTTATAGACATTTAAGCTTTTAACCAGGACACGATTTATGATGTATTAATAACGTCAATAATTATGAAAAATCTTGATTGTTCCTTAAACCCAAGGTAATTTCAAGTGCAAACCTTCACCTTCCTAAATTATAAATGACATTTTAAATTTAGATTTATGAAACATCCTTTAAAGTTTCTTATTATTAATTACCTAAAGAACTTGATAAAACACAGATTTATTAAATTGACGTGATGTTCTTGGGACCC
Source organism: Callorhinus ursinus (assembly GCF_003265705.2). Lineage (NCBI taxonomy): Eukaryota > Metazoa > Chordata > Mammalia > Carnivora > Otariidae > Callorhinus > Callorhinus ursinus. The sequence continues at coordinate 2,936,217 of NW_027397094.1, read as the reverse complement.
TTGACATTGAGCCTCACAAAGCTGTGCATGCAGGAAAATCTTGTAGAGGAAATAAAAAAAAAAGGACATTTGGTCAAAGGGGAATAATTAATATTAGTTAATCAATATGACATTAGTTTTTCTGGGACATGAAAAGTAGGGTAAAGATTCTCAAGTGGAATAGTCATACCTGAATAAATACGTAATTTCCCCCTATAGTTATGTAAAAAGAGCAATAATTCACATAAATATGTGTTTTCCCCCAAGAGCTATGTAAAAAGAACTATAATTCTCACAGCTCATATTTACCAAGTCAAAAAGAAAAAAAAAAGTGGATTTCTTTTCTTGTCATCACTGTTGTGTAATTTAAGTAATTTTTCACAATAATCTGGGAAGCTCTTTTTTGTTTCTTTAAAAACTTTACCATGAATGAGTTTCTTCTCAAATCTAGCTGCTCCAGGGGCTCCTGGGTGGCTCAGGTCATGATCCCAGGGTCCTGAGATCGAGCCCCATGTTGGGCTCCCTGCTCAGCGGGAAGCCTGCTTCTCCCTCCCCCATTCCCCCCCCCCCGGCTTGTGTTCCCTCTCTCGCTGTGTCTCTCTCTGTCAAATAAATAAATAAATAATCTTAAAAAAAAAAATCTTAAATCTAGCTGCTCCAGACCATCCGGACCAGTTTGAGCTTAACACCTGACTCACGCCTGCACAAAGGGATGATGGAGTGACCTCTAGAATGACTGACAACTATGTTTACCTCATCACAATACCAAAAAATCTCCACCCAAGGAGGAACACAAGCTTCAGTTACACAATAGGCAATGTGTGTATAGGCAGGTTTCCTTAAGATGCATGAGCCATGCCCACCTGTACATATGATGAGGAGGCTTCCCTATCTAAATATTCATCCTAACCCTAAATTAAAGGAATTTGAGGAGTCCCATCTTTGGAAGCTATTCCTCATAATCTCCTTATTTACTGCAAATGAAGTTGACTTTGTGCGAACGCTCCACGCACCTGGTGCTGTTTCTGACTCACCAAGGAGCCGACTCTCATTGGTGTGGTCACACAACTACCCAGCTCTGCTAGTGGCACATCAACAATACATGAGAATGGGCATGGTTGTGTTGTAATAAAATTGTACTCACGGACACTGAACTTGCAGAGGCCATACAGAAGCAGGTAGGTGGTTGGCCATATTTTACCTGTTGGACTACAGTTTACCTAAAAATAGGACTCTCAAATGTCCTGCTATCACTTAACACTGATTAGAAACAAAAAAGCAGATCTTTGAACTTAATGTGAAGTCTCCACTTTAACAAATTATTTTATATTAAGACATTACTCTTAGGAATTTGTACATACCATAGGCAAAACATTACTTCATGATGAACATTTCAGAAATCACAAATTTTTTAAAAATGACCCATAGTTCTAGAGCTCTAACTCAACCACTGTTGTCCTCACATAAGGTAATTTTATCACACATACAACTTTTATATTTTAAAAGTAATATCCAAAGCAAAGATGGTGGTTTAAAATTTATTAGAAGTGAGATCCTTACGCCTAAGTATTTAGTGGAATAGAGAAACAGTAACACAAATATTTATTGTATTTGTTTAAGCAAATTATTTAAGAAACCACAAAGGACTAAATAACAAAATAAATGTTTTAAGGAATGAATACAGGATTAAATCATTACAATAAATATAGGAAGAAAAGAACAAAGTAAGAGAATGCATTTTGTTTATTATAATTTTTAGAAACTGTATATATATCTGTACTGTTATTTGAACCTAAGTAAATAATCTAACCAAATCAATGAAATAAAACTATAAAGTGGTAAAGCATAATTGACCTAAACAACACAGAAACTAGTGAAATCTGAAGAAAGGCACATTTTGTAGAAAGCTGCATTTTGAACTAAGTGCTTCCCCTTCTGAAGCTGTAAGATTACAATTAGTCTCAATTTGAGTAAAAGGATAGAAAATGTCACTGCAATAAAAAAAAGCACCATACCTAATACAAAGAACTCATGCACTCCTTTTAATCTATTATGAATTACAAAACATTTTGCAGTCAGCACATTTTCAAAGCAAAGTAAAAGAAAATCTAAGCTATGTAACTGAAAAGCTGAAAAGCCATCTAAATTGAAAATTACAGGCTTAAAATAACTCAAAATTTAAATTCTTTCCCCTCCTTTCTTTCCTTCCTTCCTTCCAAGAGACCATAAACTATCCACCTATTGAGAGATTGCAAGAGAATATTCTTCCAGAAACTGCCAACAAATTATCTCTAATAAAACACATCATGTGACAGCAGCTAAGTACATTTAAGATGATATTTAAGGGGATAAAAAGAACAAATGAGTATTGACTAAAAAAAGTACACCAACTGTGAAGAGATCATTAAAGACCAGGACAAATATAACCTCTATATAATTTCGAGATTATTTCTTTGCAGGCTTAAATGTCTGCCTTGACTTGCCCTTGTTTGCTTTTTATGTCAAAAGTAATTTTGGGGGATGAGATGCATGTGTTATGAGAAACATCACAGCCAGAAAAATGTTTATCTTCAAAAAATTTCTTAAGATTGATCAGCTACAATTAGACTGTGCAATCTATTCTTCAAACCAACTAAACTAATTACTTAATGATACAATTGTCCAAAATTAATTGAGAGTCTCCAATTACTTGGAAAGAAAAAAAAAATACTTGCAATGTTTGATGTCCTGATCACAAACAAGGAATTATAAACTTGCTGTAATTCTTGCTTGGTACTTAGATACAGGCATTAATATCTTGGTAAATTCTTGAAACACAAATAGAAGAACATATTTACAAAGAGTAAAAAAGACTGACATTTAATGCATCGTTACATGACTTAAAATAGGCTCATAAAATATAAATTTAACAGTCCTCATTTTGATAGTAATGCAACATATTTGAAAAACATTTCATGTTTTCACTAATTCTTCCATTTGCAGATATTTTGCTCACTCTGTTTTTCTTAAATTGATTATAAAATATTTTAAAGGTATAAGACTGTAACAAATAAAATAACTCAATGTTAAAAAAAACAACAACAACGCTCTAACATGGGATCCAAGCCAAAAGGAAGTGGGGAATATGGAAGGACAGACCTGTAACTCTGGACATAGGGGATTTTCCTTCCATGAATGTTGTCCATCAAGTGCAGGAACCTGCTTGCTGAGCATGAAAACCGAGGCATAGGAAGATGTACTTCAAAACACTAATCTAACCTACACATAGCTAAGATGTGGGACATTTTCTTAACCACAGAATTCTTAATCCAGGACTTTGGATAGCCTTCCACACTGTAATGGCAGAGTTGAGTAGCTGGAACAGGAATAGGAGAGCTCATGGGGCTAAAATATTTACCATCTGGTCCTTCAAGGAAAATGTGCTAACCTTTCATCTAGAACACATACATAATTCCAGGGACGTATTTGCTGCTAGTGCAAAATTGTGATGGTCAGGCTATTCATCCTTTTCACAGGTTAACTATTTCTTAAAATTTCAGCTGCATGAAATGCATATTTATATATATATATCTCAACCATGGGATATACAACATATAAAATATATCCAATTTTAAAAATTGACATGATGCTTAGAGTAAGTAAAGGATTGCATGTAGAAAATAAAATAAAGTACTGATTGCGATTATAATATTATGATATAATACCATAAGCATAATCCCTAACATTTATTTCTAAAATCAGTTACATGAAAGTGATGATAATTCAGCATATAGACTTCTATCAGTAAGTAGTGCAGAAACGACTGAACCAAGGGCTTGGATTTTATTCCAAACTTTGTGACCAGTTCACCACGTAAACCAGCCAATTCTTACTCTTCCTCCTGGTGTCTGTTTTCTCAGGGTGAATAAGGACAGTGAGTCATCAGGACTTTAGTTTTGGAAACTTCTTTCATGTATCTGTGGTAATGACTTTATACCTGTCTTTTGGATTTTAATGAAGTGTAAAATATTTTGACATCAACGATCTATTAAACAGGGAGTGATTTTTAAAATTTTTTGAGAGACACTTAGATCCTTCTCATCTTAGGTGCATTAACTGTATGTCTTGTACTGAAAGGAGAAATTTCTTGGAAAATATCTTGCAATCTTGCATGTGGTAAAATCTATTTAATGTAATTTAATTTAGTTTTATAGGCAGCCAGGCAGAATTGTAGTTGTAGGAGACAGGAATACATATATATATTTATATTTATTATATTTATATGTATATATGTGCAAGATTCATATGATATATATGAGCGAACATACACACGCATAAATACATACATACACGTATGTATATACGTGCACATAATTGCAGCATGTGTGTATATATAAAATCATATATATTTATA
>NW_027397094.1:2881031-2931835 GCF_003265705.2 Callorhinus ursinus | reverse complement strand
TGTATATATAAAATCATATATATTTATATTTGTATTTATGCAGGATTTATATATATAATGAGTGAAAATATACACACACATGTACATATATGTGCACATAATTGCAGCATATGTGTGTGTATATAAAATCACATATATTTATATTTATATATGTGCAGGATTATATGATATATATGAGTGAAAATATACACATGTACATATATGTGCACATAATTGTAGTGTGTGTGTGTGTGTGTGTGTGTGTAGAGACACACACATACAAGCCAATTACACTAAGACCTATGGATGATCTACTCAAATAACTGAAGGATGAGAAAAATAGCTAAATCTCATGTTTTTTCTTGTGATTATATCATGGTTTAAAGAAACTTTTGGTTCTTTCCAAGCAATTACATATAAAAGAGTCTGAGCAAAACCAAATGGGGGGGTATGACCATCGATTACACATGTTCTCAGATCAAACCACGGAAGGGACAGCCATCAAATCCCTGTGGGAGGATCGCCTCTGTGGACTTTAGGGAAATGTGTGAGAGAGAACCCTATATGGGTAGCTTTGCAAAGAGACCTGGGCTTCAACAAATAACGTTTAAGATAAAAGGTTTAACTTTTCTGTAAATTTGTATCACTCCAATTGACATTTATGCAGAGGCTGTAGAAGTTAAGAGTCTGGATGGACCGACCATCAGTGACCATGAGCAGTCAGGGATGACTTTGGAAATAGGACATGGAAATCGGTCTTGAGTGAAGCTTGAAAAGATGAATAAAAATGGGAGACTTGAAAGGTAGGGAGGGTCTGGTTATAAGTACAATGCATGGTGTCAGCGTAGCCCTAGAAATGGAAATGTTTGGGAGACGTGCGGAAATTAAGCTGGACAGTTAGGCAGTAACAGAGAGAACCTCATACTAAAAACACACGGAGGAAAGGTCAGATTATGGAAGGCCTTGAAAGTCAGCCAGTGGAGACAGATGACCTTTTTCCAGAAAATAATGAGAAATTTTACCCAATTTCTGAATAGGGGAGTGATCAGTTTAAAACAGTACTTGAAAAGGTTATTTTTCAGCAAGGGGCTGAGAAGGTTGGTGGTGGGGGAGCAGAAGTAGTCAGATCACACGGGGCACTCTGAGACTCAAACTGAACATTGTAAATTTCTTCACAAAAAAGGAATTAAAGATGGGGCTCCAGGAACTGTTAAAGGAGGTGCAAGAGTGGGTTTTACTATGAGATCTGCTGCCTGAGATAATTCATCGGGTTACCACCTTAATCACAGATGAAGTCAGCACTCACACAACAAAGCAAAATCCCGTTCAAAGAGTCTATTTCAGATGCTAAAATAATCATGTAACACGGTTAATTACATTAATTAGCATCTGTTTTAGCAGAAACCTGTTAAATAAAAGCAGCTCAAAAAAGTTAACTTTGACCAGTAAGCTTGTCCCATGAACCTTAAAGGAAGAATTTTTGTTTTTTTTTTTTTTTTAGTAATTCAATCTACAAAAGCTTATGTTATAAGAAACATCATTTCTTCAATTTTTTAAATAGAAGAATGTTGAGATAAATAAGATACATTTTAAATCATTTGAAAAAGCAAGTGTGTAAAGGTTAAAGGCCCAATGCTGTGTATAATGCCCCAAGCACATATTCCTCCTATAAAGCAGGCATATAGTTTTTAAGTTTAAAAAAAAAAAACATCTGGGAGGTAAAAATAATCTGCTAAAATATGGACTATTAAAAATGTGGTTCATTTTTTATGTGTCTAAAGTATGCATAATAGCTTTTGATACCAGAGATACATTAGAAATATTTTCTTAGCGGAATAACAAAAAATTAGCAGAGTGACCACTGGGTTTTTGTTTTGTTTTTGTTTTTGTTTTCTTTTGTTTTTATTGTTGTTTTAATAACATAAAAGGCCTTCTTGGCCCATGGATTTTGGCTCAAAGGGAAAAACAAAAGAAAGAAAAACAATAAAAAAGCACGTTCTAATGAAAGCAGTGATACTTAAATTTTTTAAAAATTATTTAATCAGCATAAGAATTGAGTTGTGACTTATATTTAAATATTTGTATATACTAGAACTTGATTTTAAAATTAAGGAAATAACTTGGGGCACCTGGGTGATTCAGTTGGTTAAGCATCTGCCTTCGGCTCAGGTCATGATCTCAGGGTCCTGAGATCAAGTCCTGCACTGGGCTCCCTGCTCAGTGGGGAGCTTGTTTCTCCCTCTCCCTCTGCCCCCCACTCTTGTGCTCTCTCACACTCTCTCTCTCAAATAAACAAAATCTTTAAAAAAATAACTAAAAATAAAAGGAAATAACTTTAAATTAAAAAAATCTCAGATATTCTCTTCCAGTATTTAATTCCTGCTACCACCTCAGAGATTGGAAAACAATCAGTTCAACAAGTTACGATGAAAATAAATAGCTTCTTTTTAGCCTCAGTAAGCATATATGTGGATTTGGGCATGAAATTGTCCAAGACGATCACAAATACCAATATTTTGGTCATTATTAGAAGCAAATCAGATTTTGCCCATAGCAAAATGAATTCCTGAGATCTTACCAGACGTCACCCAGATCTTATGTCTTCTGAAGCACTAGTCCCTAAAATGTTTTGTTTATTTTTTGGTTATATTTCTCAACAGCTAACCCTATTATTGTGGAGCATCACTTCAAGGCATGCACAATATCCAGAGAGCTACACAGATCAATAAGAAGGGCACAAAGGAAGAGGGGCTGGAAACCAACCTCATTCACGGTGGCATAGTAGTTCTCGTGTTTGAACGTGGGTGAGTTGTCATTCCTGTCCCTCACCACGATTCGAACTTCATGGTAGATCACAGTGCCCACCTTCTTGTTGATGCACTGGACTTGCACCACGATGGAGTGTATGTTCATCGGGGGCTGCAATTACAGAAGTTGCATTTTTTTGTTAAGAAAAGCACTGAAACAGAAGCTTCTCACTTAACGGTCAAAGCCCACCTGTTTCATAAAATATTCTATGCTTGTTTATTTTAGAATAAGAATAATCTATAAAAATTGATCCATTTTCCCCCTTTTAAGGACAAGAGAAGGCATCTGTGATTATTTCACTGTTTAATTTATTTGTGTCTCTGAACATAGGATCTCAGCAAGCATGTGGACCACCAGAGGATCGGTGATGAGCACAATCACAGAAGTAGTGCAGAGATGGAGGGAAAGAATGGAGTCTGTCACTCCAGAAGGTGAAAAAAAAAATGATATGAACTTGCAATCCATAAAAACGATGTGTTAATGATAAAATCCTTGGGGAAGAGGGGCTGCACAATATGTGTGCTCATTTACACTTTTGCTAAAATATAGGTTTATAGCCGATAAAAATTAAAATGTAATCAGAAGAAGAATCTGTTCACAATCCAACCAAACTTAACTGTTCTAGACATTTAAATGCTTATTTGCTAATCTTCCTTTCTCTAAATATACACCTATTATACACACACACACACACACACACACACACACACACACACACGGTGAATCATCCCGTGTTTGTAAATACAGATTTATTACAGTATTTGGTATGAACTATGATGCTGTATCACATGATTTAATGTTACTCCATTATGAGTCTATAGCATAATTTGTCTTAGTACAAATGATAATAAGATGTTCTATGCTGTCCATTTTTATCATTATAAACCATATTTCAATAAATAATCTGTACATAAATATGTGCCCACTTGCCCCCTTTTTAATGATAAATTTCTGAAGATGAAAAGTGTCTTCCAAAGGGCACTTAGTAACTCAGGTCACACAGCCACAAGGTTTCAGAATTGGGATGCAAAACTACATCTCTTTGACCTGTGAGTCAAAGTGTTTAATGCTACAAAATATTCCCTTGCGGTTTTTAAATCTTCTTCAAGCTTCCAAAATTTTCCCTCTAAAGACATCCTTTTATCAGAATGACGTCTTCTGGCCACTCGTCTGAAAGACAAGGTCCCCAGTCGGCTCTCTCCTTCCAACTTCTCCCCTCACTGTTTATTTTTCTTTATTGCATTTCTCCCCTGCCTCTTGGCATATTACTCATTTAACATATTGATTTCAGTCCACCTCCCTTCACTGGCTTGGAGGTCCATGAAGCCTGGCGTGTGGTGTTGTCATGACAAAGGCTGTCTGCCCAGTAACCATACTGTGCCTGAGTAGATAATCGTGCACTCCTCACGTCAGACTACGTGGCTTCTGGCCAGTTATGGTGACCTACTAACCATACACTTGGAGCAAAATCTCTCAGTGCTTAGCTTACGCCTCTCTACAAATAGGGATAAAAACACCAATATGATAGGATCACTGTAAGTATCACCCAAGGTTACCCTATGCCAGGCACACCTAGCAGATGTGATTTTTTTATTTATAAAAAGTTAAATTCCCACAGATGTGATTTTTTTATTAATAAAAAGTTAAATTCCCAAGAAAGCAAAATACATGGAATTTATAAAATACAAACTGATAATCTTGGATTATGAAATAACTTATTAAATATTTGGATTGAAACCGATTTAAGGACACAGCAATGATCCCCGGAGGCTAAGATAAGTTCATTAAAAATGTCACATGCCGCATTTCTAAGTGAGGAGAATGCTGTAGAGACTATATCTAAACTGAAGCAAACTTTGCTGAATCTCAAGGTAATTTTTACAGCCAGGAAAGAAAAGGTAACTTTAATTTATTTGTACCGGACTGAATAAATGTACCTAGAGAGAATAAATTTAAGAATCATTAACATATGCAGGAAGGTATCTGGTGAAGGGTCATATAGCTCTGTGTTCTAATATATACCCCATTTCCCTTTTAATTACTGACATAAATGAAGGCATTAAAAATCTATGAATGTCACAAAGCTCAGAACAATATATCATACATTTAATGATGAAAGGCAACATTCAAAATCATTTTAATAAGTCAGAATGCCAGGTTATATAATGATATATTTTTACAATAATAAATTTAATTCACCTCATTGGTATCAGGACAGAAAAAAAACCCTTAATTACCCATGTACAATAATAAATGGCTACAAACATTAACGTGAAAACATAATTGTGACATTTTGATGAGTAAAAGATGGGTTTGCACACCAACACTGTAAATGGACTGCTGGGGCCGTAATACAAACTTTATATTCCTTAATAATATCAGATGCAATGATAGGTGGACTATATTTAGCACCATTTTATGGGCAGACAGTACGTGAAGTCTGAACACCTTGAGTAAGTGTGATAAAAACTGGGGATATTTAAGCCAAAAACTGCAAGATGCACCAGACATCTGAATGGTTATTTTGAGAAGATCTATTAACTTATTCATTGCAGAGAGCAGAAATAACAACAATGAATAAAAAATATCACAAAGCTTTTTTTTTCTTCAATATAAGTAGAGAGTTTATATTAATCCAGAGCAGCACAGAATAGAATGGACTATCGTATAAAGCAAGCCCATCACTGAAAATTTGCAACCTTGAGGCAAAAAGATCATTTAAAAAGATTAGGTCTCTCTATTTTTACCATGAGTTTGAAAATGTTTTCCTTAATAGATTTTTAAGGAAAGTCCTGCATATTTCAATTATAAAGTAAAACAAGACAAAACAAAACAACCAAAAAACACAACCCCCCAACCCCCAAAAAAACCACCACAAATACAAAAAACAAAACAAAACAAACAACAAAAAAACCCACAACTCCCCCCCAAAACCAGCATGAATACAAAAAACAAAATAAAACAAAAAACCAAACACTTGTACTGTTAGCCCTTCACACCCCTTAGAAGTCAGATGAAGTAAGTTCTTCTAAAGTTATTTATCTTCTAAATATTACAAGACACCTATAAAAGCATTTCCCCTCAACTTCTAGCGCTATACTGAGTGGGAGCATGGGAGCTCTGAGAAAGAGAGGTCACAATCTTTGCAAGAAGGGAGTCAGATGGACTGGGCACTGAGCTCCTATGTAGTCCTGCGACATGCCCATAAATTAGACATAACCAGGTCACTTGGAAATCTGGCCGCTCTCAGCTCTAGCTCCCTATGCAACTGTGAGTAGCGTGGATAGGCCTTAGCTTACAATAAATTCCAACCATAATGGATCTCGTTGAAGGCTCAAATTCCCTGCAGCTCATATATAACACACATTATAATCTTGCCTTGGAATGGATTCTATTCTGCTGTATAAGAAGGTCATAAATATATCAAGTGCAGTTCTACAAGTCAGTGAGAGTTTAGGGACTACAAAATGCTTAGGAATCTGATAGGGAAATTTTGGGTTATCTTTCATACCTGGTGGCAAAAATAAGTCCTGTCAATTTTATCTTCCCTAATTCTCTTACATTGCTTCATACATAAAGAAGAAGAAAAAAAAAAAACCTGTGTATAAATTGTTTTGGGCTAATTACTTAAAACAACTACCTTTCATATATACTTAGACATGTCAACTACTCTCCCACTTTAAAAATGAATGTTTAACATAATATCTGAATGCATATAAGTATGTTAGCCTACATGTGGGTATGGGTCTCGATATGCTTAGGTATTGATATGGTTTCATAAGGTTTTGAAATGATATATACCAATAGTAGATGGACGTTATCTCTGAAGAGTATGTCTGAAAGTAGAAAGTAAGGAAAGAAAATTTTCCAACGAATATGTAAGAATTTTGTAATTTGAAAGAAGACAAAAATTAAAAATTTTATTATGAGTTTTTCAGACAGTCACTTAGGATTTAACATGCATGGGCGCCTGGGTGGCTCAGTCGGTTAAGCGTCTGCCTTCGGCTCAGGTCAGGATCCCAGGGTCCTGGGATGGAGTCCTGCATCGGGCTCCCTGCTCGGCGGGGAGCCTGCTTCTCCCTCTCCCACTCCCCCTGCTTGTGTTCTGTCTCTCGCTGTCTCTCTCTCTGTCAAATAAATAAATAAAAATCTTAAAAAAAAGGATTTAACATGCAAAGTAAGGTTTTTATAAGAAATTCACTGATGTGAACAGTGCTGATTATAGCTTTCATCTTTAATCCAAGGGGAACTGAGTTTTCTCAAGAAATCATGTTGTTTGGAGGCCTTCTGGTTTAAAGAGAGAACAAATTTTTAGCCAACCCGTATAAGACTTGATTTTATTTTTCCTAAAGCAAAGGCCAACTTTACTCAATCCTCACAGGAATGAAAGGATTTTGTCATGATTTGTCTTCCTATGTACTTACTACCTTTACAAAATGAAAAATCTTCATTATTTCACAAATCAAGCAGAAGACAGTGAAAGGAAGTAAGATACCGCATGTTGTAGAAATTAGTTTTAAATAATGAAACAAACTTAAAGGAAATGGCTGGCCAAATTATGAGTGTCCCTCACAAATTAAAGTTTCATAATAAATGGTGTATTGACATAAGTTGCCTAAAGAAGAAAGTACTAGTTTGAAAACATAATTAGGATAATGTAATATTTAGAGAAATTTTTCATAAGCAACTATTAAGGACATTTGGTCTATTTAGTTGTATTTATTAAATTCAAAATTCAGTGTGGTTTGGGATTAACATGTAGTCCTTGTGAGGTAAGCAAATCCCATAAAACTGGTATGACATGAATATAAATATAAAGCAAGTCAAGAAGTTTTGAAGGTTTTAGAGTTTAGAGCAAGAAACTACATACCAGTGTAACATGAAGAAATCTTTTACATAGAGAGTGGCATTTAAGGCATTTCTTGGTAGTAGATGACATTCAACTGATGGCTGAGGGTAAAGGTAGTTTCTGATAGATTTAAAAGGGTACCAGGGAGGGGATCCCTGGCTGGTGCAGACGGTGAAGCCTCCACTCTTGGTTTCAGCTCAGGTCTGATCTCAGGGTCGTGGGATCAAGCCCCATGTCGGTCTCTGTGCTCAGCACAGAGTCTGCTTGAGTTTCCCTCCCTCTGCCTCTCTACCCACTCTCTCTCTCTCTCAAATAAATAAATCTTTAAAAAATAATAAAAATAATAAAAGAGGACCAGGGAAGGCCTGATCACAATGAGAAGGCATCTACTGACAAGATCAGAAATGTGTGTGGGGCACTGAATGTACAACAGGTTGAATCATGACATAAGGTGAGAGGACTATTAGGAGATTAGCCCAAAGTCCAAGCGAGGACTGAGAGGCTCATAGTGCAGCTATGCTGTTGGCCGTGGAGGCCAGCAGGCCATGGAAGGGAACGTGGGCAGCTCGGTGGTGACACGGACACTGGCCGGGGGCCAAGAGTCAAAGTGCAATGTGCAGCTACTAACTTAGGGTCTGGAAGACGAGAAGGTAAGATGTTTGGGATTTCCATGAACATGATTTCTCTCTGTTCAAAGCTTTAGAAAGTTTGCCCAGAGTTTTTTGATAAGTGTAATAGGACTATGCCAGAATCATATTTTTCTTTCTATTATTGTTTTAATTATCAATATCATTATGACCATTACTGTCCCATGCTCCATAGTGACGAGGGGATACTGGTCAAGTGAGACACTCATTTGGATTTCAAACATCTCATGTGATGCTCCTTTACTACTGAGACCTACTTTACATGCCAGACAACATATTTTGGTTGTTTTATCATTCATAACTCTTCATTTTACACCTTCACATTCTCTCTCTCTGCCTTTCTCTTTTCCCGAAGGAAATCTATGAAACTTCAGTAAATAGAAATAAAAATAGGGAATACAAAAATAATGACCATCAGGGCAAGACTTATGGACTAAGCTTGAAAATTGTCAAAAGCTCCTATATATACACTGTCATATAGAAGTTTTCTAGTTAAATGCAAATATTGGAAGCTTGAGAAGCTTTACATTTTATTTTAATCCCCAGAAATTTCCATAAAGATTATTTGTTATTTTACTTATTAACATTGAATCTTAAAAATATTTGTTTACATTAAATTTTCATTTAGTTCTATGCAGCAATAACTGTTTGAATGTTTCCACTAAGAGGTAGTTTATGGCCTCAATGAACAAAGTACAGAAAACATGATTTAGAATTCCTTCTGTGGGAAACACACTTTCCCCAACCACTGAAGAAAGAACAGGTGGAAATGAACATGGATCTACCATGTGGACAAGCCCTTCTCCCTGTCTTTGAGTCAAGCTGGTGAGTAATGAGGTGCTCTCTCTCATCAATTAGACAAGACACAGTGCCTGTGGTCAGTCTGCATTAAAAGCTTACAGGGAGCCGGTGAAATGGGGTGGAAATCAATAAGAGCCAAAGCTACATACAGCCAAAGAAATGGGTGGAAAAATTATAAGTACACAAAATAACCTGATTTGTGGGAAGAAGAAAACTCAACACATACACAGAGAAATGCAGAGATTAGAGATCACGTGGTCCAAGAACAGGTAGTTTCCTCTGTCCCTGATAAATTTGCAATATTGCTAAAATTGAAATATTTTTCATTTCTACGATGTTGATATTCTTCATACTCTTCACCCATTGACTTGAGCTCATCTGGAGGCATTTTTGTGCCTTCCTTATAAGCCAAAGGACTTTGAGTAAAATCAGAATATTCCTATGCAATGGTCTGAATGTTCTGTCCCTTTAAAATTCACATGTGGAAATCCTAATGCCCAGTAAGATGGTATTAGGAGGTAAGGGCCTTCAGCTGACTGGCACATATGTTTCAATGCAGAAAACATTCAACTTCAGGCATGATTTAAAAATGTACTGCTTCAAAAAGGCAAATATCCTTTTGTTATGCTACTTATAAAATATATCTTGGGGAGATGAGGGTAAGAGGCAGAAATTCTAACACCTGGTGAGTTTCATCCTCTACTTCTTATTCTTCTTTAACAACATGAATCAGGTGATTAGGTGATGAGATTAACACCCTTATAAAAGAGGCCTCAGAGGGCATCCTGGTCCTTTTCCACCATGTGAGAGTATAAGAAGTCTGCAACCTGGAGAGGACCCTCCCCCGACCTTGCTGGTTTCATACACTCAGCCTCTGGAACTAAAAGAAATAAATTTCTGTTGTTTCTAAGCCATCCAGTCTGTGGTATTTCATCATAGCAGCCCAAATGGGCTAAGACACTTAGAAAAGCATCATTGTATTTGAAAAGCACAGTGGAAAAAATTCCACTCACAAAACATTTCCAGAGCAATTTTCCCCTAAGAAGTACTAAAATAAATTCTACCCTGGTGACAATAATATGGAGTTTTTGCAGCTGTTATTAGGGTCAAACCCTGATTATTGGCTCTGTTTTGCTATTCAGAGCATTCACATTTTTTGTTATGATTCATTATATTCATAAAATGAACAACTCAAAGAATGTTGGCAACCACTTAAAGAGCTGTATGTCAGGAAACTAAGAGAATGCAGAGGTAGGTATACTTATATCAGAAAAAAAGAAAGAGATTCTAAAACACAGACTGTAATAAGAAACAAAGACATTACATAATGATAAAGAGGTCACCCAATGAGAGGGCATAATATTTGTAAACATTTATGCACATAACATAGGGGCACATAAATATATAAAGTAAATATTAACAGACCTAAGGGCAGAGACAGACAGCAATACGATAATATTGGAGGACTTTAATGCCCCACTTACATCAACACATAGATCATTCAGACAGAAAATCAATAAGGAAACATCGGCCTTGAACAACACATTAGACCAGATGGACTTAGATACCCATACAGAACATTCTATTCAAAAGCAGCAGAATATACTTCTTCTGAAGTACCCATGGAATATTCTCCATGACCAATCATATGGTAGGCCACAAAGAAAGCCTTAATAAATTAAAGAATGTTGAAATCATATCAAGTGTCTTTTCCAACCACAATGGTATGAAACCAGAAATCAATTGTAAGAAGAAAACTGGAAAATTCACAAATACCTGGAGATTAAACTACATGCTACCGAACAACCAACCAATGGGCCAAAGAAAGAATAAAAAGAGAAATTAAAAGAATACCATGAGGCAACTGAAAATTGAAATATAACATACTCAATTTAGAAGATGTAGGAAAAGGAGTTCTAAAAGGGACATTCATAGGGATAAATGTCTTCATCAAGAGATCAGAAAAATCTCAAATAATCTAACTTTACACCTCAACGAGCTAGAAAAAGAACAAATGAAACCCAAAGTTAGTACCAGAGTGAAAATAACAAATATTGGACCAAAAATAAATGGAATAGAGAATAAGAGAGATAACAGAAAAGGTCAACAAAACTAAAAGCTTTCTTTGAAAAGATTAACAAAATTGGCCAACCCTTAGCTGGACACAGCAAGAAAAAAAAAAGAGAGAGAGCGAACTCAGATAAATACAATTAGAAACAAGAAGGAGATATCACATCTGATACCTCAGAAATACAGAGGATCATAAGAGACTACTATGAATAATTACATGTCAACAAACTAGACAAGACTGCAAGAAACGGACAGATTCCTAGAAACACAAACCTAACAGAACTGAATCATGAAGAAACAGAAAATCTGAACAGAATGATTACTAGCAAGGAGATAATATCAGTCATCAAAAAACTCCCAACAAAGAGAAGTCCAGGACCAGATGGCTTCACTGGTCCGTCCTACCAAACATTTGAATGAATACCAATCCTTCTCAAACTCTTCCAAAAACAGAAGGAACTCTTCTAAACTCATTGTATGTGGACGCATTACCCTGATACCAAAGCTAGACAAAGACACCACAGGAAAAGAGAACCATCAAGAACTGCAAAATGACTTGATGTCCAAAATAGGAGATTGTTTTGAAAAATAATCTCAATTTATTCATCCAGTAAAATGCTATGCAGCCATTAAAAACAATTATATATACATTCATTCACAAAGAAGGATGTATATTACAAATCACATTAAACAAGCAGGCTGAAAAGGGGGCACCTGGTGGCTCAGTCAGTTGAGGGTCCAACTCTTGGTTTCAACTAAGGTTGTGATCTTGAGGTCCTGAGTCTGAGCCCCACACTGAGCTCTGCACTCATCAGGGAGTCTGCTTGAGATTCTCTCTCTCCTTCTCCCTCTGCGCCTCCCCTCCATGCTCTCTCTCTCTCTCTCTCTCTCTCTCTCTCTTTAAAATAAATAAATAATTTTAAAAAGCAGGCTGAATGCATTATATACAGTATGATATAAAGACACATGCCTATATATATACATATATATATATATATATATGTATACACACACACACACACACACACATATAGCTTGAAAAAATACACAGCAGGATAAATATTAAATACTTTCTTTAGATGGAAAAGCAATGTTTGTACATGTGCTTTTTATTTTCTGATATGTGCACCATAGGCATGTATTATTTTATAATTAAAATTAAAATTTCCAGTTGTGATTAGATTTGGACTAAACACACTGATTTTCCGTGCTCCTCTCCTAGTAGCAACAGTCTATGCTTCACATAAAACAGACGGGTGCTGGGTGAAGAATTTTCAGAATAAAAGCCTTTAGACGGATGAATAAAGCCCTGAAAGCACTGTGGCATCAGAGTGAGCAATTCATAAGAATTTTAAAAATTTCAAAGGTTAATGTAGGACATGGTAAACTGCACTGAAGCAAGAGGTTACACTGAGATTTATTTTTTCTGAGGCACATGGCGATCACTTTCTATTAAGGGAAATGTGGCAGACATCTAATAGCTAGGAAGATACGTAGGGAAAGCATTAAGACTAGAGCAAGTTACTCCAGTTGGACAGGATATAAGAGTACAAACGCAGTAAATAATCATTCCTTCTCTTGGTTCCCTTTACAATTCCTGATTTTGAGATGTAAGATTCTCTAACAATTTGGGAGTAAGGAAAGTAAGACAATACTTTATCCAAGGCAAGATCTGTACCGTGGGGTCTTTGTAACCTTCGTAGTTAGGCAAACTCTTGAATTTGAAGGCACCTAATTTATTCATGAGCAAATAAACTTTTTCTTGGGAAATGAGTCCATTGATTTGATCAGATTCCCGACCAAGTGCTCCCCCTCCCCAAAATGAAGACTGACCAACAAATCCATCATTCAAAGAGCAGATTTCAGCCTAGTACCATTATTTCCTTGATTTGTGGAAATTTAGTAGTGGTAAAAAGCAATTAGGTGAGCCTCCAAGTATTTCTTAATGATGCAATTCATTCCTGATATGTTATAGTGATTTGGCAGTTCCTTGACATCAAACTGTTTTTTCCACTTTTATTGTCACTCTAGCTCGATGGCCCCCTTTGCCGGCTAGCAAGTCCACACCACTCCTATTCTTCTTATGGTTCTGACTTCTATGCTACTCCTTTCACTGTGTTTATACTTAGACTTGTAACTCTTTGCTTAAAGCCAGCTCACACATTTATCCAAGAGGAATTCCCTGACACCAAAACCCAACTATTCAGCAGCATGGCTTCTTAGGTAATTAGCTAAGTGGACTTAGACATTCTCCACCTAAAAAGAGTACATGAGAACAGCAGGCTAGCAAAATATACAACAACAACGATACACAACAAAACAGCAAGCAAACAAAAATCATGGAAAGCTAACAGAAGATAGATAACCTTTTATGTCTTTAAGAAAGACTTTTTTTTTTTTAAAGAAAGACTTTTATAAAGCAAAAGCCATCTATCATCTACAAGACTGCATAAAATGAAAAACATGCAAAAGGGCATCATATCAGAATAGGATGAGTACACCTAGCTATGGAGACAGATAAAAAATCACCCCCATTGCTTTACTGTTCTCATTTCCCCATAGACAAGTGCTAAATTTTAGACTGGCTATGTCTAAATGTATCACATAGTAGATATATGAAAAAAAATTAGCAAAACTTTAAGATTCCTTCCACCTCTAAAATCCAATGATTCTGCAAAGCATCTGTAATCAGCAAACTCTGAAAGCTACTATATTTTAGGTGCATTCTGTGTCTAGTTGAGTCTTGCCTTGAGCTCATATGAACTCTCATCATCTCTTTAGTACTGTCTTCCGGTGATCTCAACGACTGTGTTTGCCAACTCGATATCCTGCACATATGTGAGCCTGTGTTTGGCTTTTTATTTATAGATTCTCCTCTACAATATTCACTTCACAACTGATATCCTTTAGATGTCCTTGTCTACAGCATCTTTAGACAATTCAGGTAGGTGTCCACTGACTACAGTTTAATCTACAAAATATCTTGGCAAGTTTAACTAGACCACAACATTCCTAATTGAAATGGACATTTTAAGTAGAAGGAAATTAGTTTTGATTATTGTGTTTAAAAAAAAAACAGCCCAGATGATTCTTTAAGTGATACTTATGCATATTTTTGTAGTTATTACCTTCAAGTCAAACCATGTTAAGTGTATTCCCATGGTACTGTTTCAGTTTTGCTTATGTCCAATAAATGCTGCCCTTATCAGAAATAAAAAAAAATAATACGAGGGAAGCAGATACTTATCTTTCAAAGTAAAGATAATTTTTGGTAAGTAATTAAAATAATGTTTTAGGTTGGAGACACAGAACACAGTTTATTTATACTGAAGGATATCCTTGCTCTCTACTCATAATTCAGACTAAGAACTTGTGCTTTTCATATGAAATGAAACAAAAATGTTCTCAAAAGACAATGATTTTCCAGCAAAACAGTAAATTATAATTATCTATTAAGTTAAGAAAAGGAAAGGATATAAAATAACAGTGGTCTAAAAGAGAGAAATATTCTCTAATTCTGCTAGCAGGTTGCATTATGAAATGCATGGGACTTGGATATGAATGTCCCTAATTATGGCCAGTACAGGATGCCTGCAGGTAATGCAGCTGGGGGCATTCTTGCAGCATGCCAGACTGGGCCGTTATCCAGACTGCTCTCACAAAACTGAAGACATATAAGATAAATTAAACAAAGACAGCAACTGTCCTTTTTCCATTTTACACCTTCTAGGTGCCCAGTCTGAATTGTGAAGTGTGGGGTAGAAAGAATGTGCTGTGATGGAAGGACACAGTGAGTGGGGGGCGGTGGGGCAGCATCGAGGCGGACTTCTTCCCCTACGTGGACCCTGACAGTCCCACCCCTCCTCTCCACCCTGCCCAGCTTCCCCATCCGTGACCACAGTTCCATCAGTGGCACTGCAGCCCCCCAAGAGGACAAAGACAGCCCATCCTGGTGGGAGAGTCCTCTGCCCTGCCCACCTCACCACAAAGCTCTGAGAGACTCTGAATTTTAGATGTGAAATGAATGAGGGGTCCTCCACCCCACACCGCACTGTAAAGTGGATCATAAATCTGAGAGACTCAGGTTCACCAAGCTGAATGTCTGACATTTGGACTTCATAACCTGGAAATTTGGAAGTAGGCATGTTGGGATGTACTCCCAAGGTCCTGTACAATTGCTGTTATAACCAGCCCCCTTGGTCCCCCCACTCTCTCTCTCTCTCTTTCTCTCTCAGAGGCTTCTCTGCACTGAAGGCTGGAATGCAAAGAAGTAACAACAGAGTGACTTTGGAAAACCACATAAATCTACTCAAGTCTTTCAACTTCTTCAGAAGTGAGACATTCAACAACTTTGGTCATTTAGCTGTTCTTCATAACAGAATACCTAGGTTATGCTGCCTTCATACCTGGTCATGTGCCACCGCTGGACTGGCACGGTACCAGGAAACTCGCCTTCCCCTTCTCTTAATGTCTTTCCAGCTCAAGAAGCACACCGCCACACACTCATCGCTCAACACACGCTTGCTCCTTGTGAGAGCACCTTCTGGGTCCAGCCCAACACACTGCGTCCTTGAGCCCCCACGCTGCGCTGCCAGACCCTCGCCCAACACACTGCGTCCTTGAGCCCCCACGCTGCGCTGCCAGACCCTCGCCCAACACACTGCATCCTTGAGCCCCCACGCTGCGCTGCCAGACCCTCGCCCTGCTTCTCCTACTCTCGCAGACCCACCATCCCGTGGTCGGGGCACTCCACCCTCAACTTGTTCCTGGATGTCAGGGAAAATACAACAGCTCTCTCAGGCACAGATGCCCCTTCCCTCCTTATTCTTCCTTCCGGGAGTTAAAAAAAATGTTTTTTGTTGATAAGCACAGAAAATCATGTCAAATTCTACAAAGAAAGTTTGTTGCCCTATGAACAAACACATGCAGCTATTCATACCACAATAACTTGTGACAGGACAAAGGAGAAAAGAGTCACTAACGTCTCTATCCAGAACTCTGCCCGTGCTGTTCAGGAAGAGCATTTGCTTAACAGGGTCCAGCAACACCCAGAAATCCACGTTGTCCTTTAGGGAAAGTTCGATGGTGGGGTCTGGTCCTCCAGCAGTCCCTTTGATCAGCATGTTATCCACCAGAATCGTACCTGCGGGCCAAAGACAGTTATTTGAAAACATATGCTACTCGTACGGATTCTTGAGACCCCAGCTGACTGGCAAATCCATTTTCAACCAGAAAATATTCAATGTTATATCTGGAATGATACAGAAAATGTCCTGTCTCCAAAAGGCGAGAATAACCTTTATTCCACTATTTATAAATGAAATTTTTGGAAGATGAGGGTGGTGGGGAGAGATTCAACCACTTGGTAAGTTTCATCATCTATTTCTTGTTTCCCTTTTGACAACTTCAATCTGTTCCCCTCCCTGTCCATCACTCCTCACAGGTGTGATTACGGGGTTTCAACCCGAACAAAAGGAAATGCCTGAGACAGAGAATGATACTTCAGTTCCCTCAGTTAGACTTCTGATATGAAAAGAGATAGCCTGAAAATAAGAGAAAGGAAGAAAAGGAAGAGATAAAGAAGTAGTAAGGACTCCCACAGTGAGAACTGCTTCTTTCTTTTTTTGTCTTGGAGCAAATCCATAAAACATAGATCTTAATGTGAAAGACAAAACTAGTGTGCAGATACAAGTCAGACTTCATTCTTCTTGCAGACGTGTCTGGGGTACTTGACCAGAACAACACACTATTCCAATGGAACATTTCGGTGATTGCTTTCTTACTATCTTTGCAGCAGGCTAAATTGTAGACATTTGTAGAGTGAGTTGAAAAGACAGCACATCTATAATCTTCCCTATTTTGTTAAAAATTCCATGCATTTTGCAAGTTGGATGCAAACAGAACTGATGCGATTCAAATCCCATTTTTCCCCCATACAGCAACAATCCCTCTGCCAAACAGTAATGCACTATAGCTTAGGGCAATCATTTTCAGCCGATCCATTTTATTAAAATTATGGCATCGAGAAGAGATAGGGCTATGCAAATAAAAATGTACCTTCCTAAAGACATTAGAATAAATGGCATATATCTACAGAACTCATTGCCTTAGGATAACATACAAGAATATATAGATAATCCATAAATATAAATCTAGCTTGAATAACAATGCAAAATGTATCTGCTGCATTTTCTTAAGACATGGAATTGGCCTATATGTTATATCATTGCATCATCACAAATAAAAACGGGGGTCTATTTGGAAGATTTTCTCAGCAAATTAATAGTAATTAATAATAATAAAAGCTATACTATTTTTGTTTCTAATAGTATTATCAATGAGCTTCATCTGCCTGGGGAATGTTGAAAGGAACCACCCTTTCACAGCAATAAATTTGAATAATGTTTAAACACATACTCTCACACACACACACACACACATTTCTAAATGGCAGATTATCTCCTACTTTATTCACATATCGGTACACATGCCTGTAAACACAGAGTGAAACTGATCCTTCTATTTTTCATAGAAATGACAACTAGATTCCCTACAGATAATACATCCAAAAGTACATTCAGGCGATGGTGGTATTTTCTGACCTGGGAATATGTTCAAGGCTCAAGTACATACTTGTTTACAAATACGTCACACCACCAACCTTTGAAAAGTTATTTCGTAAGTAAGTCAATATGTAATTAGGAAATTAAATGAGGCTCTATTTCCTGATGAAGAAAAAGATACAGAAATGCACAGCAGCGGGTCAGCTAACAGCGCTCATACCTCGACTCAGCCTGCCTTACAGCAGGAGCAGCAGGCTTCCCATGACACGTGGCAGGAGGGTCAGGGAGTCCCCCACCCTGGGGTCCAAATGGATCATAACCAGTGAACTCATCATCGTTATCTTAATGACAATTAGCGCAGTGAAATTAAAACAGTGTATCTGGACTTATACTTTGTTAATGATGCTTAATCTTCCCGGAGAACCCCCAACTATGTTTTTTGGCTCTGTCCTCAACCCTGTGTTCCTCCATGACCGTAACTCAGCAAGAACGGTTTCCAGGGCTAGTGCACCAAAAAGGGAAGAGCTTTGTTTTTGTCTCACCAGAATACACCTCCATGTCGCTAAAATCTCTCCATACATTCATAAGCCATGCTACCTTGACCAAAATTTTGGAGAAGAGAGAGAGAACAGAGCACAGCTGAGGGAGACGTGATGGCAAAAAGCACTATTTATTTTTTTAGAAGAAGAAGGAGGAGATGTTCGCTCTGGCTTCCCTGGAGAGCCCCGTCTTCCACCTTCTTCCAGAAGGACAGGTGACACCCAGCTGAGGCCAAGTGCAGGTCCATCTGCCAGCCAGCAGTGGGGACTGTACTTCTCATGGGTCCAGTGTTTCCAGCCTGGGCAGCCTGTGTCCTGAGATGATGCTGGGCATCTGGACAGAGCACGGTGCTTTGGCTCCTCCCTTGTTTTGCAAACTTCCTCCTTTTCCAGTAAAACCTTGTTTCACCTCCTCCATGTGATGTTGAAAATCCATTTCCACCCCTGATTCCGTTTAAATACAAAGATGCAGATACATAAAAAATGAAAGGATAGGCTACACAATGCAACAGTAATAAGAAAGCTGGATGGCTCTGTTATTATCAGAGAGTAAACCAGAACAAAGACATTCTTAGAGGTGAAGAGACATATTTCTTGAAAATAAAGGGATCAATTAATCAACAGGTGTTAACCCAAAAGAGACCTGTGTTGCAGAAGACAGTACCCAAGATGGGATTCCTCTTATGTGAAAATTTCCTTTTGTCATAATAAAAAATGGTTGTAATCAGGAAAAAGGAATTAAACGTAGTTCAATACTCATGTCACAGAAGTTAAGAGAGGGCTTGCCCTGGAACTGACAGAATCCAATCCTGGATCCACCACTTACCAACCATGTGAATGTGGGTAGACTACTCAACCCCACTGACCTGCAATTTCTCTTTGCTACAAAATCAGGACCAAAGCAGAACAAATATTTTTGTAACACTCTATCTATGTACCTGAAGAAAAACATGTGTTTTTATATCAAGCATTAACCAAAACTAAAATAGTAAAAAAACAACTACAACAACAATAAAAATACTAGAAAGTTAAATATTTAATGGTATTTCCACCAAGCATCATAGTCAATGGGGTTCAACATTGGGGTTTGTGCTTCTTCCTTCAAAGAGTAGGTATTTAGGGGCACCTGGGTGGTTCAGTCAGTTAAATGTCTGACTCTTGATTTCAGCTTAGGTCATGATTTCAGGGGCGTGAGATCAAGCCCCACATGGGGCTCCATGCTCAGCTCAGGGAAGAGTCTGCTTGAGGATTCTCTGTCTCCCTCTGCCCCTCCTGCCTACTTGCTCAGGCTTGCTTGTGCTCTCTCTCTCTCTCTCTCCAAAATAAATAACTAAATCTTAAAAAAAAAAAAAGAGTAGGTATTGAGGGTGATTTGCTTCCAAATAAAGACCTTTTTTTTTACATCAAAATTAAAAACTTGATCCAGTATTTAGCTATCTTCATTTATTTATTATCTTAGGTCAGAGAAATAACTCTACAATTGCTTCACCTGTACCCACAGCTTTTCCAGATCGACAGATTATCCATCAGTTGTAGACACTAATAGGGGCTCTACGTGCACTAAGTAAGGAGGTTGAAGTAGATTTTCAGTTTTCTTGAGATCTTGTTACATAGCTAAGTCTTTCCTTTTAACTATGAAGAAAGCTTTTCCAGAATATTTCAAAACATAAATATACTATAAAATAACTTATGAATCAATACCATTTCCTCATTATACCAATGCCATTCCCTACTTACCAGTGTGCATAAGGGAAGTGGCATCAAAAAAGAGCCCATTGGGTTGTTGTAACGACAGAACTAGACAATATGTGTGAAGTACTGATTGCAGTCCTTGGTACAGAATAAAGACTTGAAAAGTTTAAGTTATGGTTACTACTGTTGATGTTATTAACACCATTTTGAAAGAGAAATCACCTGAAGCTAAAGCAAAATGACTCATTTTATGTCCCAGACTTCTTTACAAACCGAGTCTACTGTTTATTTCCCAAAGCTAGGGTTATCATGTTTGGTCAACACATGGGCATGGCGGCAGTCTGGAAGAATTTATAGGGACTTAAATATTTGAGTCCCAAATAATCATTCTAGGAAGTCAGAAGGTAAAGAGAGAATGCTTTCTGTAGACAGAAGTGTAGAGAGAACCTCTTACATCCAACTGATGGGCAATCTGTCTGGGCTCACCATCACTAGGGAGTGGTACCCACTCTTTCCACTTCCTAACCACAGACAATTCGATTTTTCTCATAGAAACTCAGATTAGATTTGATGCCAAAATGGTGTTATTTAACAAGTGCATACTAGCAGCGATCTTCAGATTGAACACTTTCTACTCATCCTTAGCACATGTTTGCTTCTATAGAAACGAAACAAAAAAACACACACTCACATTATAGGAACTACACACATACACACACACAACTAAACAAGTAGATATTATATTTATGTAATATTTATAATATGTTATATTGCATCATATATATCTATATGAACTACATATATTTATACTACAGATAGTATAAATAAAAATTAGACATTTAATATTTTTCCTGTGCAAGTTATTTGCTTCTTTAAATAGACAGTTATAACACAAATGAAGAACTCTCTAAAAATGCATGGAGGTGGCAGTGGGGGCGGGGCGGCCGTTGCCTTCCTAATTAACCTAATTCAATGAAGCTGAAAAAGTAAGTTCTACAGGGAGAAAGAGTAATTGACTGTTTGGGCTCATTCCAAACATTAAAATAAAGAAAATCACTCTGCCCAGAACCCACTAGTTTTTGCTATAAAACAATTAATTATTCAAAGGTATATAACAAATATGGATTGCATGAAATCTCTTGCAACAATCTTTCCACCGTTTAAGACAATTGGCAGAATGTTCAGCTACATCATCTAGCCAGAAGAATCTACTGCATGTTACTCCCTACAAATGAAAACATAAAAAAAAGCCCCCGAATGCACATTTGACTAAAATAAATTTGAAAATAAAAAAGTGAAAATAAAGCTATCTGTAGTTTTTCAGTGAGGTTAACCAGTAAGTATGATCATGATATAGCTGCTATTGAGTAAAATCTGGATTCCAAGATTAACAGGCTAAACAAAACTCTTCTCATGCTCAAATCTTATTCTTTGTTGAAACTTGCCAGGACTTTCCTGGAAGTAGTCTCTCCACTTTGATTTTTCACACTTCTTGGTCTACAGGTATATAAATGATACATTCTAGCTAAGCCTATGTTCTTATTGTAGCTAGATCACTACTTGGTAAACTCCTACAGGGAAAGAAATACATGTGTGTTCAACAATTTCATAAAAAAACGTAAATTTTGATTGGGCTGCGTTTGCATATTAAGGATGTATTAACCATGTGCAACATCTGCTAAAGTTTGGGAAATGACCCTAATCAAGTCAACAGTGGTGAAACAAAAATGTGCAGAAATTACAAGTATACTCTTTTGCAAAGTGACACTGGTCTTTACAAAGAATACTTTATTTACATTGAGACAACAAAGCATTGCAAAATGGGCAGCTTTGTTGGAGTGCACTTCACTTACTCTGAGTAACAATACTTTTTACTAACTTGTGATTTTCACTTCATGGTGTTCGGCGTTTGATAGGTGATCTGTCAAGCATGGCACGGACACAGAAAAACTTTAGAAATAAGAGTTTTGTTTTGTTTTTTTTTTCTTCTACCCTTAACGTTTTTCTTAGAAACTGACATAAATGCCTTGCCATTTAGACAATTGCTAATGTGTGTATTCTGTTGTGAGTAAAGTATTAAGTAAATGTATTATTCAATTTTGTGTAGAAGTCGTGTTTATTTTGTTTATATGTCACTTATCCAACTCAAAATAGAATCAGAATTTTATTTTTATTTATTTATTTTTTTAAAGATTTTATTTATTCATCTGAGACACAGAGATACAGAGAGAGAGAGAGAGAGAGCATGAGCAGGGAGAGAGGCAGAGGCAGAGGGAGAAGCAGGCTCCTGCGAGCCAGGAGCCCGATGTGGGACTCAATTCCAGGACCCAGGGATCATGACCTGAGCTGAAGGCAGACGCTTAACCATCTGAGACACCCAGGCGTCCCAGAATCAGAATTTTAGAACTAGAAGAGAGCCTGCTCTTTCTTCCTAATGCTTCTATGACGAAAACGAAGCTGATCCTCTGGTCTCTCCACATCTCCCTATCTCAAGCACTGAAATGCCCTGGCCAAGGTGGAGTAGCTAATAAACACATATCCAAGACCAAACCCCGGATTTATTACTTTATAATGTATATGTCCTTTCTCTATGTCCTGCTATCACATTGGAAATATACAAACTTGTAAAACAAAATATGAAATGATGAAAACCTTGTTATTTTTGTTTTGAAATCATGGGAAACCCACAAAAAATACTGTAGATTCATTATTTGGAGTTCTGTACTCTATCATTTTCTTGACAAAATTTCAAGGGTTAAAATGGAAACAACTCTAAAGTAAGATATAGGGAGAAATTGGGGCTCCTGGGTGGCTCAGTCGGTTGAGCTTCTGACTCCTGGTTTCAGCTCAGGCCATGATCTCATGGGTTCCGGGATGGAGCCCCAAGTTGGGCTCCATGCTCAGCTCAGCGAGGAGTCTGCTTGAGATTCTCTCCCTCTGCCCCATCCCACCTCTCTCTCTCATTCTCTCTCAAATAAATAAATCCATCTTTAAGAAAGAAGATATAGGGAGAATAGTACAATGTAATTATCAATGACATGACCCTAGAATTAATTTTCTCAGATTATAGATAGGTATAATCAAATATACATATACATATGGTATAGTCTTTGATCTTGTAGCTTACCACCCATAAAAGAGAATAGATAGTTGGCATTAAGGATAGCCCAATAAATCTTCAGCTCAGACTGGGAGTTTTAGTTTAAGAAGTGAACACACTAACTCTGAGTCCCTTGGAACAACTATGGTACCTCCTTTCCAGTGTGACACAGGGAAGAATCCTGAGCACAGAAGCTGGACCCTGAGCTCTCCAGAAGCTGGAAAGTCTCCAAGGTGGACAGACTCTTAAGGTGCCCTTGACTTGCTTCTAACCAAAAGAATATGGCAAAGGTGATGGGAAGTTATATTTACATGTACATTATGTGGTTACATTACATGAGATTCCAATGACTATCTTGTTGAGGCTCAGTCTCTTTCCTTTGCTAATTTTGACAAAGCAATGAGCCATTTTGTGAGGGTCACTTGACAAGGGACTATATATAGCGGTGTTCAGAGGCAGAGGGTGGCCTCAGCTGAGAGCCAAACAGAAACAGAAGATTTTAGTCCCACAGCCACAAGGAAGTGGATTTTGCCAGGCGCCTGAGTGAGCCTAGAAGCAGATGCTCCCCGAGTTGCATCTCAGTGAGACCATAGTCCTGACAACACTGGACCTCAGTGCTGTGTGGCTGGAAGCAGAGGACCAGGTTACACTGTGCCTGGATCCCTGGCCCAGGGAAACTGTGAAATAATAATAAAGGTGCGTTGTTGTAAAACACTGCTGGTTTTACTATTGTTATGTAGCAGCAGATAAGTAATACAGCTTGAAAGCCAAAAAAATCTATGTTCAAAAGCTTGGCCTCACTAACACTGTGATCTTAGGCTAGTTCCCTAGATTACTGTAATCAGCTATATGCATTATTAATATACAATAATTAATATACATTATACCATGAGGAATAAATAATGTATGTACACAGAGGCACATTGTTACTCAATGAATAATACTTTTCATCCCATTTCCACTGGAAGTTTACATAGATTGAAGCATAGAAAGGGGTTATCCATTCTGCTTCATTTAATTGGAAAATTAGCCATTATGTTTTAAAATAAAACTTTTTTTTTTTACAACTGAGATAAAAGCAGTACAGAATATACACAAAAGCCCACAGGAAAAAGGAGAAGACCATGCAGATGCAAAACACAAAATAAAAGAGGGAGGACGGAGCCACAGTTATCACTGAGCATGTGTCATGGGGCAAAAGCCATTTCTTCCTGGTAAAAATAAAAGTGAGCAAGATAATAAGCAAGGGGGTTCCTACTGGTCAGGTCAAAATACTCACCATCCCCTTACCTTATCAGCTGGGCTAAATGATAAAACATAGACTAAGTGAATTACAATGTATTCAACCCACAAGCCTATTAAAATGATAAAGGTTCATACTCTCAGAATTCTGCAAGAGTTTATTATTTTCAGACCATCAGACTGATGCAGTTGAAGTGACAAAAGAAACCATACGATTTTTAAGTATAACGATTATGAAAAGGTAGTTTAAACATGAGCCAGATCTCCAGTTTTGCCCACCATTGGAAACATTGTGGACTCTAATCAAGCAGCTGCTGTGCACACAAAAATAATCTATTTGGTTGAAATTATAGAAACAAAAATCACTGAAGATACTGTTTTAAGATGTGTATGAGAGATTGAGTGATTTAAAAAGACAAAAGCTAAGAAGTTCTTGAAGAGGCTCAACCTTTTAACCTAGGCTCCATGAGAATCACTTAGAAACCCTGAATCCTGGATTGTTCTCTGACTCCAACAATAAATCAAATCTCCAGCAAGATAAGGATCCCATTTTTTTTTTTTTTTACCAAAACTTCACGTGAGGATGGGAATTTGCTTTCTTTGGTGACATTGGCGCTGTAGGAAATTTGCAGTATTATTAGATATGTGATTTAAAATAAACAGGACTTCGATGTTTTAAAAAATTCAATTCAGCACATTTATCAGTGTGATTGATCAGATGGAAGAATTACAGTCATCTAGGAAAAACTCTGTTGGGGATGTTTTCTACCCCTTCAGATGTTTGAAGAGTTTATCCAAATTTGTAAATATAATTTAAAATGTTTACAGTTCAATTATTATTTTTTATTTTATTATGTTATGTTAATCACCATACATTACATCATTAGTTTTTGATGTAGTGTTCCATGATTCATTGTTTGTGTATAACTCCATTCAGTACATGCCCTCTTTAATACCCATCACCAGACTAACCCAACCCCCCACCCCCTCCCCTCTAGAACCCTCAGTTTGTTTCTCAGAGTCCATCGTCTCTCATTGTTTGTCTCCCCCACTGATCTCCCCACTTCATTTCTCCCTTCTTACTATCTTTTTTCTTTTAACATATAATGTATTATTTGTTTCAGAGGTACAGGTCTGTGATTCTACAGTTTTACACAATTCACAGCACTCACCATAGCACGTACCCTCCCCAATGTCTATCACCCAGCCACCCCATCCCTCCCACCCCCCACCACTCCAGCAACCCTCAGTTTGTTTCCTGAGATTAGGAATTCCTCATATCAGTGAGATCATACGATACATGTCTTTCTGTGATTGACTTATTTTGCTCAGCATAATACCCTCCAGTTCCATCCACATCATTGCAGATGGCAAGGTTTCATTCCTTTTGATGGCTGTACAAAGGCAGGGGAAGTGGGAGAGGGAGCAGACTCCCCACTGAGCAGGGAGTCCGATGGAGGACTCCATCCCAGGACCCTGAGATCATGACCTGAGCCGAAGGAAGATGCTGAACCAACTGAGCCACTCAGATCATAATCTCAGGGTCCTGGGATGGAGCCCTACGTTGGGCTCCCTGCTCAGCAGGGAGTCTGCTTCTCCCTCTCCCACTCCCCCTGCCTGTGTGCTCTTTTACGTGCTCTCTCTCTCAAATAAATAAAAAAAATCTTTTAAAAAATGACATAGATAATTAATGGTGTAAAGGAATTAAGTTTGTTAAACTTACAAATTAAAAGAACATTAATCAAAAAACAAATTAAAGGATTTTCTTTTTTACTAGTTTCCTATATTTATTACAGGAATGATTCAATTTATAACTTGAATTTAAGGTCAAATATGGTTTTGATTTTAAATTTTAGTTAAGACCCAAGCAGCTTCCAGGTAGACACCCCCCCATGTTAAAAATAAATAAGCATGAGAACCTCATTTAATAGGTATTGCAGGAAGAGTTATATAAGAGAAAGGAGATGTTAAAAAAAGGGGGGGATAGAATTAATTGTCGTAATGAAACAATGGATCCACCTACCGACAACCTATTTTTCTGTATTTTCTGAGTTTCTGGTTGTTTTGAAATGGATTTGTATTCTAGGTAGCAAGATAGGTCCTATCATAGTGTTCTCCAATTTCTAAATTCAGATTTACCTCACAATAAATATTTAAAATATTTTACCACATAGATGAGTTTGTAAAATAGCAACATGGTTTTCTAATACCTCTGGGGGGATCCTCAGGGTCATAACTCTAAAGTTACATCTGTTTCCTCACCTCCAAAATCTGTCAAAGAAATATGCTGTAAACAATAAGTTGAGCTTCTTTAATGAGGAATTGGAGTAAAGAATAAAACATGAGGATCTTACAACCATACTAAATGTCAGTTAGAAAGATATCACAGAAAAATATTTTGCTTCAATTGGTAATTTGCCCCTGGAAGCAAGCAATTAATTGGAGGACATATTTAGTACATTATGCGATCAAGAATAATTTGCTTTTTTATATAAAAGGAGACAGTAAATTCTGTCATTTTTTGTCATAATATCTCTGCAATAAAAAGTAAATAAGCTTCAGCTTCATTATTCAAGAGCCACAAGTGCATCCAAATGTTAAAAGTTTTCTAGAAAAAACTGCTTCTTATAGTACTTTCCTCAACATTGCACTAAATAACATTTAAAAAATCTGTAACAGGAATAGGAAGAGAGGCTCATCATATGAGAAGCTGATCAAGCTAAGCAAATTTAACAGGCTTTATAACTACTAATGGAATAAACTTTCTAAGTCTTATCCCTTTTCAATAATATAATTTCCATTTTAAAAAATCAAATAAATAAACCAAATTAAACTAAATAAAACTCTTTCAGATATTTTTAACTGCTTGGTTTCTAGGATGAAATTCAAAGAAAATCATGCATCGAAGAAACTATTTTAAAACCCTGAAAATTGCATTTCCAAAATCTGCGTTATCCCGGCAACTTTTTATTTAAGGGAGAGGACGTTAGGTGAATTTGATCCGATGTTAACCAGAGATCCACTTGAAAGTAAGTGTCTACTTTCTATATTTAGTTTACTAGCACTTAAATAAAATTAAAAGTTGTACAAGCTTTTTTTTTTAAGATTTTATTTATTTATTTGAGAAAGAGAATGAGATGGAGAGAGCATGAGAGAGGGGAGGGTCAGAGGGAGAAGCAGACTCCCCGCCGAGCAGGGAGCCCGATGCGGGACTCGATCCCGGGACTCCAGGATCATGACCTGAGCCGAAGGCAGTCACTTAACCAACGGAGCCACCCAGGCGCCCAAAAGTTGTACAAGCTTAATTAAGACTACAGGAAAACTATTATTTTGCATTTGAATATGCAAATAACCTAATATTTTATTAACAACCTAATATTAATTAATACCAAGTATTAATAGTCTTACTAATAGTCTTCCCTGCCTAGAAAAGTGACCCTTCTACTGAAAACAAAACGAAACAACTCTCAGGTTGTTAAATATCAAAGGGTAAAAAAATTCATTCTGGGGCGAAGGGTGCTCAGTCGTTAAGCATCTGCCTTCAGCTCGGGTCATGATCCCAGGGTCCTGGGATCGAGCCCCACATCGGGCTCCCTGCTCAGCGGGGAGTCTGCTTCTCCCTCTCCCACTCCCCCTGTTTGTTCCCTCTCTCACTGTGTCTCTGTCAAATAAATAAATAAAATCTTAAAAAAAAAGCATTCATTCCTATCTTAAAATTGCTTTATCTCACAAATTAGTAAGCTTACCAGGATTTATCAGAATCCTTGCACTGTACCATGTAAGGATTGTAGAAAGCTTAGATTTGAAAAAAGCTTCTCGGGGCGGCTCAGTTTAGCAAGTCTTTTTTGGAAGAAAGCTGGCCAGATCCATGTGTGGCTCCCCGGGATCCGGGATCCGGTAGTGCGCGCGAGTTCTTGTCTACGGGGTGTGCGGGGGTGGAGGGGGGTGAGTGGGAGAGGCTCCGCTCACTGGCACCTGTTCACAGACCCTGTGGCTTGGGTGACGTGATGGGAGAGGGCTTCCCAGGATCTGACAGTGGATGTTTCCTTCGTGAGTACTGAGAGGCTTAGTTAGGTAGGATTGAAGTCAGCTTCCAGAGTGGTGTCTTAGCTGTTAGTTTGCTGAAATGCAGACGCTTACTTACATCTGAAAGTGAGTGCAAACCCTTGCTTATTGGGGCAAAGGTGCTCCTGCCATGCTCCCCAACTCTCCCTCCTTCTTACCCTTACCTGCACTGCTTTAGGAAAAGAAACCTCCCCTCTGCAGGGCTGCTCTCCTCTGCCCTGCATCGAAATCCCTGCAGAGATGACGTGGTCGCTGGGAAGCTATGTGACCCTTGAAGGGCCTGTGTTAAACAGAGTGGTCCGTGTTCTCTAAAAAGTGTCTGAATTCAGTGGGACACACTTGCAGTAGAAATAAAAAAGCTAATGAAGCAGGGATCTGAGCCAATCTAAGGTACCACTATGAAAATGTATAATTTAAATGATAGGCTCCTTTCTTGTAGTATCAATGTTTATAAAGTGTTACAGAAAACATTTTTTTTTTTGATGTCTTAAGTTTCCACTGTGAATAGTGTCTGTTGGTTGACAGATCAACAGTTTTTGTCTCTGTGGCTCCATTATGGTGCTATCAGAAGCTTGCTAGCAGGTGTGACCAAAAACCCTGGCAAATTCAGGAACTTTTTTTTTTAAGATTTTATTTATTTGACAGAGTGAGACACAGCGAGAGCAGGAACACAAGCAGGGGGAGTGGGAGAGGGAGAAGCAGGCTTCTTGCGGAGCAGGGAGCCCAATGCAGGGCTTGATCCCAGAACCCTGGGATCATGACCTGAGCTGAAGGCAGACGCTTAACAACTGAGCCACCCAGGTGCCCAAATTCAGGAACTTCTTGCCAAGTAATGTCTCGGGGCTTGGTGGGTGAATTTATCACACGTAAGTCCTCCAGCAGTCAAGGAAAATGGTGCCCCTTACCAAGTAGTGGACTATATGTTTCTTTTCTCTCTCTCTCTCTCTCTTTTTTTTTTTTTTTAGATTTTATTTATTTATTTGACAGAGAGTGCACAAGCAGGGGGAGTGGCAGGCAGAGGGAGAAGCAGACTCCCCACTGAGCAGGGAGCCCAACTGGGCAGTCGATCCCAGGACCCTAGAATCATGACCTGAGCTGAAGGCAGAAGCTTAACCGACTGAGCCACCCAGGTGTCCCAAAGAGGACTATATGTTTCTTATGAAGCCACGTGTCTGGCCAGACTTGTCACTCCGGCCAAGGGTTGACCTGCTTATCTGTAGTCAAAGAGACTGTACCACTGTGAACCCTCAAACTTATCTTATGTTTGTCTCAGTGAGCAGTTCACTCACCCAAGTGACTGTAACTGATAGCCCTGAATGTACTGTGGAAACTGATGTTTTTAAAAATAAAATAAATAAAAGAAGCTTCTTAACCCAAAACAAGACTTTGAAAATTGGTTAAGTAAGCACTTAAGAAGAAAGTAAAATCATGATAGATTCAGAGAGTCTAAACCAAAGACATGGTTGGAAGGAGAGTAAACCTAGGAGAAGAGAGGATCAGCACCTCTGACGAGGACCAGAGGGAGATGTATATGGGGGCAGGAGTCAGAATCCATGTCAGGCAGGCTTTGCAGGCAGGTCGCTTGAGAGAAGTTCTTGATCAACCTGAGCATCCTGTGGGGACACGGGCTGATACACATGTGAAGCTGAGCTGGTTAGACCGGGACGTGGATTTCTTTGTAGGTATCTCGTGCATCACCCAGGATCTGGAATATTGCATAAACTAAAACCAAAAAGCTTTGAAATCTTTTTCTTTGTATTTCTGTCAATTTTCCAGGAAGTAATGCCTTCAAGGAAATGGTAAAATGAAACAGAAATAAAGCTGATAATGGATGGGTTGTTCTGTCAAAGCTAATCAACCAAACTTTTTGAAATCAAAATACTTTTTAAAGTGCTATGCTTACCCAAATTATATTATTTAGTTATCAAAGAATTACTGTATATTTCTGAACTATTGCTTTCTGTCACAACCCAGCTCAATAGACTATAAGGGTTTCCTAATCCCTCCACTGTTGTTTGTAAAACTTATAGATGGGATATATGTGTGGTCATCCTTCTTCGTAAAACTGATATGAACTATTTTGGTCATTTCCTCAGGATCATTTTCATCACCATCATTAGGTTAACTATCACAGTCTTATTCAGAAAAGTGTCTTTTCATGACAAAGAAGTCCAGTAAATCAATTTATTGAGGCTACCAACAATATATTTCATTTCCTAAATTTAGCTAATAATGTTAATATATTATTGTTAATATCTTAAGAAAGGCTTTATATAATCATTTAAATATTTAATCATTATTTAATCAATATTTAATCACATTTAATCATTTAAATGATTATAAACTTTGCTATACAAAATGTATTTTCTATGAATTTTGGATTATTCCAGATTACGGTTGGCAAATTAACCTCTCATTATTGCAAATGGTAACACTGCTGTGCTGCACGAGACTAGCGCAGGAACAACCCACTGGTGTGTCCTCCCTTCACTAACTCGTCCCCAGTCACACACTTCGTGCTCACAGCAGATCGCTACCAAAGTCTCTAACAGCTGATTCACCAACTCTGTGTGCATCACACTGCAGAGCCGTGAGGAACAGTGGATGGCCCAGCCTCTGCACACTGTGCAGACCTGCCTCTGCTGCCTCAGAGCACAGAGCAGGGTGGAGACAAAGGGAGAGTGAATCGGGGAAGAGCCATGTGAGTTCTCCTTAAGAGGAAATAGGAAATCCCCTCAGCTAACATGTCATTACACTCACTCCCTGTAGGTTAGCCACTACATGTGGTCGCCATATAAGACCACCACCAACAAGGAGCAAGGAGAGGTTAAAGTAAGGAAAACACAGCTGCCAGAATCGCCCTTGAGGAACTGGTCAGGAGAACTAAGTTGTTGGCCATAGCTGCCATGTTCTTCCACTCATTCCATCCTCTCCTTACTCTCTGCAAGCACCTCCGCTAAATGGGATTTACCTAGTAGGATGACACAAAGCTCCGTTCATGCAGGACCTGTGTCCTTGGTGGTCCTGTCTTTGTGGCCGGCCACAGCTTTTCATTGCCAGGGCTTTGGGGCAAGGGAGAACTACGGGGCGTTTTGGTAAATCTCCTGGGTTTATACCTGGTCCGTTTGCCTCACTTGTGACAAGGGCCTCGAGACTAATTATCCCCAGCTGATACAGAACACGCTTGCTCCAACAAGAGGTTCACCAGCATGAGTTCACAAATAGCCAGAGACAACCTGAGCTTCCAATTCAGCTGAACCATGGCTGGGTTTCCTGATGGACACATTCCAACCTCTGGTCATTGAAACTCACATTCCATCCAGCCCAAGGTCTCAGAGCAGAAAGCAAAAATGTGCTGACCTCTACTTTAACGCATAACCATATACCAGAGGAGAACAATGCAACCGCACAGAATATCATCTCCGAGCTAGCCTGAATCTAAGAATTCAGCAGTGTCTCCCCCATTCTGTCTAGCCAGCCACTTCTGGGTGAGGGAACATGGTGGTAACACCACTGAATTATTCTGTGGATGTGAGCTCCTTGCTATGTTCCTTTGCTTTAAAATAAATCCCCCAGCAGGGAATAAGGCTGTATTGCCACCACAAAATGGTAAAGACGTTGGAAAAGGCATTGTGTGTGCATATGGATGGTGATTCAGGTAGAAGCACCACAGGCAGGTAACACAAAATCCATACTGAGCAATGTGTTGTCTCCTCTATGATAAAAGAGGGTCCATGTCCCTGGACATCCAGCTAGCTCCCCTGGGGAATGACACCATATTAATGACTCAGATGGGGTCTCCGTTGCTGGCATGTTGAACATTTAGTGATAGAGGGAACCAGGTCAGCCTTCGCGAGACCACTGGTTGAGCCTCTGTATAATCCAATTCCTGTCACTGTGGTCACTTTGCGTAGAGTCATGTCCTTGTTCCTAATGAGATCAGTAAACCATTCTTTTCTCCATCTTGCATTGTGCATAATAAGATGTTTTTTGTACCCCTTTATAATAAAGCCTTTATAGCCATTTTCCAAAAAAAAAAAAGAAAAAAAAAGAAAACCACATCCAATGACAGAACCTCTACTGTCATCCCTAATCTACAGCTCTACATGGAGCTCTCAAAGGAAGCTGGGAGCTCCCTTTGCTAATGCATTTATTAAGCCTTGCTGCAGTGTATATCCTCTGGGGACCCTCGAAGGGTATGAATAAAGGGTATCTTATCAGGTCATACGTAAAAATAAGTCCATTTCCCTTTTCCACCACCCCAAGCCTTTACTCCTTCTTTAAAGTAGTGGTTCTCAATTTTAAAAGGAATCTTCTAGAGATCTCGTTGGAATGATCAATTCTGATTTAACAGATATGTTTAGTATTTATAGTAGCTATATTCTTGTTGATGCTGATGTTGCTTGTTTGCATATCCCACTTTGGATAACAAAGGTGGATCACAATGGCTCTCTGAGTGTGGTCCGCAGACAATTCACTTCCTGTGGCAACTTTTTAGAAACATGTTTGTGCATTTACCCCAGACCAGCATATTATAAATCTGAACCGTAGGACTCAGGAATCTGTCTTAAGAATCACCCATGTCATTCTGATGCCTGTAATGATTAAGAACTTCTGTTTCATAGCCTGCTGGGGAAGGTTCAACATTTTGTTTTGTTTTGTTTTAAATATTTTATTTATTTATTTGAGAGAGAGAATGAGATAGAGAGCATGAGAGGGGGGAGGGTCAGAGGTAGAAGCAGACTTCCTGCTGAGCAGGGAGCCCAATGTGGGACTCGATCCTGGGACTCCAGGATCATGACCTGAGCTGAAGGCAGTTGCTTAACCAACTGAGCCACCCAGGCGCCCATGGTTCAACATTTTGACCTCATTGAGCATAAGCTACCTTTGAGACCTGGCTTCTATTATCCAATCTAGCAGACTCTTAACACTGCCACTTGTCAGTGTGCTAGACAACACACGACACCCTGAATCCAGGGTGAGTGCACTCCTAAAAAGAAATCCACCCCAGCAAGTTTTAGATCTCCTTTTCCATCATCTAACACCTTTAGAGTTCACTCCCATACATGCTCTCTGGCTCCCTGCAAACAGGGTTTGATAATGTCCTGCACCCGTTTTGGTGTGCAGGCTACCTTGTGTTGGGGCTGGTCTTATTTCTCTCTTTCAGCCGTCTGGAACTAACATTTCCTATGGGCCTAGAGGCATTGAGGAATGGGTAGATGTGGGTCTTGAGAAGAATCATCACCCGCTTGTGAAGAAACTGTCTAAGAGCAGCCAGTGTAGGGGCACCCGGTGGCTCAGTCAAGAGTCTGCCTTCAGCTCAGGTCATGATCCCGGGGTCCTGGGATCGAGCCCCACATCGGGCTCCCTGCTCGGCGGGAAGCCTGCTTCTCCCTCTCCCGCTCCCCCTGCTTGTGTTCCCTCTCTCTCTCTCTCTGTCAAATAAATAAATAAAATCTTAAAAAAAAAAAAAAAAAGGAACAGCCTGTGTAAGGCTGTTAAGAAGGGGAGGGCTGATTCCCTGGGGTCGAGGGAGAGGGCAAGGGTTTAACTTCACTGGCCAAAGGGGCCCGAGGAATTCAGAGGCTCAATGTTCTCAGCCTTGCCATTTTCCCACTTCAAATCTCCACGTCTCTCTTATTCCCATTCAGTGCTATTTTGTTGGCGTAAGAGACCTGAATGCATTGAGAATTTAAGTTGCCCCGTGTCTCGGAAATATATATAATTACAAAAAGATGGAAGGCTCCTTCGAAGCCGCCGTGAAGACTTCCTCATTCTCTACATGTATTCTTATGGTATTTCATGGCTGTTAATTTCACATTTTCCCTATGTATATATTTTAGAGTTGTCCAGAGAAACCAAATGTAATTATAATTACTACTGTTGCCATAGTAATTAAATGCTTCAGCCACTTGACTGCCCCAAACTCTACACCTGCTTGTCATCTCAGGCTACTACAGGTGCTAATTTGAATAATTGCCATGCCATCCATGGCATGGATGAGCCATATGCTGTTTGGAGCTCCCAACCCCAGGGATGGAGATTAGCCATGACTTCTCAAATATATGCACAGGGCAATCCAAGAATCTCATTTCAAGTTTCTTTTCTCTTGGGGATAATTCAAGCACCAATTACTATATTAGTTGCTGTACTGGCAGGAAGAAGGTATCACCCTCAAATTAGGCTAATCTAATGCAGATTTAGCA
Source organism: Callorhinus ursinus (assembly GCF_003265705.2). NCBI lineage: Eukaryota > Metazoa > Chordata > Mammalia > Carnivora > Otariidae > Callorhinus > Callorhinus ursinus. The sequence continues at coordinate 2,897,274 of NW_027397094.1, read as the reverse complement.
AAGGACTACTTGACAGAGGTGTGGGCAGGTACAGGGAAACTACAAGGGGTGATGCCATGCACTGAAAAAACAAGAGATATGCAAAGAAAAAAGTCACCAGAGACTAAAACAAAACAAAACAGATACCAAAAGGAGAATGTAAGGGCCACATTTAGAGAAGAAGGTACTCAGTCTGGGGAGGAAGCAAGGGGACATATACGTGGTGCTGACTCTTCCCTCTTCCTCCATTTCTTGCCCATTGGTGGCAGCCACCAGAAATCCAGAGGGCTGAAGAGCCTTCGGATGTAACTCACATCAACATCACACCATGCAGGTGGAGACTGGGTGTGAAGGGCAAACATCTATGTCTACACACTCGTCTACCAAATAGCAAGGCCATCTCTCCTGAATACATCCTGCTGAAAGAATCTAAGAGCAGTTAGTTATGGAACACAGATTCAGGTAGAAATAAGAAGGAATTTGTGAAATAAAATTTGAGCAATAGGCTTACGACAGAAAGGACCATATAGGATGAGGCATGACAAAGCTGGGGTGTCTGACATTAGTTGTAGTTTGTTGTATGTGTCCATGTAAAATCATCTCTGATTTGTCTAATTTGCATTATATGTGTTTTGCTTTCACCTCTTTCTTCCCACGAAGAGCTACAAATGCCTTTTTAAACCCAGCTTAAGAAAAGCAAATTTATTAGATTCTATAAAGAACAAGACTCTATTGTGAGAAAAAAAAAAAGCTATACTCACAAGTTTAGATCCTACTGACAGTAGTTGTAAGATTATATCATCCTACAACAATTTGCTCTAACATGCCATCAATTTAAAAAAAAATCTCATTAGGTTCTTCTATAAGAATGTACAATATTCCATTTAACAGTCTGCTTATCTACTTTTTAAAAAAGATTTTATTTATTTATTTGACACAGAGAGAGAGAGACAGTGAGAGGGAACACAAGCAGGGGGAGCAGGAGAGGGAGAAGCAGGCTTCCTGCGGAGCAAGGAGCCCGATGCGGGGCTCGATCCCAGGACCCTGGGACCATGACCTGAGCTGAAGGCAGACGCTGAAGGACTGAGCCACCCCGGTGCCCCTATCCTCTCTTCTTTATGTATCTTCTTTCTTTCTGATGGTCTCATTCCATGCCATCTACACCCTTGATTCACGACTCCCAAATTTAAATCTCCACCCAGTCCAAGTGTCACTCTGGGACGAAGGATACACATCCTCACTGCCTCCTCCACGTCTCCACTCAAATGACTACTAAGCAAATCCAACAGAGATCTGATCAAAATGAGCTCTGGACCCTTCTGTACATTTCTATGCTTACTTCTCTTGTCTTTCTTACAACAGTCACAGGAGACTCCTTCTTTCCAATGTTTCCAACTAGAATGGTTATTAGTCATTGCTGACTCAGTGTCCCTCATGCCTCACATCCAGTTTGTGAGAAAATACTATTATATATAAAATATATCCAGATTTGATTTTTTTATTCCCTTTATTGTTACCAATTTGGTCTATGTCAATATTATCTCTTGCCTAGAGTATTGCAATAAATTCCTAGCTAATCTTTCTGTTTTAGACCTTATCCTGTTTCAGTCCATCCTCAACACAACATAAAATATAAGTCAGCTAGTGGTTCCCAATGTCCCTGAAAATAAAAGCTTAAGTCTTCTATTGTTCTAAAATGCCTGTTTAATTTTGTCCTTTCAGCCACTAGCCTACAAGTTATTTCTCCAATCCATGAAGCACACTCTCAACTTAGCACCTTGGTCTTGGGTTCTCTACCTGGACCTCCATCTCCAGAAGACACAACCACATACAGACCATATAACATACCACAGACAACATACTCTTATGTTCCTCTTCCCTCCAGCAGGTTTTGTGCATCCTCCTGGGCTAATTCCTCTATGATCCATTAGGAATTATAGTTTTCTTAAGTAATGGATTTATTTTAAACATATATTTTAAACATAAACACATTTGTCGCTGGAAATATTTATTTTTAAAATTCTTTTAAGATTTTATTTATTTATTTGACAGAGAGAAAGAAAGAGCACAAGTAGGGGGAGCGGCAGAGGGAGAGGGAGCAGACTCTCCACTGAGCAGGGAAGCCTGACGTGGGACTCGATCCCAGGACCCTCGGATCATCATCTGAGCCGAAGGCAGACACTTAACCAACTGAGCCCCCCAGACGCCCCTGGAAATATTTATTTTTTACTGGTTATCAGAAAGCTTAGAATTAGAAGCATATCTCATTACTAACAAGTGAATAATATTATCATAATATGCATTTTCTGAGCCTCAAGTTTTACTCCATCTTATCACCATCTTTATTTTTTTCTTTCTACCTCAATTCTCATTTATGCTATTATGTGATATTTTGTACATTTTAAAAATTTACAAGAATAAGTGTGATGTAGATACATGAATACGATTAAGCACACGCATCGTTTCTTCTTGTTTTCTGGTTGTTGCTCTGGTACCTACAGCACCAGATACATCATCAGCCTTCTCAAAAAGCAAAATTATGGTAAGTACAAAACAATAAAAAGAGCTTCTCAAATAGTGATACGTGTCAAAGCCATCCTATGTTTTACCTGCTCTAAGGATTCTTACTTGGTGCAGTGAGGTGTATCTTGTATCCGCCAGGTTTCTGTTAGAAATGGCCCTCACCATAAGCTCCATCTGCATCAGGAGACAGTTACTAAATCTCATTCTCTCTTTGAGACAGTATGTTTACTTCAGGTTTGGACCGCAGATAAATTCCTGCTTACGTGCGTCAGAGAGCACGGGTGTGTGTGCACGTGTGCGTGCAAGTGCATGTGTATAACAGAGAGCCAATATTGGGAAACTTATATTTGATTTTTTAGAAAAACGAACATGTGCACACACCCACTCACATGTATTATTAGAAACAAATTTACATGCACAAACAGCCTTTTCCGTTTGAAATGCGGAGTTTAACAGGAGGATAAATTTAACAGTGAGGAATGCTTTTCTCCCATGTGTTTGCATTGTCCGATATTCAAGGATTCCTCTGGGCATCTGGCACAGGGTTAGCAATCAGAGGGCTTCATCCTGGAATTATGAACTTGAGTCACAGAAAGAAAAGTCAGTTCCACTGCATGAAGTTGTGGTTTAAATATAAAGCTCAGGTGTCCTGCTTTTGAAGACACTTGTTCTAGAGGACAGGAAACAGAAGCTTGTTTGCACGGATGTGTGTGACCGCACCAAGGCAATCATATTAGGTAGTGAATGATGGGGCGGGAGGGTCTGACAACATTTGAGACGGTAGCTCATGCTGTTCATACTTGGGACGTGGTTATGCTCTGTGATAACTTCTGTATCCTCTCACCAGACTCATGGCAACTCGGGCATATCCATATTTATGTATTCCCAAGGTAATATTTTAGTATTTACAAAATAATTACAAAAATACCACTTTTGTAATGTACATGACACTAAACGCTGTCCAGTTGTAAGCAGATTCAACTAACTTTGTTTGGAAGTTCTTTTATATAATGCTCTATGTCTACTAGTTATTTTATGAAGAGAAAATGCATGAAACAAATGACAGAGGTACATACTAAGCCATATTTAAATTTTTTTATTAGCTTTATTTATAGGAGGAACACACGGGCTCAGGATCCAGTAAGTAAAAAATGCTACTCAAGACTACTCACGTTACACAATAATTAATGTTCCTTACCCCCAGGCTAAGCATGTTTTTCTTGAACAATGATTCCAATACAGCAAAAGACTAGAAGACCATGTAACAGATGTTCGGAACTAATTGTACATGCTAAGTGCTTCTGTCTCATTCGCTGTGGGGATATTCAAAGATAATCACTCCTCGATTCCTCTTAAATTCTACATATTTTTCTCATCTCGTGTCTCCTCTTCGCATCTGAGACATGGATGAATGTCAGTGCTACCACTACCGTCTCTGGACCCCATGGGTTGTATTACATCTCATTCCATTTTTAAACCTAGTCTTTACCTTCAAGCTTCATCCTTCATCCAATACTGGAAAACCCTGGTAATTAACAGGAGGAATTTCCTTCTCTCTAAGCCTTAAACCTATACCTGAACATCCCATGTTTTAAGCAGAACACATTATGAGAATTCAGGAGTCACAGTTGACATATATATAAACACACATACACGGGGTGGGAAGGGAGACGGGGAAGGGGACGACCGGGGACAGTCAGAGTGAGTGTTGACAAGGAGAGAAATCTAAACAAAAAATTGCTTTTCATAACTCACAGGGCTATAAGACGTGTTGTCAGCATGATGGTATTGTGGCTGAGAAGGACATGAAGAGGCATGAATGGAGCTCTTACTTCCTTAATATAATAGTGATTATTCGCAGATCTGTTGCTACTGTCACTCTTTCCTTAAAAGTTTGGACTAGGCAGAAGTGTTATCTTACTGTGTGAAGGAGGAAATAGCAGCAGGCTAAAAATGAGGGTAAGTTATTTTTTTTCTCTATGAACTTACCCATTTTATAAATACATTACTCTTCTCTACCTCTGTAATCTCTTATGTTCCCCAAATTGACTTTTCTAATAGAAAAATAATGACACAGCAAACTAAGTCATTTCTCTTACTCCTGTTTCCTTATAAAACATAATGAGATGCCTATCAAAAACCTTGCACTGTTGCAAAATGAGAAGGCTTTCTCATCCAGCCAGGGTACAGCTAAGCAAAGTGCATCCCAATGTTTTATCATCAGCATGTGATTGAGATGCTTAATATAATTTTTAAGTTCTGAGAGTATTTTAATTCATTTAAGATGTTTGGCTCAGTTGCACTTGAATTTAGATTCAGATGCTTGGCAAGGCTGTGTATTTAAAATCTGTATAAAATCAGCCTCACTACCTGCAAGCTGTGTGTGAGCAAACTCTTTGCTCTAATCAAACTAAACTATGAGGTCTGGTCAGTTTGTAAGTAAAACTAGACAATGTTTAAGCTTATTGAATAGGGCAATTTAACAGTCTCCCCGATTGTTATACTATAGAAATTGAAATGCCTGTCATTTGGACTACCGTGTTGGGTGGTGACAGTTTCTTTCTCGGGAATATCTCTGGTGAAATAGATATATCACCAGGAGGTACTATCACGTTCTGAGCACGTAACACATTATTTGCTGGGGGAGATGCTCAGGAACTTAATGGTCACCATGAAAACAAGTGAAACGGTAGGGACTACACAAAATCGAATACAGAACGAGAATATCAGATTTGTTGGTGAACTAGGAGAAAGAGATATAGGAAAATATATCACTCAGATTACCCATCATCAACTTATTTTTCAAGCTTTCTTTCTTTCACCTGTATTCCCATTTACAAACTTTTTAAATGAAACTGGAGGACCTTCATGTGATCTTTAAAATATAATCTGCATTTTCTCATCTCAAGACCTCGAAACAATATTCTGTCTACCACTTTGACCGACACCAGTGTCCCTTTCCTCATCAAGCTTTACCTCATATTTTCAACATAAAAATCTCCCTCACTTTCTTGAAGAGAGACCATAAATAGACACTTTAACAAAATTCTTAATGCCCTTCTTAGATACAAACCTGGAGCTATTAACACACAGATCATTGTAACTTCTAGGTTGCCCAATTTTGATGCCCAAAACTGTTCTAAAATATGTTTTTTAATTCACCATGTCACCTAGTATTACATTAGTACAGTTTGGCTTAATGTGTGTTTTAGGATGGAATAAAGGAAAGAAGGGAGGGAGGACGGAGGGAGTGGGGAGGGAGGGAGAGAAGGAAGGAAGGAAAGAGGGAGAGAGGAAGGGAGGGAGGGCAAGTAAGTAGAAGAAAAAAGAGGGATTATTAAAAAAGAAAGGAAATGAAAATATGGATAAGCCATGCTAACTGGTGTAAGGCACTATCTCAATGTGGTTTTGATTTGAATTTCCCTGATGGCTAATAATGATCGACATTTTTTCATGTGTCTGTTGGCCATTTGTATGTCTTCTTTGGTGAAGTGTCTGTTCATGCCTCCTGCCCATTTTTGGGTGTTGAGTTTGAGAAATTCTTTATAGATCTTGGATACCAGCCCTTTTTCTATAGTGTCGTTTGCAAATATCTTCTCCCATTCCATGGGTTGGCTCTTAGTTTTGTTGGCTGTTTCCTTTGCTTTGCAGAAGCTTTTGATCTTGATGAAGTCCCAAAAGTGCATTTTTGCTTTTGTCTCCCTTGCCTTTGGAGATGGAAACAGTCTGAGGGTTTCAGAGGGGAGTGGGGAGGAGCCTGGGTGGCACAGTTGTTGAGCGTAGGCTCAGGTCATGATCTCAGGGGTCTTGACATGGAGCCCCTCAACAGGCTCCATGCTCAGCAGGGAATCTACTTCTCCCTCTCCCTCTGCCCCCACCCCCACTTTCTCCCTCTCCATCTCAAATAAATAAATAAATCTTAAAAAAAAGAATACTAAAAATACATAATGATTTTGCCTTAATTATAACCTGTGTAGAAACGAAGTCTGGTGTTAAGACAGAGAATTACTGCCATAGGGGCTCCAGGGTGGCTCAGTCGGTGAAGCATCTGCCTTCGGCTCAGGTCATGATCTCAGGGTCCTGGGATCAAGTCCCACATCAGTCTCCCTGCTCAGCAAGGAGCCTGCTTCTCCCTCTCCCTTTGCCTGCCACTCCCCCTGCTTGTGCTCTCTTCTCTCTCTCAAATAAACAAATAAAATCTTTTATTTATTTTTTAAATGTTTTATTTATTTATTCATGAGAGTCAGAGAGAGAGAGAGAGAGAGAGAGAGAGAGAGAGAGAGAGAGAGGCAGAGGGAGAAGCAGGTTCCCCGCCTAGCAGGGAGACTGATGTGGGACTCGATCCCAGGGCCCCGGGATTATGACCTGAGCCGAAGGCAGATGCTTAACCACCTGAGCCACCCAGGCACCCAAATAAAATCTTTTAAAAAAAGAGAATTACTGCCATAACTTACATGAATTGTATTCATCTTCACATTCTTGTTACAACATATGATAACATAATACATATTATACTACATGTCATGTAGATTTCTTAGAAGATTCACATAAGTTAAAGGGAAAAACTGCTTTTAACTTTGTTATGAATATCACACACATGTAGGTAAATATGAAGGTAAGGTTTATACAAAGTATACTGCCTTACAATATGTTTTTATATCTTGGAATGATATATGAATACCCCATTTTCGATGTATTTAATCATGCTTATGATGTGATTTATTAAGTCCCACAAGGTTACTTAATTCCTTTTGGCATATAAATGCTCAACATACCATTGTAGACGGGTTATACGAAAAGTGGGCATGTGTGTGCGCCTGCGCTATGCATGTCTGTGCGTGTGTGTTGAGAGGAACCGTTTTTACACAACAGGTTCTTACTGAACCAATATGTATATTTAGTATTTTCCTGCTGAGAGAATTGTGGTATTAACACAGGGTTCACATTTCATTCTCTTTTCAGCACTGTTTTTTTTTTTTCATGTATTTTCATTATAATTTTAAGATTTTATTTGTTTGTTTGTTGATTTATTTAGAGCACAAGCAGGGGAAGGGACGAGGGAGAGGGAGAGAGAATCTCCAACAGCCTCCGCACTGAGCACTGAGCCCGACATGGGGCTTGATCCCAGGACCCTGACATCAAAATTAAGAATCGGACGCTTGACCAATTGAGCCACCCAGGCGCCCCTCATTATAATTCTTAAAATCAGTTTCCTGATAGAAGTTCACATGAAATATGGGGAGGAATGCCACTTTTTAAATTCTGGAAATTAGTGTGCAAATGCTAAGTAGGAAAGGGCAGAGATAAATGTTAAAATATTTTTCATGTCAAGCACAGATAGATCCTACTAAAACGTAAGTATTAAGGAACACTCAGACAGGTGGAAAGATGATTTTCACAGCTCAAAATATTATTTTAAGTAAAAGGGAATTTGAACCCAAGTACAGATATGACAAGTCTATTTTCCAGTATGTTCTTACTATCCCCATAGCGAAAAACATTCCTACAAATAAAAACTGAAGGAGACAGATCTAGACACTATTCTTCCTTGTCTCGTTGTATGTAAGTGTATTTTAGGTCATTTTCTTCTGCAGTATCATGTGCATCTTTGCATTCCTCCCTAATTGCTTCTGAGTCACAATGAAAAGTTGAACTGACCAAGATGGGCTTAATATTTCTGTTCCCCTCAAGGAGACTACACTCGAGGCAGGTTTCTTCCTGACTCGAGGCCCTGATTTCTCTTCTTCTAGAGCATTTACTTTAGAAACCTTCCAAGTTTAAAGTCCTCCTCTGCCAATTTGAGATGTACATTTTCTCCAGCGTCTTGTTGAGTTTACTACCCAAGAATGCCTATCTCAGCAGCCATCGCCTTGAAACATAATCTTTAAGAAAGAAAGCATCCCTGTCTCCCTGTCTCTGTGGGAAAATAGGAACCTAACTCCCCAGAGCAACACTTAGCAAACACAGAAGCCCTAAACACACAGGGCCAGCATCCCCTTCCCTCTGTACTTCTCTACTAGTGTTTACCCCAGTGTAAACACTCTCTTGTCCTTTGTTTTAAAAGAGTTAAGTTCGGGGCGCCTGGGTGGCTCAGTCGGTTAAGCGGCTGCCTTCGGCTCAGGTCATGATCCCAGGGTCCTGGGATCGAGTCCCATGTCTGGCTCCCTGCTCAGCGGAGAGCCTGCTTCTCCCTCTCCCTCTGCCTGCCACTCTGCCTGCTTGTGCTATCTCTCTATCTGTCGAATAAATAAATAAAATCTTTAAAAAAAAATAAAAGAATTAAGTTCAATTTCTCTCCCCTATTGCAACAGTCTTGAATAAAGTCCTCCTTGACTGTTTAACTCTCTACAGTACAATTTTTCTTTGATAGAACTTTAGTGAGTCCAGACTTGTTTCAGAATCAGGTTCCATTTTGGGACCTATTTTCATATTACAGGAAAAAAAAAGCAAAATGATCACAAAAATAAACTAAAACTCAAATATATGTTTTATAAACAGTATAGACATCAAACCTGGCCTTTAGTATCAAGGTATGAAAAATCATAACAAAAGTGAACTGGATATGATAATGTTCCTATAGTAAAAATTTCTTGTAGATTGGCCTGAAGATATTTGTAACAAAGAGAAGTTTTAGTTATTATCACAAGTATTTTAGACTTTTCAAAATTAAGATAATCTGTTTGAAAGTCATTGTACAAAATCCCCTAGGTTCTTAAAAGTTAAGGGGACGCTTCATGGTGACCTGTTCAATGATCTGTTTCCCATTCTATTTCAAATACTCACCTGAGTCAGGTTTTACAAAATCAATCTGAATAGCTAAGTTGGTCATGAGTATGAGTTTTTGTTATTACTGAAAATGTCTTATTCATTGCTTACTAGAAATAGTTTTTAAGTCTTCGCTCAGGCAGAAATCAGATGGTGAGATTTTTTAAGTAACTATTTCAATGTCATATTTGTTTCCACATAACTTGCATTATTTTGACTCCAATACAGATTGTACACATAGAAAATAATCAAAATTAATTTTTAAACTTATTCCTAAAAAGAGAAAGAGTGCTTATTATTTTTAAAATTTCTTTTGTTTCAGTGTTTATTATACCTTCAACACAGAAACACTATTAAAGAAAATCTGTAAATCATTTACACTGTCCTCCTGAGGTTGAGTTATGTTGCAGAAGCTGGAATTGTGAAAGACCAGTTCCACACCTCTGCATCTCAAGATAAACTCTCATCACTCGAGAAGTATCCCCACGGATGCTCGGGAACAATGACTAAAATTACCATATCTATCAATTTTATGCACAACATAATTTTGCCAATGATAGCCAATATATTATAGTCTAGGTGTAAAAACGAGCAATGATAAAATCCATTCAAATGGGGTATTTTTAGAAAAGGTCAAGAGCACTTGGATGACGGGAAGTTCAGAGAGTTAGAAATGAGGATCTGAAAGGCAGAGGATGTTAATATGTGGTGGGTCCAACCTTCCGAGAGCTAGACATCAGACTGATGGTGCTCTCCACAAGCTTGATGAGAAGTGCTTAAGGAGATCTCTGAGAATTGAATTAGTGGGGCTCGGAGAAATTAGTTGACTGGTGTCTGACTAGTGGTTGACAATTTTTAAGGTTAGGTGAAGGTCTAGATGAAGGGCTTTTGCAAGACCTTAAAGGCTATAATCGGGAGGTAACTGGGCATTCCAACTGGAGATGGGTCTGAAGTGAGTATTTCCTGATCCATATGTTGGCCACCCAGAGAGTAAAAATGAGATGATCTTAGTTCCAGCCCAAGAAAACCACCAAAGGAGTGAGGTGCTGGGCTTGCACAGCCTTATCCACAGCAATCAGAACAATGAGCCACCAGATGCAGAGTGCACCAGTTTGCTCAAAGAACTATCCAAAGTTGGAAGTCTCATAAGAATCTACCAAAACGGTTCCCAGAATGGTTCTCGGAGATAGCCAAAACCAGCCGAGGGTGGTATGGAAGTAGGACCCCTTCTTCCTTTTTATTTCTCCTGCCTCTCAGAAAGTCAGATCTGGAGAGGTGAAAAACAGTACTTAGCAAGTAGAAAAAATAGAGAGAAATAATAAAGGTAGAGAAAAATAAAGCAAAGTCATCAAACCCCACAATCCAAGACAACCAGGAAGAACCAGGCCCCCAAAAGTGATATTCATGGGGGAAATAATAACAAAGTTGATTTCCATTACACCTGGCAAGTCCTATATGCTTAATGTATTTTGGATAGGAGTATTCATTTGCTTAAAAAACAGTAATAGCAAAAAGATTTAAAGAAAGGAATAGGAATGTAATAACCAGTAAAAGCCAGTGATTCTCCAATCCAATAGGTAACATGAACCTTAATTTGACAATAATGGTTTTTTCCCCACCAGATAGATTTATGATGAAAATTAAGAAAATGGTTAAGACATTCCTGTTCCATTAACAAATATGGATATAGCCTCTTCTATCTTTTTTGTTTATTTGATTTTTCATGATGTTAGCCCTAATTATTTCACTATGAATTTCACCATGAATTGATAGTTAGAAGATGCTTATATTTCCATCATGTCATATGCAACATACAAGTCATCTTCAGTTAAATCAAATGTTTGGTCAATATACAATTAGGCTATGAATGTGCATAATAAATTAATATTCTGAATACTATGTACTCTTCCAGTTCCCTCACTAAGGCTGCAGTATGAGTCTAATATGATTTGTTATTCTTGCACAGTGAAAATTAATTAAAAATTATTTATTCATCATCAAAGTGTCATTCCCATGACAAAGACTAGATGACAAACAAAATTAAATCTGAGTCCACATTTCTTCCAGTATTCTGCCAGAAAAATATCACTGAAGAGAGAGAGAGAGGGGGAGGGAGGGAAAGAGAAAGAGAGAGAGAGAACATTTCATACAAATAAAAGTGAGTTGAATTCCTTCACTGATTTTTATAGAGATCATATATTTTTCATACAGTTTATAGTGAATGTAATGGCTATACACAGTGAACCACTGTTAATGAGAATTTGGTGCTCAAAAGTAGTCAGTGATTTTCAGTGCAGGACATGTGTACCTGAAACACCTGATAATTAAGAAGTTATATATATTTAGTCACATTTGTGAAAAGTAGAAGGGAAACAGTAAAGTTCTTTTAATTCTTGGAGATGTGTCCTGGAGAAAAGATGTGTCCTTGGAGAAAGATTCCTTTCTCCTCTGTTCTATACTAAATCCTCACTTTGTATGAAAATAAATTAAACTCTGATGGCCACTCCCCTTGAAAATTTTTCTGTGTCTGTGTTATAGAATTATAGAATAAGGATGACTTGAACACCACCTTACAAAGAAACATTGCATATGAACTTTGGGGGAAAATGAGAGATTTGTGGCAAGAAAAATAGGGAAGTCACTGTATATTCAGTAAGAAAGACATTTTAAGTTAAGTATGTTTTTAGTGTTTCAGAAATAGTTATAAAACCAAAAATACAGGCAGAAGTAGCCTCACAGAAACAAACAAAAAAACAGAAAATAACTCCCTATTCTAACAACCAAGAGACAAACAAAATACGAAAGCTGATGCTGCTCTTCAGAGCATCAAAAACACCAAATACCTAGGAATCAATGCAAAGAATGTTTAATACCTACAAATAAATAAATAAAAACATGAATGAAAGAAATTACAGAAATCTAAAAAATGGAGGGATATGCCATATTAATGGATTGAAAAACTCAAAGATGTTAACATTTTCTTAAATTAATCAATACATTCAATCCCATTCCCATAAGTATCCCAGGAATTGTGACGGAATTGAAGCGAGCATTCTAAAATTTGTACGAAATTTCAAGGTGCCAAGCATATCTAAGATCAGCTTGAAGAAAACCAATGACATCGGAAGACTGCAATACAAAGCATCATTGTGCCTTCTAAAGCTGCAGTCATCCAGACAACATGGTACCAGTGCAACGAATGACAGATAGTCAACTGGAACAAACAGAGCTGAGGGGCACCTTGGTGGCTCAGTCGGTGAAGCGTCTGCCTTCAGCTCAGGTCATGATCTCAGGGTCCTGGGATTGAGCCCCGCATCTGGCTCCTTGCTCAGCAGGAAGCCTGCTTTCCCTCTCCCTCTTCCCCTCCCTCTGCTTGTGCGCTCTCTAGTAAATAGATAAATAGGTAGATAAATAAATAAATAAATAAATAAATAAATAAATAAATAAATAAATCTTTAAAGAAAGAAAATAGTTTAGAAAGAGACTCACTAATAAAGGACTCACAGTGCTGAGCCTGTTGAACCTGGGTATTTAAAATAAATGAAATCGGACTATTACCTCACAAAAGCACAAACCACAGGGAGATTATAGATATAAATGTGAAAGGTAAAGGAGAGTACTCCTAGATGATGACTTAGGAAAATATTTTTAAGATCTTGGGAGAGGTAAGAACTTCCTGAGCAGAAAACAAAATGCACTAAATCGCAGAAAAGATAGAGAAATTGCACTGCATTAAAATTAAGAATTGATCCAAAAGAATTTATCTTTTGACAGCATTATGAAAATTAAAAAAACAAAACAAAACAAAACAGTGCATGGGATGATAGTGACAAACTCTTATGTCCAGAGCAGGTAAGAATTAAAAGTCAGTAAGAAAAATGAAAGAAACAAAACACATAGTTAACAAAATGGGGAAAAGACTTTAAGAGACATGGCACAAAGGAGGATATTTATATTGTCAATAAGTATATGGAAAGATATTCTGCCGATTTTTTTAAATCACAGAAATTCAAATTAAATCCACAATAATATAATACAAACACCTATCAAATGGCTTGTATTAAAAAGACTGCCTACACCAAGTACTGACGAGAATGGTCTGATTCTATAATATTAATGGTAGTGTAAATTTGTAAAATTATTCTGAGAAACAATTTGACATCAAGTATTAGACATGAACACAGGCAAATCTGATCACACATATATTTTATTGGCAGGTGTATACCCAACCGAAATGAGTGGCATGAACACCAAAAGTCACAGACAAGAGTGTTCATAGTGGCATTATTTCTATTTACCCCAAAGTGGAAACAACTTGAGTATCCATCCATAGTAGGATGGATATATTCATTTTTATAATCATACAGGGGAATTTATACAGCAAAGAAATGAATATAGAGTTACATTAACACACATACATTTCACAATTTTGAGCAAAAGAAGCCAGACACAGAGAACATACAGAGTGTTACTGCATCAACGGAACGAGCTGTGACCAGAGATCAGGTCAGTGGTTACCAGTGGAGGCAGGAGTGGTCATCTTGGAAGGGATATGGGCAGGGCTTTTAGTCACTTCCTGACATGGGTGGTGGTTACAAGGTTATGTACACTTCATGAAAACTCACCGAGTTTTGTGCGTATGTTCATATGTAGGCTAAAATTCAGCAAAATTTTTCAAGTTAAGACAAGTTTTAAGAAAGGAAAAATGAAGATCTTGTATCTGCTGTTGCCATGTTACTGCAAATTATATGTGATTTAGTTCAATAAATGGCAATATGATATTTGAACACTGCCCTGAACAGTAAGCTATATTTTATACCACAATTATAGGTTGAAAAAACAATTTATGTGGTTTAAGTGGTTACAAAGCTAAGCATGGATTTGGATATAGGCTAATAATAAAAGAAGGGGCAAAGAGGAAAATTGCATTGGATACAACAAACTTATTTCAGAATACATCACTGAATTTTTAGATAGTGATCATGTAGCCAACCATTAATTTATTTCCTAATTGCATCATCACCCCAAACAGTGCACAGAATAGGTGTTCAAAATATATTTGCTGACTGCATTTCCCAAGTAACACAATTCAGCCTGAGTCCCTGATTACCAACAATGCTGGAGGTCCAGAGTACTTGATGCTTCTACCTACGCCTCCATCCCTGCCTATCTGGGGTTGAGGTATGACGTGGGCAGTCCTGACAGTGGTCTTTTTAGTACAAATGGACACTTCTAAGTTCTGTTTGGAGCATAGGACCTTAGTGAGGTACAAGCTTCCTACAGAATCAGAGCCGGACTCTTCCACCATACCAAGTAACTCCGAGCCCAGGCTCATCGCTTCCTAGTATTTTATTCAATGAAGGCCTCTCATGTCAAATTTGTCCAATCCACTTGAGGAATCAGCTCATTCAATTCCTGTTCTCCCATCTTAGAGGGTTTCTGGGCTTCAAGATCCCACCCACAGGGCAAAAGGTGATTTAGGGAAATCCACTGTTGGAGGCAGAGGAAATAGCTTCTCAAGGACGAGGGAGAACTTAAAATTTCAGATGGAACACGCCCATCACTGGGAAATGAAGAGCTGACAAGGTCTGCAAAGCAGTCCCTGCTTCCAGTCTTGAGGGTTGAGGCAATAGAAAGATGAATACACAAGATCGACCTTAAATACAGGGGTCTAGTGTCCTACTTGCTTTCAGCTCAAATCCTTAGCAATTAGTTCTTTCAATATACATACAGTCACTAATTAGTACAAAAGGTTGCCTTCTACGTACTGAGCTAGAAAGTTCTAGACGCTGCCATCAGGGGTGCTCAGATATACCTCTACCTGAGAACAGGAGCCAATGTAATAAAATCAAACAATTGTGACCAAGAAACAAAACAGACAAAATCAAGATCTGAATAGTTATAAAGTAATACTGATAAATCACTAATAAGGCCGATTAAAAAATAAAGAAAACGTAAACTACTAATATCAGGAATGAAGGAGAGGGTATTACTAGAACCTCTAGAAACATTAAAAGAATAATAAGAGATAGTCATGACAACTTTCTGCCAATATATATATGACTCAAACAACAAAATTTACCAAGAAAAGACAAGGTAAAACAGAAAATCTGAGTAACTCCGTATTTGTCAAAGAAATTGAATTATTTTTCTTAATTTAAATTCAATTTAATTAACATATAGTGTATTATTAGTTTCAGAGGTAGAATTTAGGGCTTCATCAGTTGCATATAACACTAACTGCTCATTCCATCATGTAAGAAATTGAATTTTTAAGCTAAAACTACTCCACAAAACAAAAACAACAACAACAACAACAACAACTCCCACTCTGGAGGACTCTACTGGCTAATTCTATCAAACGGTAAGATAGAATTCTTCATGTGTTAAGAAGAAATAATCCTAAACAAACTTCTACAAAAAATGGAGGGGAAGGATACCTACCACATCTTGTGTTAGGATACCAAACCCGACTAAGATACATCAAGGAAAGACACAAAGCTAACATCCTCATTACTTTAAATGCAAAAATGTTTAATAAAATCATCAGAAAAAATATTAGCAGATCACATTCAGTGATATACAAAATGGATAATATACCATGACCAAATTGTTTTAATACCAGTGATGGAAGTTTAGTTTAACAACTGAAATAAACCAAAATGTAACAGAATGGAGGAAGGGGAAAAAAAAAAAAAAACACAGCAACAACATAGAAACTTCATTTATCAAAATTAGACACCCATCAGAATTTTTTTTTTATTTTTAAATATTTTATTTATTTATTTGACAGAGAGAGCGAGAGAGGGAACACAAGCAGGCGGAGTGGGAAAGGGAGAAGCAGCCTTCCCGCTCCACGGGAAGCCCAACATGGGTCTTGATCCCACGACCCTGGGATCACGACCTGAGCTGAAGGCAGATGCCTATTCTCACCCATCAGAATTTAAAAATTTAGCAAACTAGGAAGAAGGTAATT
>NW_027397094.1:2686883-2880931 GCF_003265705.2 Callorhinus ursinus | reverse complement strand
TTTTTTTAGAGAGAGCACAAGCAGGAGGAGTGGCAGAGGGAGAGGGAGAAGCAGGCTCCCCACTGAGCAGGGAGCCCGATGTGGGACTCGATCCCAAGACCCCGGGATCATGACCTGAGCAGAAGGCAGATGCTTCACTGACTGAGCCACCTAGTCGTCTCAATAACACTTTAAAAACAAAACAACACCTACAAGGTGGCAAGAGCCTCCAATCAGGGAATCCTTCCCAGCACAAAAAAAGGCAAAGAAGGAAAGACATTAGGTTTAAAAAGGAAGAAATAAACGGTTCTTCCATGATCGTTTATATGTAAAATCTTAAAGAATCATCAAAATAAATAGTAGAACTTATAAGGCAGTTAATCATGGTCTCAGGACACAAGGTAAATGTTCAAAAGTAGAAGATGGGGAACACTGTAAATTCAGGGCCTGGGAAGCTCAGCTGGTGAAGTGTCTGCCTTTGGCTCAAGTAATGATCCTGGGGTTCTGGGATCCAGTCCTTTCTTCGGGCTCCCTGCTCATCAGGGATTCCGCTTCTCCCTCTCCCTCTGCCCCTCCTCCTGCTTGTTCTCTCTCTCTCTGTCAAATAAATAAAATCTTAAAAAAATAAGATATGGAAAATCTCATAAATAGGAGAAACTGAAAATTAAAGTAGAAAAAAATGTCATCGACAATGTCATCAAAAAGCAAATAATACTTAGGAACACATTTAACAAAAGACTGCTAGAACCTCAACACTGAAACCTACCAAATGTGGCTGAAATCAAGTAATGAAAAGCTACACAAATCGGGAGATAGGCCACGTTCATAGTTTGGAAAATTCAGTATCCTTCAGGTGGCAATTTATCCCAGGTGTTCAGAGATTCAATGAAAACTCAATTATAATCTCAGCAAGATTTTTACAGAAATTAATACACTGACTCAAAAATTTTTATGGGAATGCAAATGACCTAAAATAGACAAAACAGTCTTGGCAAGCAAGACTAAGGGTGGAGGCCTTGCACTGCCTGATTTAGTTTGTTCCATAAAGCTAGAGAAATAGGAGAGATTGGCAAGAGAAGACAAAGGAATCACTGGAACGGAGTAGATCGAGGATTACCCAATGTCGTAAATGGACAGATAATAAATATTTTAGGCTCTGTGGGCCTAAAATATGAGATATCTATTACTACTTCCCTTTTTTTTAAATTTGAGTATGGATCAACCATTTTTAGTTTGAGGCCATGAGTCATAGTTTGGCAATGCCTGGAATAGAGTCAAGAAGGAGACCCGCAGTAGACTTTCCACAAACACTTCAAAGGAATTTATTTAGCAGAGTAAGGACAATCTCTTCAGTGAATGGCTGAAACAACTAGGTATCCACGAGAAAAAATTTAACCTCCATCCCTGCCTCCTACCAAACACAAAAATGAATGTCAGAAGGATCAAAGCCTAAGTATTAAAGTCAAAACTACAAAGCATTTAGAGGAAAACAGAAGAAAGTATCTTCATAGCCTGGATTGAGATAACAATTTTTAGGCAGGACACATTAGTAACAATTATACAAGAAAAAATTAGACTTGTCCCAAAATGTAAAATTTTGTTCTTCAAAAGACATCTCTACATAAACCATATACTGAAAGGAAATGTTTGCAAAACATATCTAACAAAAAAATGTGTGTCTGGAATAGATTAAGAAGGAAACTAAAAATATGAAAACAACTTTTTATTTTTTTTAAGATTTTATTTATTAATTTGAGAGAGAAAGGGGGGAAGGGCAGAGGGAGGGAATCTCAAGCAGATTCCCCACTGAGTGTGGAGCTTGACGTGGGGCTGGATCCCAAGGCCCTGAGATCATGACCTGAGCTGAAACCAAGAGTTGGACATTTAACCAACTGAGCCACCCAGGAACCCCAAAAACAAGTTTTAAAATGGGTGACATATTTGAAAGATATTTCATGAAGGAAGATATATGAGTGGCTAATAACCAAATGCAGTGATCAATATCCATTAATATGAAATTCTTAAACAGGAAAAATTAATCTATAGTGATAGAATGCGAATCTGTGGTTACTTGGAGAAGGGTGAGGGAATGACAAAGGGTACATGGGAACTCCTGAGAGTAACATTAATGTTCTATATCTTGATTGTGCTGGCAGTCACATGGGTATATATAATGCATAAACTGTATAGTTTACGTTTGCACATTTCAGGGTAGTAAATCTAACTTCAAATAGCCATAAACATAATAATCACATGGAGGTAGGGAAAAAGTGAAGGTATAGTTGAAAAAGATAGCAGAATGTTGGTCATTGTTGAAGTCAGGTAATGAGCACATAGGGGTTCATTGTGGCATTTGGCTTACATTGTATATACAGTCTTCACAATTTTTAGACTCCTCACATGAAAAGTATTTGTTACATCATTTTGCTAGAATTCTGGGTCTTTCTAGCTTCTCACTTAACTAGAAGGACTTATAAAGGTGATTTATCTTTCTTTTTTCTTAACATTTTATTTATCTGAGAGACAGAGAAAGAGAGTCAGTGTGCTAGAGCATGAGCAGGGGAGAGGGTCAGAGGCGAGAGGGAGAAGCAGACTCCTTGCTGAGCAGGGAGCCCAAGGCAGGGCTCGATTCTAGGACCCCAAGATCATGACTTGAGCTGAAGGCAGACACTTAACTGAGACACCCAGGTGCCCCGTGATTTATCTTGGTTATAGAAAAATAAAACTACAGTTATCCACTGTGGCACTAAGGATAATAAGGGCTCCCAGGTTATATTTTTTCTTTCCTGAACCTTAAAATAGCTTCCAACTTTTTAAAACTATTTTATTTTCTATTTTATTTTTTTAAAGATTTTATTTATTTATTTGAGAGAGAGAGAGAGAATGAGAGATAGAAAGCACGAGAGGGAAGAGGGTCAGAGGGAGAAGCAGACTCCCTGCTGAGCAGGGAGCCCGACACGGGACTTGATCCCGGGACGCCAGGATCATGACCTGAGCCGAAGGCAGTCACTTAACCAACTGAGCCACTCAGGTGCCCTATTTTATTTTAATTTAATTTAATTTTATATTTTTTATTATTTTATTTTATTTTATTTTATTTTATTTTATTTTATTTTATTTATTTTATTTTACTGATTGCTACAGAAGAGAATGAGCCAAGGAGCAAAGAAAACAGAAAACTCACTTTCTGGAGGATAACTCTGAGTAGTAACTTCACTATATTTAGGAAATAACTAGCTATGTTTAAAAATAATCCATGCATGCCTGTTTCCCCTATGTATGGACATACACCCCATAGAGGTTTTAATGATGTTTACAAGATGACGATATTTTTCCACAGCAATAGAATCTCTTCTCCTGAAGGTACTATCATAGAGCATCACAAAATGCCTACATATAGAGTGACAAATTTATAATCTCATTTCAACTCATAAGAAAGATTATACTATTTCTGTAAAGTATGTGCTGATATCATTTAATGTCAAAACAATGGTTATACACTCAACATTAAACATTAATGAATATCATAGTCCAAAGTGGTTTTGAAACAGAAGTCTGTTATTTCCACGAATATTGACACCCTGTGGCTTATGGCCTGGTCTCTACTTAGCTCATCCTGGAAGACACAGATGGTGGCGCACCGGCCCGTGATGGATGTCGTCGGTAGTGTGGGTAAGCTCACGTGGTATTTATTCTAACCTCCTTCTTTGCACATGTTCCTGAAATGCATAAGCTGAGAAGCTAAGGACTATACTTAAAAGATTTAGTCGTAGCTCAGATTCTGCGCATGGTGAGGTTACTCTGACAAGACGCTTTTTACGTGAGACATTGCTCAAAATGAATTATTTGGGGAGAAGCAAGTGGTAGGCAGGCATCTGCCTTCGCAGGTCTGGATCACGGGAGAAGGGGATGGTTCTTGAGTTTGCAACTGGGCCGCTCTCTGACATCAGGACTCTGAATCATCGAGGCATAAGTTCCTAGGATGGTTCAGTGATGCTGTGATTTTTTTAACTTGTTCCTGAAAGGTCAAAACAGAGTCTACCTCTACTGCCCTTTCAATTACAATATGTGAGCTATTTATACCACTCAATAAATCCCTTCTGTTTAAAGAAGCCAGGGTGGCCTCTGCTTTTTCCTAACCGAGGTCCTGACCAATATTACAGACTTCACATAAAATCATTCTGTCGGGGATGAGTGCCTAGAGATAGAAGGTTCATCGCCCAGGAACGTATATGAAACAGAGTCAGTAATCTTGGCCAAGTGCCTGATTCCCAGGAGTAGCTGGTCCCTGCTATGTGCCTTACCAACCTCCCACTTGAAATAACACAATAGTATTTACTGCTACAACCACTCACACCATGTTCAACTGCTTTCTTAGTCTTACCAAAACCATTGCCAAGCTCATGCCCAGTTTCATCCACACCTTGCGGGAATCCTGCAACTGTAATCCTCCTGCATAAAGGAATCTATTAAAATAGAATTTAGACAAAACCTCATCTCTTAAAGCAGTCAGGAGAAGAGGAATGGGTTAATAATAAGGCCAAAAAGGTTGCTGCCTATGAGAGCCTGGGAAGGAATGGGTCTAAAGAAGAGTTTTTCTACTTGCATACTGAGTTCTTGCCATATAGGCCCACAATCCTGAGACGAAAACTGGGCTCGTCTTTCCTTTGTGATTGCTTGAAGCACATCACGGCTCCCTGGCTTAACTTTCTTTCTTTTTTTTTTTTTTTTAAAGATTTTATTTTTTGACAGAGAGAGACACAGCGAGAAAGGGAACACAAGCAGGGGGAGTGGGAGAGGGAGAAGCAGGCTTCCCGCGGAGCAGGGAGCCCGATGCGGGGCTCGATCCCAGGACCCTGGGATCATGACCTGAGCCGAAGGCAGACGCTTAACGACTGAGCCACCCAGGCGCCCTGGCTTACTTTTCTTAACAAAACAAGTCAGGATGCAGAATGATCATGGCTTTGAATTCAGCCATGACTTTCCATTTATTTCTTTTAGCCTTTGCTTGACTGTGAGGCTCTGGAAAGTATAGTTCAAAGCCAATCATGTGTTCAAAGAAAACACTTGGCTGGGAATATTCTAACAGAAACCAATGGTTTTAATAATTCTTGTAGGTCTTATAAAAGCTTTTGAAATGCTAGTACTTATGTAAATAATTGCACAGAAACACCTTTCTTCTGGAATAAATTACTCAGAGTCCTGTTTTATCTATTTCCAAATAGTCTGTTCCCTTTTTGATGAAACTCACCATATACAAAATTTCTGAGGAAAATGGAAACAGGAGGACTCCTGAAGATACAATAATATGATTACCTTTATTTTCAAACCCTGAAGGTAGGCTCCTGCGAGTTAGGCTAAAATGTAAATTTCAGTGAGGATTCTATTAGAAATGCAAAGGCAACAATCACTTTCAAAAGTGATAGTCCCACTGTGAGCAAAAGAGAGAAGATAATGAGTCTGGCTGAGCCGGCGTTGTTGAAACAGGGCTCTGATTTGCTGCTGGACAGTTGACTCTGCAGGCTTCAATTATAGGAATAGCTGGAGTAGTCCTGATCCACAGTACAATTGGTCAAACCAGCAGAGAAAAGACAGATAGAGTCTAAGTGCATGAGTGCATGCATGTGTATGGACAGCATGCACTATAGGAAACTCTGAAAGTGATTCACAGGAAAACCTCTTGGTCTTATCACGAACTGCATGATCTAGATTGATCCATGCTATCTGCACAGGTAGAGGGGCGTTATCAATAGAATATTTAACCATAGACATGCCCGGGTTCCAATTACATATGGGGCCCATTATACTTATGAACTGATGTACTAGATTTTTATGTTTTGGCAGATTTTAAGCACCAGTTTCCAATATATGTACAGAATCATTTTAGTCACACAATCAAAACTAGAAGAGATATAAGTGACAACTATGGTATAAGTGATCTTTTCAAATACAATAAAAAGATCAGTAAAATGGTTGATTATAGTTTAGAAAATATTGCTCAAGTCCTTAAGATCTAGAATCAGATTGCTGGCTTTGACTTTGTGCTTCTGTGTGGATATATGTATGTACATACGTATTTACAACTCAAGTCCAAATCCAATCCTCTCCTAAGGCAGACTTTGTTCACCACACAGATTTCTCCCAAATTCTTCCTGACTTTTCTCCAATATAGAATCAGCAATTGTATATGTCACTCTACTCCTAATTCCTTCATTTGCTTTTGTTTTGGGGTCCTTATAGGGGGCAAACAAGATTGATGCCTGAACTCTTAACTAGACTCATCATTTTACTTGGTCAAACTCTGTTTGTTTTGCTCAATTCAACCCTGTGAGTTCCAGAATTTAGTATGAATTCCTGTTCTGTATTATGAAAGTGTTTCCCGAAAATACCTTGCCAAATTCCTGACTCAAGATATTCTGTTCAGTAGTGTGTTTCTCTCTTCTAATTCAAAAGATTTGCCTTCAGATAAATACTTATTTCTCCCCAACCATCAGTTCCTGTGAAGTAGAATTTGACTAAAAATGTTTTATCCTGCTGGGGATAATCAGCAGAAGTGGCAATTGGGGGATGAATAAAGAAAAAAAATAGTAAAAGCAGATGGCAGAGCAGAAGCGCAAACTTTTACCATAAAGCCATGGAAGAGGAAAAGGAATATGAGGTAGAATCAATAGAGAAAAGCCCTCCAGCAACTGTTAGAAGGGAAAGAGCAAAGGTGTATACAGCAGGTGCAAAGACTCTGACTCTTTGAAGTTATTACTCTAGGACCCCAAGGGAATAAGGGGTTCAAGAAACCACCCTGAGTTATAAAATAAAAGGCATTGAACAGGATGTGACCAGAAGGCATAAACTCAATATGCATGTTTATATGGAAATCCTGAGAAGTTTATAGCAAACAGCAGGTGACAGGTATACAGAAAAGGTGTGGAATTAAGACAGGTATCACATTCCTTGCAAATTTTATTTATTTAATATGTTGCCCATAACACTTTATTTCAGGAAAACACCAAAAAAAGTGTTCTTTATATAGATTTCCCTGCAGCCTACTCTTATGGAACTTCTAGTCTGTGAGAGATGCCAAAGAGATCTCACTTAGCTGAGACTTCCAGGGGAGTTAGCCAGAAAATTTGGAGGAAGGATGCTTCTGGCAGAGGGAAGAGCTAGTATAAAAGTCTTAAAGCAAGAATGAGCCCAGGATGGTTGAGGAACAACAGAAAAAGCCCATCTGCTGGAGAAAAGTGTGCCAGGAGTAGAGTAAGGGATGGGATCGGAGTGGGGTGTGTCCTAAGTGAGTGAGTAGCATAAGCAGGTATAATAGAGGGGTGGAGGGACTTGACCCCTGTTCTGCAGAGACTGCACTGAC
Source organism: Callorhinus ursinus (assembly GCF_003265705.2). Lineage (NCBI taxonomy): Eukaryota > Metazoa > Chordata > Mammalia > Carnivora > Otariidae > Callorhinus > Callorhinus ursinus. The sequence goes on along the minus strand of NW_027397094.1, from coordinate 2,873,592 downwards.
TGCTGTGTGGAGAGCAGAATGCAGAGGGTCAGGAGTGTGAGCAAAGAAAGGCAGTAAGACACCACCGCATGCCCATTAGCAAGGAACAATTCAGTCCTGCATCCTAGCCACAGCGGCAGATGGAGAATGGAGGCAGTTCTCAGAAGAGCTCACTGGCTTTGCTAAAATTCTCAGCACGGGTGGAAAATCAGTGCTGTTTTCCCTAATAGATGCTACATACATAAATATTTTCAAATGAATACCGCTTGTATACAGAAGTATCTCTCAGAAGCCACCAATTTAGAGCTGTATAAATGTGATCATAGGTAGGCATGGGATTTCATGGGCATCTGAATGCTTATCCTGTTGACGTGAGATACCGACCACACAGAAGGTAAAGCACCTTGCTTCTCATGCTGCATTATTACTGTATCCTCCAGTTCTCTGCCATTTCAGTTAGTTATTTTGTGTTTTGTCCCATTGAATATTTTTGGTGCCAATTATTAAATATTATGTCTGTAGTAGTTACTATCAAAGTTTTGAATACCAGTATGACATGAAAAAGGAAATAAAATTCTTGTTTTTTACTTAAGAAATCAGATCTCTAATTCAAAAAAATAAGCTGAAATATGATGAAAAGATTTAAATTGGATGAAACCATAGATAAAATATTTCAAAATAGTCTCTGACTGTAGCTTTTCCAAGCTTCCAATACTATCACATGAAATCAACATTTCAATTCTGGCCGGAGTTTGCCTTTGAAAACTATAATACAAAAAATAGCTTAATATGATCATTTAGGCATTAACATATGTTAAAATAAATTCCATTACATTTACTATTTAACTTTTATATGGATATTATAAAATGAATATTGTGAGAAAATGTTGCAATAAAATACAAAGAACTGCAATGTTAGATTATTAGTGTAAAAGGTCTGCAAACATACTTGTCTAAATTTTTTACCTATGAAACTGAAGTATTAATGATTTGCGCTAAAGGCTAAATTTTCCTCTTTACTGTAATTATTCATAAATCTGAATCAACACAGACTAGGAATGAGAAAGAATCAGAGATACTTTAATTTAAAAACAAAAACACAAAACTTCACTTTGTAGATAAAGTTTAGCCCACCTCTGGAGGGACACTGCATACTGCCTAAAGCTCTTATTTTCTGAGAAGCCCCCAGAATTATGAATTCTGTAGCTTGAGGTTTGCTGAGATGCTTTTCCCATGGGTGAAATAGCATGGAGAAAAGTGAAGGGAACCAATACGCAGAATTTGACTCCTGTCACCGTACTGGCTAAGAGTGGGGTTCTGGAGCCAAGCTGCCTCACGATGTACCCCAGGTCTGTCCCTTGCTAGCTATGTCCTTGTGCTGACAAGGACCTCTGCTGTGCCTCAATTCCCCCATCTGTAAAATGGGCATGATGGCATGACCTAATTTATAATGTAGTGAGCATAAATTGAGTTAATGCATGTGAAATTCTTAGAAAGACACATAGTAAATGCCCAGTAAAATACTGTTCACTGTCTGCTATGTGGCAGTTACTTCACACACATTATTGGTTAAGGCAGTAAAAACAATTTAGGGCATGGCTTATCAATAGTGGTGTAACTGGCATGATGGGCCCGGTGATTTCTTTACTTCAAGGGGGCTGTTTGCATTGTAGGATGCCCGTATGCCCCCCTTCCCAATGTCTGACCATCACAAATGCCTCTAGACATTGCCAAACATCCCCTAGCAAGTCAAATCACCCCTATCTGGGAGCTACGGATTAACAGTAACCACTCAAAGATCACGTCAAATATCCCGACTGAACCTGACGTGCATCACTCAATGAGCGTAAGATTAACCTTCCGGACTAGGCTTTCCACTGCCAGTAAGAGTAGCAGAGTCTCCACGTTCTGTGAATCCTGCAGCTGTCTAGTAAGCTCCTGTATCAAAACGATTATGTTGTGCATCCTATTTCTACAAACAGCAGGCATTTTCATTAAACTGTAACATGGAGTAATTAACAACCATAAGACACGTATGAGCACCAATTCTACTTGGCTAATTTCCTCTTTCTCAATTCTGTTTTACTCCTAAGAGTTCTCTGTTTGGCCTCACATCTCCTTACAGCCATTCTTCCTCCAAGCCTGAGGTTTCCTCCATGCATATTTGGTAAGGTGGTGGCCTATGGCTCTTTTCTATAAGACAACTAGCAGCAGGTCAAAAAATTTTTATAGTGCCTTATTTAACATGATATTTGCAAATTCAGGATTTGAGTCACCCAGGTCGGATGCTACCCTGTCACCAGATCACTAGGAGACATTGGGCACATTTCCCTTGATTACTAAGTTAGCTGAGGATTCTTAGCTAAGGAAAGGGGCAAAGTAGTTCAGTATTTACCTAATATTATTATTCCCTTATTCCTATCACCATTCCCTTGGAATGAATTAGGGATCTGACATTAATATCACTTGCTAAAATCAAGGGGTAAGAGGAAAGAGAAGGTGGAGTGGAGAGGAGAGAAATGTTTGGGGATTGCTAGAAAGATGGAGGATGGAATTGACCATCCATCATGACTTTGGCCCTAGTGAGGCGGTCACACAGCCTGAGCTTTTTGGAACCCCGGTCTGAAGCAAGCACACCCAAGGAAGTCATTCCACCTCAGCATCAGGGAAGGGCACATCTAAGACCTGTTCTCCTTGTCAGCAGAGGGATGGCAGTCCTTTAGGAACGCTGGTGGAGGTTGAGAGATAGAATCAACTCAGACTTGAACAAGTGACCGGTCCATGCAGGGCTCCTTTAAGCAGGCAGGAGATGTGCCTCCTCATTTAGGGCACCACATGTGCACACACATACATGAACTTACAGGGGTTCAACTTCCATGGTCTTATCCAGGACTGTGAAACCAGAATTAGCTATTTAGCTCCAGCAAGGGTGTATTTTATAGTCTCAAAATGTTCTGGTTTTGAATTACATAATGAATGGACATCATAAACTTTTCAGCACATGGAGCCTTTAAATGTCTTAATCAGCGCTGTGCTAAAGCACGTAAGTTAAAGCGGGTCCTGTTTGTGCCACAAGACCTTGCTTTTGGGTTACAGCTCAGTAAATAGGAACGTAAGCCTGAGGCAGAGAGAATGAATAATAGAGCAGACTATTTCTCAACGATTTGATTCAGGAGACAGGATATTCTTGTGTGTTCATTGTAGGCAGTTAAACCGGGATCCAGCAGCATGGGACCAGAAGTGGTGCCACGGCAGCCCAAAGCCTTGGGTCGACTTAAGGGGAGTCACTGCCAAGAGCCTGAGGAGGAGTCATGCCTCAGAGAGGACATGGGCGGACGGTGGGACCAGAGACCAGGTAGACTTAGAACTGGGGAGAAATGAGCATTTATCTAATGATTTTCCACTTTCTAGGAGTCCAAGACATTCTTTCATCTTCTCCGTTGACCCCCTGCCTTACTAAGGCAAACTTAAGTTTCTATGTCTTTTTTTTTTTTTTAAGATTTTATTTATTTGAGAGAGAGAGAGAGTACACAAGCAGGAGAGAGAGAGAAGCAAACTCCCCAATGAGCAGGGAGCCTGATGTGGGACTTGATCCCAGGACCCTGGGATCTTGACCTGAGCCAAAGGCAGATGCCCAACTGAATGAGCCACCCAGGTGCCCTGAGTTTCTATGTCTTGCAAGGAAACGCTATGTAGGACATCTCCACTTCTTATGGCGGCTCTAACCGTGTTTTAATGGGACATCTCCAAACCGGGAATGACACCAGATCTCCGATGGTCTCTCTTTCAAGAGTTATAAACTGAGCCACCACTTGTCTCAAGTCTAGCAACCTGGCAAGTAGCTTCTTATTTTTGTAGTTAAATGAGAGTATCTTTACATTAAGTATGTGGTCTCTAAGTCCCCACAGACCCCAGGTCTTCTGTGTCTTCTGGTGGTCCTGGAGGACAGTGACTTTGAATACACTTTTCCTGTTTGGGGGCAATTCTTTTATGTTCAGTATCCAAATATAGCTGCTTCCAGATACTTTAACTTGATAAAACAAAGGAAGCAATTACAGAGCATTTACGGTGGCAGTCTTTCCACCTGACCCTAACAACTACACAAGGCACAAAAAAAGTAACCCTTGCTGAGTGTTTAAACGGTGCAACCCTGAGCCATGTACTTTGCTTCACCTAATATTTGACTAAATAGAAGATTGTAGAAAGTTCCATCTTTTAAATTTAATAACAATGTAAGTATAAGGTGGGATTTTACATCAAACTAGTATTTTTGTAAAATTAGACCTTTGTTGCCCTAATATCTCACCAAACCTGGGTGTTTTCTTTATGGATTGTCCATACATTCCATGGTTGTCAAGGGTTCTTTCTGTTTTGTTTTTTCTTTCTCAAGTAAGCCAGTCTCCTTCTTCTTTTTTTCATACTTGTTCTCTCTTATTTCTAAGGGGATGCCAAATTAAGTCACTTAGGTAAAAATAGTCTAGGGTCATTTAAAAATTATTTTTGTAACAGAAATATTGAATTTTATTTTTCTCTTTTCTCTTTCACAGTATAACAGGCAATAATTATAATGCCTTTGACTTTCCCCAAGAAATTCAATAGACTAAAACTACATGAATATATACATTTTCATGATTTTTTCCTGCCTTGGTAAAAGCTAGAGTGGGGAAATCCTCCAAGTAAGTCAGCATAAATTTTCCTCCTTCTACGTTGTAATTGTCATCTTAGCTATAATTCCTGAGTTTTCTGTAAGAGACACAAAAGTGGAAAACTGTTCAAAGAACAAACTCCTAACAACAAAATAAATAAACACAATGTGGAAATATTAGCTGTCATGGTGGAAATGGACAGTAACAGTCACTGTCATAGACAGTGTTATGGGCATGCAGACACCCTCTTTATGTGAGCACATCCTTCTCACAAGCATGCAACATATCAGCTATCGGCTGTTCACACCTGTACCCTTCACTAAGAACTGTCCGGAGGAAATTTAAGAACTGACCCAGCCAAGGTTTTGCCTTCTACAGAAGGGTAGCCATCAGCCCATGACTGACTAATATAAGAAGACAAATGCATACCCCTTTTGCCCTAATTTGGGACAACTCTGATAGACTTCCATGGAACTGGCTGAGTCCTCAGTTTAGGGTTGCCAGAAAAAACACAGCATTCCCAGTTGAATTTGAATTTCAGATAAACAATAATTTTTAAATATTTTTATTTATTTATTTTGGGGGGAAGGGGCAGAGGGAGCGAGAATCTCCAGCAGACTCCCCACTGAGCACAGAGCCTGACATGGGCTCGATCTCACCACCCTGAGATCATGACCTGAGCTGAAACAAAGAGTCGGATGCTTAACTGAAAGAGCCACCCAGGCACCCCAGCAAATAATTTTTAAATGAAACTATGCCCCATGAAATATTTGGGAATTACTTACACTAAACACTATTAATTGTCTATCTAAAATCTCAGTTCAACTGAGCATCCTGTTAGTTTTGTTTTGTTTTTGTTTTTGTTTTCTAAACCTAGCAACCTTATTGAGTTGCATCCACATTGCTGGTGAGCATCTCTCTCTGTCCAGCTCTGCCTTCCTCACCTCCTTACAGGTGCATATTCCAAGAACATTCCAGGAAACATTTTGCACATATCCATCTCAGAGCCTATTTCAAAAGAATTCAGCATAAGATAGAAATATTTTCCAAGATGGCTCAGATGAAGATATTTTCATACATTTACTTATATTGAACTGAAATCTCCTCTTATACAGTAACTGATGCTTATAACACAAACCCTGATGCTATAAGTTTTACTCGTCAAATTTTATTTCTCCTTTCCTAAAAATGGAAAAAGAATTAGACTAATCAAAACAGTGCAGTGATTGGTTCTACACATACATCGATCCCTAACACATGTGTATCAGATTGTCTTACTTATCTAAGATCAGCCTCTGACAACTTCACTCTCTGGAACAAAGTTCTGGAGTTACCAATAAGTGAAAAGGATCTCTTTCTCTCTCTCTCTCTGTCTTGCTCTCTCACACACACGTGCGCACACACACGCACACACACACCAAGTCACAATTTTCTCGTATGTTTTACTCTTTTGGGTCAAAGATAGAACACACGTTTCTTCCTGTTAACCACAGCAATCAATTGGTATTGCTCAGGGTGCTGTGGCTAGGACCCTTGAGAACACACCTGATTTTTATTAGGACAAAATTGACATGAACAATTACAGTGACCCTTAACAGAAGCACCGGATCTAGGAGAGGGACCAGGGAGAAACAATGTACGTATTTATTTGCTGTCCCTCTGCTTTTTAAAATATATATGCCTTTATTTCTTTTTTCAAAAGTTTTTAAGATTTCTCAATGATTTTAAGATTAAGTATAAAATCTTTATCACGGGTTACAAAATTCTTGCATAACTCATGTTACTTCTTTCCTATTGCTCCAGCTCTCACACCGTACGTCTCTTGGCTGTCTATGTCCCAGCCACACCAGCCTTTATAATGGATTTTTACATATCACGAAGCCTTTAACCATGACACCATCTGCCTGGGATCTGCTTTCCCTGCTGTTCTTCTAGCTAATTTTTTTTTTTTGGATTTTTTTGATCTCAACTAAAGTGTCCCTTTTGTAAGGGAGCTTCACCACATGACCTAGATTAAGTTTGGTCTCCTAGCACCTCCAGGACTTCTCAGCATTGTGATTTAACCATCATGTTGCCCAAACTATTCATAAGCTACAAAGGACAGGTACCATAGTAGGTGCTCAAGAAATATCTACTGAAATCTTTCCATTTGCAATGACATGGATGGAGCTGAAGATTTTGATGCTAAGAGAAGTCAGAGAAAGACAAATACCACATGAATATACTCCTATGTGGAATTAAGAAACAAAACAAATGAGTGAAGGGAAAAAAGAGATGGAGGCAAACCAAGAAATGGACTCTTAACTCTAGAGAAAAAACTGCTCGTCACCAGATGGGAGGTGCGTGGGAGATGGATTAAACAGGTGACAGGAATGAAGTAGTACACTTGTCCCAATGAGCACGGGGTGATGTATGGAAGTGTTGAATCAGTATATTGTGCACCAAAATCTAATATGACTCTATATGTTAACTGGAATTTAAATTAAAAAATAAAAATAATAAAGTTCATTAAAAAAAAAAGAAAGGAATGTCTATTGAAAGCCTACAGCATTCTTTATTTGAGACCTCTACTCTGGGTCTCATTAACCCTGAGTAACATGCACCTCTCCCAAGTTCATTTTTCTGATTTTCTAACCTGAGGAAAACCAGAAGCTGCAAATAGACACAAATCAGAAAGAAGATATTAGAATCAGGTGCAGCGGGTACAGTGATGGAAACCAAAGTCGGTCATAAAAATGAATGAGGACACAAGCTCAGAAAGAACACATATCCTGATTTAATGAGAGTTGTCCACTGCAGGTTTTTTGTTTTGTTTTGCTTTGTTTGTAAATTTAGTTGAAGAAAATAAAGTCAGCCTGGCTTATAATGAAGTTAGATATTGTAACTAAAGCCAAAGCAGTGACCTTTATAAGCAATATGTTATGGTTTACTACTCAGATGGCACATTTTATTAATGAACAAAATTAAAAAAATCTAAAAAAGAAAAGGAAACATAAAGAAAAACATAGAGCTTAACATCAGGGTTGTATGAAATACTAAAAAGGCAGATTTACCAATAAGAAATGATTTGAGAAGTTTTAGTCCAAGGGCTATTACAGATCTGGAAATTCTTAAAGGACTCATTAAAATTTCAAACACACAAAGCAGTTCCTTTAATTGATTTTTATGTATGTTTTCACCTTTATGCTAGTTGTGAATTTCTTTAACCTACACACCAAACATGCTGTAATGAAAAAGGGGAAAGGTCATATACATTTTGCTTCCCAAACATAAAGGAAGTGTATTAATTTTCGATACCACCCGTGGTACTTAACACATATGTCTTTATGACCAAGCAGATAACCCATTATAAACCCAAGATTCAAAACTGCTTATCATTTGTGGGGGGAAAAAAAGTATGGTAGTCTAATAATTTAAGATATTAAACAAAGTACCCACTTCTGTCTTTGTTGTGACTCCCCCAACCCTGGTTTGAAATGGAAGAAATGGGTTACCACTTGATTCAAAAAGAATGGTTATTAAAAGTGGACCAGAGAACAATAATGTCAAAACCCATCAAGTCCTGATTTAAGACATGAAAAATTTTAACAAGGCTTCTCTTCTCCCGCTTGGCTAGAAAACATGAATGCCAAGTTGACGAGGGAAGCCCCTAAGAACCTTGTTGTTCCTGGAAAAACTCATGCATTTCACTAGCAATCACAAAAATGTATAATCTTCCTTTGGAACTAGATCCCTGGGACTGAGAGTGTACATTGCTAGGCATACCCTGCAGAGTTGACAGGCACGCAGAGCGAAGGGCACAGGAATCACTAAGTAAGAAGAACAACACAAATTGTCAAACATCAAACCAAGAGCATCCAGCCGAGGTGATGAACAAAATCAGCTGTAGGTTGTACTGTGGACACACACACATTATCCTCGGATTGGATGGGAAGGGAGCTACAAACATGAACCATTGCCTTGATGAACTTAGTCGTTGGCTTTCAGCAAAGCCCTTGCTGGTACATAAAATACACTTTCTGTCTTTTGCCTTAAACTCTGCTCTAGGGAACCAAAGTTTCCCTGCAAGTCTGCTTACTTATTTTCTAATCCTTTCAGGGCAATTCCTGGGTGACTTAGTGGATAAAGAGCAACAGAGGGAAGAAAAATGAATAAAGCTACAAAGAATTAGGGCTCTACTTCATCAGCATAAGTGGGACCCTCCTTATGAACCACATATGTTCATATAGAACAGAAGCAAATTTTAATTCATTTTATTTTAAAAATTATTGTGTTCTCTCTATAATTAGTTTGGAAACAATAGTCAGTAAGTTCTATATCTCTTCCCTCAATTCAGTGGAAGAAATAGATTTTGCAGTTTTTGGGGGGGCACTTACCTCTCAATGCACAGTTCAATTCTATAAACCATAACAACTTTAACAGCAGGAAAACACAAATGCACACACACACACACACACACGTGCGCACAGGCACACACATGTCAGACGAATATAACATTCTGATTCCGAAAATCAACAATATGTTTGAGAAAAATGGAGATTTGGCTTAGCCTGGTTAGAGGAATGAAATAAGTCATATTCAAATCCACAGGTGAGGTACTCTATTCTGTACGTTTTCTCATTAGCCTTTAACTGTCTTAGAACTTTCCCTCAGAAAAGTAGGTATCTTATGGATTTAGATCTTAATTGTCTGCCATATATTAGAAGGAAACTCAGAATGTACTTTTACCATACATACTGGACAAAATATCAAATAAATAGATATGTATATGTTCATATGTATATATATATATAGAGAGAGAGAGAGAGACAGAGAGACAGAGAGATTATCCCTAGTCTATGAAAAAGAAGATAAAGCAACTTTCAAATGACGTCAACAGATATTTGAGAAAGAAACACAACTACAAACTCAAGTAGGTTCTCGTCAAGATCTTCATAATTCCCACATCGCAGGTTTATGGGTCAGTCTGAAATTCCCTGGTGTCAAGGGAGACACACTGTTTTCCTCCTCCTAACTCTGCCTACAAACACACTCACGGGGACCTCTTTGCCTGCTACTTGACAACCCCAGCTAATCCCCTGCTACCTGGTAACTTTCAAGAGACTTTAAAACAAAATCTTGAGTTATACAAACACATTTAACTGGGGTAACTTTGACTTCTTTTCATGGTTTAACAGGTTTAGTTGAGTGTGAGTCAACACATTCTCCATCCCCACTCCTCACGCCAGCTCAGAACTGACCCGCAACAGGAGAGGTCATGGTCAATTCTGCCATCTTCCCTTGCGTATCCCACTCTCCATCTGTTGTTCATGGCCCCTTCAGGGTGTACGGGGAAGATTAGAGCAGGAGGAAGGAAAAGAAAAGAGCAGCGGGCTCTGTAAATAATATGAGCTTTGTTCTTCTGAGGTGCAGGCACCCACAGTGCCTCTGACACAGAAAGCAACTGTGAGTTCTATGGAACTCTACCCCTACCTGGAGACTACCCAACATGGATAATTTGTTCTGCCCACCAGAAGATTCAAGCTGAGGGCACAAGAGCCTTACATCTTCTGTAAACATCTACTTCTACTATGGGATTCATTCACCCAAAATGGGCAAGTGTAATCTGACAGCTTGTCCCTTTCCCCACTCTGCCATCACAAACTGCTTCCATAGGCATTTAGCCTTCAGGATTTTGGAGGCAAGAAGCAGATACTAGGACTGGTCTGGCCACCTTCAGCTTCATCCTCAAACCCTTAAGGACACACACCAGATTTCCTAAAACTCTCTCCCCACATAGGGTTCCACTGTATCACAGGGAACCCATAAGTGTCTGCAATGCAACAGGAGAGAGCTCTCTCCTTCTGTCCTTGAAACTGTCTCCGATTTCCTTGAAATTTGAGCCTTGCCAAAGGGTAGAAAAACAAGCTTAGTCAGAAAGCACTCTCACTCAGGCAGAGATCTCACTTTCCATGATTTCTATCTGAAAGTCTAGTCTGCTCTTTACATAAGAGCATTGCTCACTGAGGTCAGGGAAAGTTGAAAAGTCAGAATTTACCCAGGTGCTTTTTACTACATCCTGCAAAGACTTGCCCGTTCTTTAGAACCTAGAAGTAACCATCACTTACTGGGATCCAACAAAAATTCTGAGACATAATAAAAACATTCTGTATACCTCCTATGAAAATGATCAATTATAGACAGGAAAAAAAAAGACCAATTATAAAAGGAGTTATTATCAACTTTTAGATCACAGTAGGCTGAGAGCGAGAGACAATAACATCAGTACGTACAAAAATTCAATGTAGCTCAACTTGAAACAGGGTCCTGAACAAAAGTGAAGAAGTTTAAGAATTAAATGGGAGGAACTCAAAGAAGCAGAAAGGAAAAAGAAGCAAAAACATGTTTTATTGAGATAACAAATGCAGTGGGCTTCAACAATTCGATGTGGCTCTTAAGAAGGCTATCATATTATGAGGCTCTATTAATAAAAGCAAACAAGTTGCTCTGTTTTACGGGGGTATCCCATCTGGTGAAGTATTTTGATAAGGCACTGCTATTTACCCCATTACAGAAAGAGTTTGCTTACCCTGCCCTAGTGGATGTCCATGACGCCATACTGAAATACATCTCCCTGTATTTGTGACTAATAACTCCAATGATAGACAACCGTTTTGAAGGCTTAAGGGAAGGAGGATGAGGTCCACTAGGAAAACAGTGGGGAAAATTGCTAATGCTGGACTTCAGATTTCATGGATGCTGCCCTCAGTCTTTATTTCCCAATTAAATATACTTTTAAAATGCTCTTTAGCTGTGGTGCTTCAAATGCTCTCATTCTCTCTGCCCAGCAGAAAGCCATTAAGACTTCACTCAGGTTGATTCTAGATTCTTCATAAAATTAATAGCTTTGCTGTAAGTCTCTCAAAAGGGAGTAGAAATTACTTTTTGATGTAAATGCTACCTTTTTTTTTTTTACTGTGAAAATATTCTGCCTGTAGTAACCATTTTAACCTTTATGGGTAATTGGATATTGGGAAAAATTTAATATATGAACTACAAATAGATTTGTCCTTAAATTATTGAATAAATGTTTTCCATCCTGCACCATAAAACCTGATATCTTTGTAAAGTCTTGATCTGAAAGATGAAAGTAAAGGGCAATTTGGGTGGGAGAGAAACTTTTTTTTTTTTTTTTTAAGAATGGATGCTGGATTCTGGCAATTGAATACCTACTGTTCATTCAAAGCATATAGATCAGCAGCCAGATGTGGCAGCAAGTTGGCTGATTTTTCATTTATAACAAGAACGATGCTGTAGTCTATGAACGGAGGTTTGTTAGGCTGGTAATAAGCAAAAGGAAGATGGAGGCTCTGGCGTTTTATCCCTATGCAAATAAGCTTTTTGCAGGTGGCTTTCAGAGAGGAGGTAAACTATCATTAAAAAACTGGGTCAAGTTTTTCTATGCATAAATTTAAGAGCTTCAGGAAAACCTCCTTCAACTTTATTATGCTATTTTGAGGTAAAGTGAATGCTAAGTCACTTCTCCTTTAATACTTCAGATGCTATAAAATTTCTTCCCCTTTTACTTGACCAATTATTTATGAAATTCTAGGTGATTCTAGATATATTTCCTGAGCATCTATTTCTCTGATGTGCTATGAAATTTTATATACCTTCTTTAATTTAGAGAATCAAATTCCTAAAATCGCACTGAACATTTAATTTAAAATGCCTTTTTTGCATCACGCTTTTTCCCCCTAACTTCCCTTGATATAGGTTATCCACTAAAAAATCTCCCACTTTTATAAATATTTATGATCACTACTTATCATTTTCCATACTTCTTATCAATCTATTCAATAAACAATCAAAAATCACACTTTGAGAAAATAAAGAGCCAGTCATAACATTGTTCTATACAAGAAAAAAAAAAAGAATAAAAGGAAGTTTATATTGAAAAAATAAAAACACACAGGGATCAGAACAGCAAGACCATTGCTGAATTTTTCCCTGGGACATCAATTTTCTAAGTGGCCTTAGGTATCCTGCTTCTCCTTCCTTTCTTTTGAGCTCTCGTTCCACACTTGTAGAAAGAGCTTGCTCCTAGGAAGCTCTCAAGCTCTCATAGCTGTGACCACAGAATTAAGCAGGCATTTCATGAAATGTGTTTGAATTCTACTGGAAACATTTTGAAATATGAGTTAATCATTTAACAATACCCGATCGTCTGATCATATTCGAAGGCAGGGCTAAACTCTCTGTCTCCTTTCACTCCCCTGTCTTTCCCAAGACTCACGCAGGCATGAGGGTTGGCAAAGGAAATTAATGTGCAATCATTCAGGTTTTCTCATTGATGAGTCACTTCCTCAGGACAAAGTACATGGAAGGTGTTTTTATTGCGATACTTCTTTCATCATACCCCAACTCACAACAAATTCAACTAAATCACGAGAGTAGCAGCACTGCTGTTTTTAAGAAACTGAAGATATAAGAACTATTACTAAACCAATGTGTCCTTTATCTACCGTGAGAATAACCACAAGTCAGCTCTTCTGGCCTCTGGACAGTTTTTCTAGAGTCAGTGATTCCCAATCTTCTAGTGGATTCTGGCTTCTGTGAGAAACAACTGTGGTGAGCCCTTGGGGCATTGTTTTAAATACTCACACTGTAGTTTATGATTCATTGGCTGGAACACCTTCAATAAGGTGTTTACATACAGAATTCAGGGGGATAAACTAAGTAACAAAGACCTGGTATCAATAAATGTTTGTTGATTCAGAATTATTAACTATAGAGTTCTGTGTCTTTACAAATTTGAAAACACCTGTCTACTCAATCTGTATTTACTGAGTTTCCAGCATATATTTTAGTGAAGTAAAAACACTACAGACACTATATGGTGATAAGAAATAATAAGCAACAGTGATTGAGAGAGCCAGGGAGAGTGTGAGACACAGTAGCAGAACAGATTTATTGAATAAAGACATAAGCTTCAAGTAGAAGGTGACTAAAGCTTAAAAGAACATGGAATGGGTTTGGAAGAGAAACATACCTCCTTCTCCACCTGGCCTCACTATCAAGGGAATTAATAGTATACGCTATGAAAAATACTTAAGAGATATTAATCAATCATTGAAAATTTATTAAAACAATGATTTCTCAGGATACAGTAAAAATATCTAAGCTAAAAATAAGTAAATAAGTAGACAAGGGTTGCCCAGGATGGTGTATTATATTTTCCTGGATGTCTATCTCAAAGCTATATCCCACTTCGTGGCCATATACTTAGGTAAATTGTTCTAGAAGACACCCCTGGGATGCGCTATTTGGTGGAGTATGGAAGTCAAGGGTTAGGAGAGGGAGAATCTAGGTTCTTTGATCTTGAACTTTGACTATAGTAGACTTGGGATTTTTGACATCTTAGAGAAAAATAACGTATTCAACAGTTCAGAAAGTCTTGGTTATTATACAATAGGCAGAAGCTTAAAGTCACTTTTGGGGGGATACTATTCATTTAATTTTTATTAAAAATACTTTAAATATAATTTAGTTTTGTTAAGGAATAGCAAAAACTCCAATCCTGGAAGAGGGAATTCCTGCATAATTATGCAAATAGCTTGCTTCCTTCAGAATGGAGTTGTATCTCTGCAGACTGTTCCATGTTAGAGGAAGACTTTGGGGCGCCTGGGTGGCTCAGTTGGTTGAGCATCTAACTCTGCATTTTGGCATTTGGTCATGATCTCAGGGTGGTGAGATGGAGCCCCACCTCTGACTCCGTGCTCAGCGGCGTGTCCGCTTCTCCTCTCCCTTTCCCTCTGCCTCCGCCCCCACCCCGTTCCTCATGCACCTGTGGGCTCTCTCTCTCTGAAATAAATAAATCTTAAAAAATATCTTTTGTTTTTTGATTAAAGTGTTGGAGGCCTAAAGAATAATAAAAAACACAAACCTAGTGTCTGTCCTCATGGAGTTTAAATCTCTAGTAAGAGATTGGACATTAAGCAAAGAGTCACACAATTAATTGTTTAATTTACCTCTCAAGTACTAGGAAGAGAAGGGCATCCAGTTTGCTGGCTTTTCCTCCATCAGCAAACTTATGGTGAGGAACTACTATCTGGACAACTTGCACTGCGCTGCCTGATACCAACTCATCTCTTCTAACTTCTAAGGTACCTTTTGAAATGCCAGGGAAAAACCTGCAAGGGACATTTTCTGGGATTTCTTGGCCACAGATTCCAGATGAGATCAGGCTAGTGAGAGTCTCTACTGAGATGTGCGCAGAGAGGAGGCTGACAGCATTTTCCAATGATTTCCCGTTCCTGTTTGACAGGCACCTGAAATCCTTGCTTGCAACCTCCCTACAATCCTTCCACTTCTAGTTTTCATTCAAATAGTAGCATTTTTCCCCCCTCTTTGCACCCATACAGACCTTCCAGTCGTTAGTGAAGTCTCCAAATCCCTACACTTGATACCTAGACTGGGATATTTTTCTGACATAATCTTGCCTGCCATCCCAGCTCTAAGATGACTTTAGATTTATCTTCTTATTCTTCAGATTCAATGGTAGAACAAGATTAAGAACTTTTTTTTTTTAAGATTTGATTTATTTGAGAGAGAGAGCATGCACATGAACGGGGGCAAGAGGGTGGACAGGAGGGGAAGAGGGAGAGGGGGAAGCAGACTTTCCTCTGAGTAGGGAGCCTGATGCGGGGCTCGGTCCCAGGACCCTGAGATCATGACCTGAGCCGAAGGCAGACGCTTAACTGACTGAGCCACCCAGGTGCCCCTAGAGAACTAACATTTAACGACATGTATGTGTCAGGAAATGTAGGATACACTGACATACACTATTCACGTAACTCACAAAGGTGCAAATGACACAGGAAAAACCCTTTATGAAATAATTAGTATTGAACCGTCATTTATACAAGAGGAAGCTGAGATTCAAACTTGTAAACCAACTCTTGTAAATAGAGAACTCGTTTGACCACAAAGCTGTTTCTCTTTCCATAAGATACTCCCTTCTCTTCTGCTTCTAAGTTTCTTATCAAATCTGTTGGTTTTGTCATGGTCCTATGGCTCTCTAGTGACTCCTTGACTTTTATCTCAATAATCCACTGGATTACCTTCTTGTTTACTTCCATTCAAGTGTTTTTTGAGCGTCCTAATTTTCCTGACTGCTCTGCTCCGTCAGGTCACCATTGTCTCCTGCTTCCAGCTTGGGACTTTCTTCTACAAATTCTAGGTTGTGTTACAGCATCACTGTCTCCTAACCACCTCTCCAGGGAGAAGTGGCTTGTGTCTGCCAAGTACACAGGCGCATCTTAAAAAGCATCTCCTCAAATATACGCACAAAGTCCTCATGTGTCTTCTGCCTTGAAATAATAGCAGCCTGAGAAGAACATCACAACTCCCAACGAATTCAA
This sequence comes from Callorhinus ursinus, assembly GCF_003265705.2. Classification (NCBI taxonomy): domain Eukaryota; kingdom Metazoa; phylum Chordata; class Mammalia; order Carnivora; family Otariidae; genus Callorhinus; species Callorhinus ursinus. The sequence continues at coordinate 2,857,565 of NW_027397094.1, read as the reverse complement.
ACTGCCCACACAACTCACTAACACTCTGCAACACACAGGAAGCAGGGGAATATTTACCCAATCATTCTTTCTCTCAGTATCATTCTCACTCCTAAGAGATATACCTGGATGAATTCCTGTTGTAGAAGTTAAACATAAGACTCAAGAACAGAAGATGCAATGAAAAAGGCTGCTTTCTCATCTTCAGCATGGCCACTGCCACCCCAGCAATGGAGGCTGTGCCCCGCATTGCTCCAGGGAGTATCGTCTATGCACACAGTGACAGGACTGGTACCAGGAAGAGTCGCGCCTCCCAGATGCCATCAGCCATCCGGTCTTTGCAGATGCACACACAGATAATTTCAGTTCCCTCACCAGTAAGCAAATAAAAAGTAGTACTAACTTAATATCTTTCCTTAAAGACCATTCTCTGGGCATTTTTCATTTTATCTTCCTTCGGATAGAGGCATTTTATTCTCTAACTGGTATCACACTAGACACATTGTTCTGAAATCTGTTTTATTGTTTTACTTACTTACTTATTTATTTATTTATTTATTTATTTATTTATTTATTTATTTATTTATTTTTAAAGACTTTTTATTTATTTTAGAGGTGGAGGATGGGGAGAGGGAGAGAGAGAGAATCCCAAGCTGACTCCACGCTCACCGCTGAGCCCCATGCAGGGCTAAATCTCACAACCCTGAGGTCATGACCTGAGCCAAAATCAAGAGCTCGACGTTTAACTGAGCCACCAAAGTGCCCCTGAAATCTGATTGTTTTAGTTTTATACAATGTCTCTTAAGCAAGCATGTGATCGACTGACCAAACTCCCTCTCAAAGCTAACAGGGGCTCTAAAACCAAGTACAGAAGTATTTGTTGTTGTTGTTGTTGTTGACTTTTAGCTACTTATCTAAGTCATGTATACATCCTTCCCTTATTCATTTGATATGATGGTGAGCTCACGATGTCCCAGTGACAACATGGGGACATTGGTTTAAGCATAGTGGCTGACATTCAACAGGACTATTCTATGTGGTTTTTTTTTTTAAAGATTTTATTTATTTATTTGAGAGACAGAGAGAATGAGAGAGAAAGCACATGAGATGGGGGGAGGGTCAGAGGGAGAAGCAGACTCCCTGCTGAGCAGGGAGCCTGATGCGGGACTCGATCCAGGGACTCCAAGATCATGACCTGAGCCGAAGGCAGTCGCTTAACCAACTGAGCCACCCAGGCGCCCAGGACTATTCTATGTTCTTTCCTAAACTCAGGTGGTGAGTTTAGCTCCTGGTATATTTTCCACCAGCAAAGTCTTTCACGTTTAGCCACATGCAAGAAGTAATCTGGCTCATACTACATATGTGTCTTCAATGGCCACAGAAGCCCATATTTACCCTGACAAAAGGTATGCAGCTTTCTTTCTCATGAGGTCAAGGAAAGAATCCTTCCCTGCTGTTTCCATGAAGATGTTTCTCCTTTCCTCAACTGTCAGTTGTCTACTCTGTGCCATGAGTTCCATCTTTGCATGTCTCATGAGGACTTTCACTCTGGTATTTCTCTTCTCTGAGTCAAACTGAGTCAAGGACTTTGGTCTTTCACTTGTCAACTGTCAATGGTTTAATTTGTGGGATTTTTTTCCCCCTTTACTTCCTCCCCTCCCTTCCTTCCTACCTTCCTTCCTTCCCTCCCTCCTTCCTTCCTCCCTCCCCTTCTGTCCTTTCTTCCTCCCTCCCTCCCTCCCTTCCTTTCTCTTATTTTTCTTACTTCATACATGATGTGAGAGTCCAAGTTGAAACTTACCCAAATTTCATGTTTTCTCTCACCCTTTATTCATCTGCTAACTTGGATCTTAAGGGGAGTGTAAGGGGCAGTGGTGGACAACATACTTTAGGATAGACCACGCTCAGGAAAATATCATCATTAATTGTGCCAGCAAAACGTCTCATTCCCAATCCAACATACGGTGATTACTCAAGTTGAATAAAGCTAACCCTTCTCTCCCTCTTTGGTTTTCCTTGTAAACACATTCTCTAACAAATACCTCCTGTTTTTCTGTGACGTTAAACCATTAAATGTTGCTGAATGTCTGCATGCTCTCACTTTTCGGCAATCTTGTTCTAAGAACTTCCCTGTCTTCTTCCTTCACCCAAGTCTGAAACCCCATGAAGCTGGTATCCACTATTTAAGTTCTAGGATGACTTTATCTAACCTTATTTTCTTTCTCAGGCTTCTCTCTAATCCTTTATGTATTTCTTGCCTCCATCCAATGTATGCCATATCTCTTCTCTGTGTCTATCTTTATGGGCAAGAAGTTGCATTCTGGTTTCAGCGTTTTTTTGTTGTTGTTGTTTTTTGTTTTTTAACTACATCTGCCTTCCTACTGCATATAATACAATGATCTCTCTTTATTTTTTGGAATTCTCTCTTTCCTTGGGACCCAGGGCAAAGACAGTGTCTTCTTACCTGCATTAAATGAAAACCCTTCCTTTCTTTTTCCCTTCTTAGGTCCAGCTTTTCCATAAATAGAGTGACACATAAAGCATTAGGTATGATGATTCTGCACAAGGTACAGATATCAGTTTTTGGCTACCTTCTAGCTACATTTTTCTCCCATGGGAATTATCTCTTATTAAGGGCTTAACTAGGAACTACATGTCAATACCCTCCAAATCTACTTTTCAAACTGATATTGAGCTACAATCTTTTACATTCCAATATATCCTAAGCTTGTTCTTGTTGTAGCTAATGATCATTATTTATAAAACCAGACTATTCATCTTCCTCTAAACTTTTCCCTTTGCTATTTTCGAGATCCTTCAAAAGCTATCACTGTTTTAATTACTTGAAACTCATTTAACTTTTTTCTCTTCTTTGTTCACTATTTCCTGTTACCCCAGGTTTGTGATCCTTCCCCTTAACTTTTTATAGAGCTCAGATGATCCAAATTCATGGGGCAGTCATTTGCTATTTGAATAAACTGGAAGTATGACAGCTTATAAAGGGCCAAATGGTAGTAACAATCTAGGAAACAGATTTGGAATATATTATTTTTAGCATTAAAAATATAGATAATATTGGCCAAAATCTCTCGGGCTTGAGCTCTTGGTTACTCAGATCTCATGAAATAAATTATAGAGGGACATTAAATAAATATTCCATATGAATTTTTGAATGAATTTTGATTTGACAAGAAACCCTATAAAACAAACCAATATTTTGTGCTCATCAGCTAATGGGGAAGGGATAGATCCTTAAGTAAAACATTGAGAAAGTACATTACTCAGCTTTTTTTCTACAGATATTCTATATATGTAGTAACTAAGTAGAACATTGAATTAAGTACAAAATTAGATTGTATTCAGTTTTGTAATGCTAAAGTATATCCTAATATATATAAAATTTATCTAATCTTCAAAGAATACTGTCTTGTCTATTACTTGTGATGACTGGGCCACATGGAAAGCATGTATAATTAAAACATACAGTTTGCTATTTATCCTTATAAGACTGGCATTGGCTTCCTCAACTTAACATCAACTCTAAGCTGAAACAGGTAGTAAAGGGTTCAGAGACATCCTTTTGGGTTCATTGTCTCATCTACAGTCTAAGTTGGAACGTGTCCAGAGGAAGGTGGTCAGAGAGAAGAAGAGAAGAAGCTGGGATCTGCAGAGCCCGTTCATCACTCCTTAGACGGCTGATCATTCTATTACTGTCTCAAGCAATCTGAAAGGTTTCCAATAGCACAGAATCATTTGCATGTCAGTAATCAAACATTCAATTTTTAAATTTGTGTGTTGGGGGAACAGACATGTTTTAAAGCAGATGAATGGAGTCACTCCAGCACCTCCTACTGTCCAAAATTAAGAAAAATCTAAGAGGAAACATCACGTTTTGAGGTTCTTATGGTAAATAATAATCAGAATCTTAGAGACTCCTAAATAAAACCAATCAAAAAAATTTAACAATAGAGTTTATTGTTAAAACCGTAAGTTACAACATTATGTCTGCCACTGACTGTAATCCTCTATAAGCTTCAAAAACAAGGTAGTAACAATCTTTTTATGCCAACCCCCCCAACTTTCTCCTCAGAAAGGCTAGAAGATGTCTTATATGTAGCACTTACACTATCAGTAAACCAAACCAAGTGACCTGATCACTGCATGGCGCTTAGTCTCTCTGGCACAGTGTGTAGTGATCAAGCATCTAGAGACCACACGTTGTCTTTCTCCTTTCACACACTGACTTATCGTTCTCTGCTGAAACTCCAAATGACTGATGACAACCCTCAAGCTGTCCCACCCCCTTTCCTCTTGCCTCACATCAAGGCAAACAGTGAGAAAACCCAGGATCACCCTCCCTGAGCCACGATGGGGAAGCCCACCCCTTAACTACTTTAATACCGGAACCATATACCCTTTGATGTACCACTTTTCACTGAACCTGAACCTGTTTCATTAAAGAATCCTTCTGATGTTCACTATGTAAGACCATGTGAATACTAAGTTCATTCATAGCTATTGTTTCCTGTGAGTCAATGACCTTAACATCCATAAATTCCTAAGCATAGCAGGGTGGGTGGGGGTGCCCAGCATCCAGCAAATAAAATAAAACACTCGGATGGACACACACACACACACACACACACACACACACACACACACACACCTAGAATAATGTTTCCTATCACACAAAGATTTCTTGCTTTTTCTTTGTAAATATGTAGAATCTATAAAAGTGTATCACTTTTTGACCTATGGTTGCTCATAAGGAAGGAAGCATGTTATTTCTGTGGTGTTGAGAGCTTTGAAAAGCCTAGAACCTCCCAAGATTTGAATAGGAACTAAAGATAACAAGATGCAAAAAGCTCAAATGGAGAAAAGGGGCAAACACTCCATTTTTAGAAGCAAGTTTGAAGCAGTAGATGACTGACCCTTTCTCTACTGAAAAAGTTCCTTGGCTTCTGGGCAGGTAACGTGCCACTGCAGGGAGGCATTGAATGCTGGACAAACTAGTTAAAAGGTATTATGACATAAGAGTGGTATTTTAATATTGATTTCTGGTTTCTGTTTTTTGATTCTCTTTGTTTCATTTTGTTTTGTTTTTAAGCCATAGGAGTTATCCACTAAATGAAGTCATTTAGACAACTAGCTACTAATGACACTTATAGGTAATCCTAACTAACTTACAAAGTCATGGGTAAAGCTAACAATAACTTTGCTCAGATCTATGGTGATATCTATTAAAGGGACCTTAATAGTTTCAGGAAAAAATAAACCCTAGAGAGTCTACGATATTTATTTCCATCATCTCCACATTCAAAGGAAAACAAAATAAAATCAAATCATCCACGTATTAAATCACATTTTGTTTTCTCTCTGTAAACAAAATGCCTCTTGGACCTATTCGAAGCAATACAATTAAACAATAGCAACAAAAGTCTGCCAAAGACAGTCCTGAGAGGAAAGTATATAGCAATACAAGCCTTTCTCAAGAAACAAGAAAAGTCTCAAAGACACAACCTAACCCTACACCTAAAGGAGCTGGAGAAAGAACAGCAAATAAAGCCTAAACCCAGCAGGAGAAGAGAAATCATAAAGATCAGAGCAGAAATCAATGAACTAGAAACCAAAAGAACAGTAGAACCGATCCATGAAACTAGGAGCTGGTTCTTTGAAAGAATTCACAAGATTGATAAACCCCTGGCCAGACTGATCAAAAAGAAAAGAGAAATGACCCAAATCAACAAAATCATGAATGAAAGAGGAGAGATCACAACCAACACCAAAGAAATACAAACAATTATAAGAACATATTATGAGCAACTCTATGCCAGCAAATTAGATAACCTGGAAGAAATGGACGCATTCCTAGAGACGTATCAACTACCAAAACTGAACCAGGAAGAAATAGAAAACCTGAACAGACCTATAACCACTAAGGAAATTGAAGCAGTCATCAAAAATCTCCCAAGAAACAAAAGCCCAGGGCCAGATGGCTTCCCAGGGGAATTCTATCGGACATTTAAAGAAGAATTAATACCTATTCTCCTGAAACTGTTCCAAAGAATAGAAATGGAAGGAAAACTTCCAAACTCATTTTATGAGGCCAGCATTACCTTGATCCCCAAACCAGACAAAGACCCCATCAAAAAGGAGAATTACAGACCAATATCCTTGATGAACATGGATGCAAAAATTCTCACCAAAATACTAGCCAATAGGATCCAACAGTACATTAAACGGATTATCCACCATGACCAAGTGGGATTTATCCCTGGGCTGACGGTTGGTTCAACATCCGCAAATCATTCAACGTGATACAATACAAAACAAAAGAAAGAACAAGAATCATAAGATCCCCTCAATAATTCAGAAAAAGCATTTGACAAAGTAGAGCATCCTTTCTTGATCAAAACTCTTCAGAGTAGAGGGATAGAGGGTACCTACCTCAATATCATAAAAGCCATCTATGAAAAACCTACAGCGAATATCAATCTCAATGGGGAAAAGCTGAGAGCTTTCCCCCTAAGGTCAGGAACGCGGCAGGGATGTCCACTATCATCACTGCTATTCAACATAGTATTAGAAGTCCTAGCCACAACAATCAGACAACAAAAAGAAATCAAAGGCATCCAAATTGGCAAAGAGGAAGTCAAACTCTCACTCTTTGCAGATGATATGATAGTTTATGTGGAAAACCCGAAAGACTCCAACCCAAAACTCCTAGAACTCCTACAGGAATTCAGTAATGTAGCAGGCTATAAAATCAATGCACAGAAATCAGTGGCATTCCTATACACCAACAACAAGACAGAAGAGAGACAAATCAAGGAGTCGATCCCATTTACAATTGCACCCAAAACCATAAGAAACTTAGGAATAAATTTAACCAAAGAGGCAAAGGATCTGTACTCAGAAAACTATAAAATTCTCATGAAAGTAATTGAAGAAGACACAAAGAAGTGGAAAATGTTCCATGCTCATGGATTGGAAGAACAAACATTGTGAAGATGTCAATGCTACCTAGAGCAATCTACATATTCAATGCAATCCCCACCAAAATACCATCCACTTTTTTCAAGGAAATGGAACAAATAATCCTAAAATTTGAATGGAACCAGAGGAGACCCCGAATAGCCAGAGGAATCTTGAAAAAGAAAAGCAAAGCTGGCGGCATCACAATTCTGGACTTCCAGCTCTATTACAAAGCTGTCATCATCAAGACATTATGGTACTGGCACAAAAACAGACACATAGATCAATGGAACAGAATCGAGAGCCCAGAAAGGGACCCTCAACTCTTATGTTCAACTAATCTTTGATAAAGCAGGAAAGAATGTCCAATGGCAAAAAGACAGTCTCTTCAACAAATGGTGTTGGGAAAATTGGACAGCCACATGCAGAAGAATGAAACTGGACCATTTCCTTACACCACACACAAAAATAGACTCCAAATGGTTGAAAGACCTAAATGTGAGACAGGAGTCTATCAAATTCCTAAGGGAGAACACAGGTAGCAACCTCTTCAACCTCAGCCACAGCAACTTCTTCCTAGAAACATCGCCAAAGGCAAGGGAAGCAAGGGCAAAAATGAACTATTGGGATTTCATCAAGATAAAAAGCTTTTGCATTGCAAAAGAAACAGTGCATAAAACCAAAGACAACCGACAGAATGGGAGAAAATATTTGCAAATGACATATCAGATAAAGGGCTAGTATCCAAAATCTATAAAGAACTTATCAAACTCAACACCCAAAGAACAAATAATCCAATCAAGAAATGGGCAGAAGACATGAACAGACATTTTTCCAAAGAAGACATCCAAATGGCCAACAGACACATGAAAAAGTGCTCAACATCGCTCGGCATCAGGGAAATCCAAATCAAAACCTCCATGAGATACCACTTCACACCAGTCAGAATGGCTAAAATTAACAAGTCAGGAAATGGCAGGTGATGGCGGGGATGCGGAGAAAGGGGAACCCTCCTACACTGTTGGTGGGAATGCAAGCTGGTGCAGCCCCTCTGGAAAACAGTATGGAGGTTCCTCAAACAGTTGAAAATAGAGCTACCATATGATCCAGCAATTGCACTACTGGGTATTTACCACAAAGATACAATTGTAGGGATCCGAAGGGGTACGTGCACCCCAATGTTTATAGCAGCAATGTCCACAATAGCCAAACTGTGGAAAGAGTCAAGATGTCTGTCAACAGATAAAGGGATAAAGAAGATGTGGTATATAGACACAATGGAATATTATGCAGCCATCAAAAGGAATGAGATCTTGCCATTTGCAACGACATGGATGGAAGTGGAGGGTGTTAGGCTGAGTGAAATAAGTCAATCAGAGAAAGACATGACCTCACAGATATGAGGAATTCTTAATCTCAGGAAACAAACTGAGGGTTGCTGGAGTGGTGTGGGGTGGGCGGGTTGGGGTGGCTGGGTGATAGACATTGGGGAGGGTATGTGCTATGGTGAGCGCTGTGAATTGTGCAAGACTGTTGAATCACAGATCTGTACTTCTGAAACAAATCATGCAACATATGTTAAGAAAAAATTAAAAGAATAAGATAGCAGGAGGGGAAGAATGAAGGGGAGTAAGTTGGTGGGGGAGACGAACCATGAGAGACGATGGACTCTGAAAAACAAACTGAGGGTTCTAGAGGGGCGGGGGGTGGTGGATGGGTTAGCCTTGTGTTGGGTATTAAAGAGGGCACGTTCTGCGTGGAGCACTGGGTGTTATGCACAAACAATGAATCATGGAACACTACATCAAAAACTAATGATGTAATGTATGGTGATTAACATAACAATAAAAAAGAAACACTGTTGTGAACCTGATCCTAATGTAACATTGTGTCAATGATACTTTAAAAGAAAAAGAAAAAGAATAAAAGGAAACTGGAACTCTCTGATCTCCCACAAGAAGTTTCAAACAGATTTAGGATGAAGTTCCTATTTCGCTGGTCTGCTCACCCAGGCTTTTGTATTATCCTAAAATCTGCAATATCTTATTTGTGGTAAATCTTGGTGCTACTATTTTGGGGTATTTTATGACCTTTCATTGGCCACTTGACTTAGTCACCTCCATTTACCTTTACTTTACATGTATATTTAAGCCTACATTGAAGTCTTTCAGAATAAAACAAAAACAACAACATTCAAGCGCCCTTCCTTTCCCACAGATGGCTTGAGAAATAGCAAATAGCGTAATAAGGCCTAATCTCAGTTATGAGGGCAACATAAGTTGAACTAAAACAGAAATAAAATAGGGTAGGAGAAAGGCTAATAAGACATTCATGATTCCATACTGAACTGTTTGGAAATTGTGGTTTCCTGACTAAGTTTATCCATTCATTTATTTAATGAACTTTTGCTAAGCACCAGCTACATGCCCAGCTCTGCTGTGAATCGAAACATGGTGTGTGAACCCTGGCTGCATCAGAAGAGAAAGAAGAAGGTGTGGAGAGACAGGAAGTAGGGATAATAGATGATATGTCTTGATGTATTTAATGTGGGAGAAAAGGGCAGGGAGGTGGCAGAAATGACTTTCGTCCATCCGGCTTAAGGAAGGAGGAGACAAGCAGTGACATTAATGATGTCAGGACACTGGAGGAAAGTGTCTTGCCATGGGGGGATTGGGGGTATTGGAGAATGATGTGAATTTTAAACAAATGAGTTTGAAGTACACTTGAGAAATTTGGGGGGGGATCTTAAATAGGTTTATACACACTTCTAATCAAAGGCAATTAGCCACATTCACTAAAAATATATTTCTATGAAAAGGAGTAAAGCTAAATCATAGTAAAAACATATTTTGAATCAATACCAGATATAACAGTGCCTGATAAATAGATGCGAGCTGTCTAAATGATTCCTTTTTATGAATTATTAATTATTTAAATAATCTTATACTATAGGATTGCTACTTCATGACACCTGTTATAAGAAAGATAAAATAGGGCACCTGGGTGGCTCAGATGGTTGAGCGTCTGCCTTCGGCTCAGGTCATGGTCCCGGGGTCCTGGGATCAAGTCCTGCATCGGGCTCGCTGCTCCTTGGGAGCCTGCTTCTCCCTCTGCTTCTCTCTCTCTCTCTCTCCCTTTGTCTCTCATGAATAAATAAATAAAATCTTTAAATAAAAAGAAAGATAAAATAATGGCCCCTGGCATTCACGCTCGGTTATGAATTTCAACAGCAAGACTGAAGATTTTTTTTCATTGTGTTTTTAAACTCTGCCCTGAATGAATGAATGAATGAATGAATGAATACTATGTAATGTCTGGCAGTATTGTCTAGACATTATTCTTCTACAAAGAGTGAGTATAAATTTGGGTTATTTTAGCACCAGGTGCAACATAATTAAGCTCAGAAACAGATCTATTTGGAATAATTTATGCTTCATCTAAAGTAGATCATATGTATTTATCTATTGCAGACTTTTTACACGGATTAACAAGAAAGATTTTTACATATCTTAGCACTGCTATGAATCACATTCCTGTGGGTTTTTCATGTCGGGCTTAACTGCCAAGTCCTAACACCTTGAGACTAGACCATCTCTTGGGTTTATGAGTCTATGCCCACAATACTCAGCTGAGTGAGGTTTCTACAAGTATGCATAGGAGTGCATGTCCACAACAATGACCCTTATGTGTGTCCCAGAGGGAGGGAGCTCCAGAATTAGATTAACTGCATGCGGATCTTAAATACTGATTGAGAACAAGTTTTCAACTGTCTGCACATCCATTAGCTCTTCTGTAAAATGAAGCCAGTGATGACACAAAACCTTCCTCACAGGGCTACTGTAAGAATTACATTTAGCACATGCAACACTAAAAATGCTGGCTGGCATGTGATAAAAAAATTAGTAAAGTTCAGCTACTTCTGCTTCATATATAAGCATGTTACCTGAGTTGAGATATCTGTTAACACAGACACAAAATAATCCTCACTGGGTATCCTTCATGTGATTAGGCTCTCTGACCATTTCTCCAAGCCTCCCAAAGCAAATAAATACAGCCAGTAGTTAACTTTCAATACCTGAGGGAGTTCTAAGTACGTTATAATTCTTGGCAATTTGGGCAAGCTTTGGGATGTTCTGTGAAATTGGTTTTTAATGAGTTAAACTACTGTATTTGACATTTTTATCCCAATTTCTGGAAGACAGTATACGTATTTAGTGAGGTCCTACTTTTCCAAACCACAACTGCACATCGGACGTCTGTTTGGAGTGTGTCTGTTTTGCATGATGATGCCAGTTCTCTTCCAGACGGAGAGGGAGAAGCAGGCTCCTGCTGAGCAGGGAGCCCGATGTGGGGCTCGATCCCAGGACCCTGAGATCATGACCTGAGCCTAAGGTAGATGCTTCACTGACTGAGCCACCCAGGCGCCCTTATTTTTCACATTCTTATCCTTCAGCTAATACTGTGTTGATTTTTACGTAAAGCACCCAAATATTTTAGAGCACTTTAAAACTTGTCTTAAACATAAAACAATATTCTAAGTGGTTGAAGAGTAGTTTCCAAACACATTGGGCATTAAAGGAAAACAAATTCATGACAAGATTAGTCTGGCCATTTGGTACTCTGAAAGGAGGAGAGGCTTATGCTTGACTCTGCTCACCCATTTAAGAAACTTATATCTAAAATATATTCCAAGCAAGCAAAGTTTTGTATAGATGAAAAAGTCCCAAATTGAATACAAATAATTCAGTAAATATTAACGTAGGAATGTCTTAAAATGTTGTTTTGATCTTACTATTATTCATTTTATATTTAATAATGAATTCAACTTATTTGTAGGGGAAATGTTATATAACGTGACATTAAATGTCATTTACTGTCTGAACCCAACAACTAACAATAATTATTTTCTACCAGCTAGGCTAATACTGGTAAAAAGAACACCAGCAGCTATTGTTTATCAACAAGAAAACTGAGACTGGGAGTAAGTACTCGAAGAAGGCCACACAGTGAGGTGGACACATTCCAGGATCTTTCTTTAAGCGTCTAGAAACTATTTTATGATGTGCCAAATCCTTGCCAGGAAGAACTTACTATCTTCTAGAGGCAAGCCAGGTAAACATAAGCTTTGGATAAAACTACGTGTTGTAAACGAGGAATGCACTCCCCGCAGGCTGCAAGCTTTCCGCCATTCTATAGAAGAGCCAAAAGGGCAGGGGTGATGTTTTATTTGACTTCTTAAAGACTCAAAGACTTCTACAATGTCTACCCCATAGAGTACCTCATTAAATGCTCGCTGTTGTTTTGTGGCAAAGTGCTGACAAAGCACTGAGAGAGAGAGAAGGCTTTATATATAAAGTGACGCTTGAACTCTGTCTTGAGAAATAAACACAGCATGGAGCACTGGGTGTTATACGCAAACGATGAATCACGGAACACTACATCAAAAACTAATGATGTATTGCATGGTAACTAACATAACATAATAAAATTAAATTAAATTTAAAAAAAAAAAAGGAAAATAAACACAGGTACTCAGGGGGCAAAAGAGCAAAGGACGGAAAATAATATGTGTGACCACAGGCCTGAAAACGGGAGAACACTGGCTATATCAAGGTAATGGGTGTTCAGATGTAAGAGGAAGCTGCAGACAGTGTGGAAGAAGTTTCTGGACAGGCAGCTATAGAGCTTTGGGAAGGACAGGCTTTCTGCCAGGTGTGGTGATCCCCCTTCTCAGCCACGTACGGACCCCGTACACCAGGACCAGTCCAGGGGGTGGGTGCAGTTTCAGGACCCTCTGGAAATCCAGGCACAAGGCTAAATCTATCTTCCTTGTGTCTCATTGTGGTTGAACCTGAGTATCTCCACACATGAGCACGGCAATTCTGAATAAAATACAGGGGTGCCATTTAGAGAAGGTTGGGAATAACTACCACAGAAGGGAAGATTTTAATACTGAAGACAATTCAAGTAAGTTTTCAACGAGTTCCAAAAAAGGTGCTTCTCTACATATAAAATAAATGTGCCGACAGTGCACTAATTTGTTAACAATGGAATTTGTAAGATGATAAATCTGGGTAATCTAATTTCAAAAGCATTTAGAGGAACTGGGTATTTACATGCATTCTGAAGAAGACATGCTTGAATACGATTTCTGTGTTACGTGCAACGTGATAACTCCTTATAGTCAGTGTAACCTTAAACTGTGGGGTTATTGTCTCTACTGGACAGAAATCTTCAAGTAAACCTACACCTTAACAGGTTCTGCGCTCTTAATCAAACAGTAAATGGTAAAATCACACTCAGGTGCATCTGTGGTTCGATAATCCTTACACGGGTCTCTTGAACAGTGCCCCAGGAGGAGGCTCAGAGACCACGTTGTCCCTCCCCACTTGACCTTATTCCCAATGTTGAGTATCTCTTTGTCTCTGCAGCATCCCTCTGGCTATCATGTAACAATGGATCTAAACATGAGTGACCTAATTACGTTAAAAACAACAACAACAACAACAATACACGATGCTTGCCAGGAAGAGAGAGTCAATAGTTAGGAAAGATGCTTCACTAAACTCAGTGAAGGAGGAAGGTCTAAGTTCAGGTTTTAGGGACTGAGGTTATCAGACAAGGTTTAGAGACTAGTATGTCCTGACTTACAGCATGCATTCTAGCTTTGTCCTTTTAACTTGTCTCGCCTCTGTACCCTTGAACAGCAATCACACTGTTATTTTCTATGCAGTATTCTTCCCTTACCTTTTTGCTCAATCATCTCTTCCATTTCTTCCAACAATACTTCCAAGGCTCTCCAAATTTGAATTAATATTTCTTTCTTTTAATTGCTAGAGTGATTATCGCCTATACTGTTACTTAGCAATTACTCATATGATGCCTTATAACAATTTCTTTTATGTCAACAGCCAGTCAAATCTGCTTTTTAATTTTCTGAAATTATTTGAAAAATATTTTATACTCTTGGCACATAACAGGCGCTTAATGAATGGCTGACTTATTGAAGTGAGCATAAGCTGACATTTTAAAATTCATCTTTTTTGAAACACTTTTGTTTGCTATAGAAAATGGCTTCCTACATATTAATGATAAAAAAATGAGGCATGATATAAGAGCCATGTCTATAATTAATCTTTGAGCCGATGAATCAAGTGTAAGCCGTTATTTCTGTAAATCAGAAATTCAAACTTAATTTCGTAAATTAAAAAGATGCATTTTGAGAAATATGGCAAAACACTTCTTTTTACATTAATGTAGTACATTTTTAAATGTATCTTTTCCTCAAAAAGTCATTATGTTGTTGCTTGTTAAATAACATTCAGCCATAGCATAGAAAACAAAACAGGGCTTTTATAGGACCACCTGATTTGTGAGAGCATAATTAACTTTTCAGCATTGTCAGTGAAGTTGTGCTTATCACTTTCCAAAATAAAGCCAGAGGGGAGAAGGTGAGGAAACCTTGTAAGGTATGAATAAGGTCAAGCACAAGTGTCGCCTTTTTCTGTCTTATAAAATCTTATAAAAACATTATTTAAAATGATTAAAATATAAACTATTTTTTAAAAGAATCTGAAATAAATTTTAAGACAGTCAACGTATTTTCCTGTTGCAAAAATATTTTACTTATTTTCTAAAATACTAAATTCTGGAATGTGTAAACATACTTTCCCTAAACTGCAAAACTCCAAACAGGAACAACAAAAGGTATTTTGTTGCTGTTACACAAATATCATGAAAAAAAATCATTTTGATTTGTAGTCAAATCAGTCACTTTGGATCAGGTTTATTAAGAGTTTACCCCTAATTTTTGTCACCTTCAATAGCTGTTGATTTCAGTGAGGGTAAAGAAAGTGGTGAGGATGTTATAAGCCACGTGTTCTCTCGATTCATGAGCCCTAACCAGAAAGCCACTGTGGTAGAAGAAGTAAATAAAAAGCTCCATGCATGAGACACAAGAAATTCCTTTAATAAATGATTATTGTTACTTATCATGTGCATCAGAAACCAGAAGAACGTTGCAATCTAGAGAGAGGATACGGTAGAAACAGAACCAGAAATGTGAAAGTTAAAAAAAAAAAAATGTGCAGGTCATGGACAGCAGAGGGTACTGTGCATTGTGATCAGGGAAGACATTGGTTCTGAGAAGCTTCCAGAAGAAGGTAACAGCTGACCACAGTCTTGGGGGACGAGGAAGAGAGTGACAAGGAGCAGACAGGCATTTGCAGGGCATGGAAAACGAATGACCAGATGGTGAAATATGTCATATAAAGGGAAGGGCATATAAGTTATCTGCACAGTTTAAAATAGTAATGGTTTAAAAATAAGCTCCCATGTTACCACCCACCTCTACTTTCAGAAGGAAGAAGAAAACTGTTGATAGAGAAGTACGGGGAATGCAAACAAAGGAGTCACTGCGTGTGGTGTCCACACGGGACAGGTGCATTCGGGGTGAGAGGCTGCTATTTTTCTTACGCAGAATTTTACAGGTCAGTGTACGTGATGGCCATAAGAATGATTAAGGGCTAGAAAATGTTAAGAAGCACTAGTTTAAACAGAGGGAGAGGAAAATTTATGCAAATACTGACTGAAATTTGTCCAGATATATGTTAAAGATAATCTTTTGAGAGGGTGAGGTTCTAACACAGTAAAATTGTAGTGAGCAAAAACTTCTTTTTAAGGAGCTATTTGGAAGAATCTTGAGTGAAACATTGCCAACTGAAGCACACACAGAGATACGTCCTTGAGAAGAAAGATGGCTCAGAGACTTGCAGGCCTTGGAAACGTTACCTTAAAAGTGATGAGAAAAAGAGCTGGAGAGAACTCAAATGGTCATTCCATCTGAGAAGACAGTGGACTCTCTCTCCACCCACCCCCAACTCCAGGAACAATATTACTTAGATCAATTTTACTTCTATTTTGTTGTTAACCTTCAGTTCCCACTCATGTGCCTGGCAAAATAAGGGTTTTAATTATTTGCCTGCACATTCAATATTCAAATAGTGCATTCTTTCTCCATATACTAGAAGACTTTGAGTTATCAAGGTACTATTGAAAACTGTGTAACAATCCATTGGAAGGGCATCTTTAAATATTTTGTCATTAGTGCATTATCTTATCACCTCCGAAGAAACTTGGAATACATTATCTAAACCTTGGATAAAAATATAAAAATATGTCCCTAAATTTACAGGAAATTTATAAACACAGAATTCTAACTTATTTTTTCTGTACATATGGGTATCATTATCTCAAATTTGATTAGATTTTCCAAGGTATTAGGTATTTGGTTATGTAAAAAGTCTTTATAACCCAAATCGTAAAGTTGATCAAATGATTAAGTAGTCACAACGATTTGCAAGCTAGCAAGATGATATATTAAGTACATAAGCCTTTCAAAAGATTAAAACCTAAAAGGAAAACCCTTGCCAAAGTAAATTTACCATAAACACAAATACAAAGAAACAAAACTTTCATTTCTAGGTTCAAATTGCGAGGAATTTGACGACAATGAATATGCTACTCGTACTGCTTATGAAAAACGTACAAGAGACATCTGCTGAGATATCTGCTGCTGAACATACTCACTTAGATGGTGTCCTGATTTTTCAAATACAAGAAAACTTAGGAATAAAAACAAATGTGCAGAGAGATATCGAAAGCTGGATTCCTAGAAGTGGGAAAAAAAAAATTCTCTAATCGATCTGTTTCACAGATAGGGAGAAACTGGATCCAAAATGATGAAGTGACAAGTCCCCATGTAGATTTCAGGGTCAGAACAAGAACCAGGGTTGAATGCTCTGTGAAAGCCCCTGGGCCAAGCTCCTCCCAGGTCCCCGAGTCAACCATATGAAAGTAAGTTAGCTCAGTGGTTCATATAATCACTAAGCTCTCAAAAACAAACCAACACACCATTTCCCACAGGCAGGCAGGGCTGAGCACATGACAGGCTCTTAGGACAGGCTGCTGCTGAACTAACAAAGATCTAAAGGCAGGTAAGAAGGAAGAGCATTCCAAGGAGGAGTTATGGCTAAAAAAACAAATACTATCTACAGGTATTTCTTCCATAGTCTGGAAATATGGAATTTATTAATAAAACAAGACAAAACATGCGCAGCTCTCAAAGCTACAAATGACCACAGATGACAGAAACTGTGGCATTCTTTTTTTAATTTGAATTCAATTTAATTAACATATAGTATATTATTAGTTTCAGAGATAGAGTTCAATGATCTATCATTTGTATATAACACCCAGTGCTCATTACATCATATGCCCTCCTTAATGCCCATCACCCAGTTATCTCATCCCCCTACCTGCCTACCTTCCAGCAACCCCCAGTTTGTTTCCTAGAGTTAAGAGTATCTTACGGTTTTCCTCCCTCTCTGATTTCATTTTCTTTTATTTTTCCTTCCTTTCCCCTATGTTGATCTGTTTTGTTTCTTAAATTCCACATGAGTGAAATCATATGCTATTTGTCTTTCTCTGACTGACTTATTTCATTCGGCATAATACCCTCCAACTTCATCAACATCTTTGCAAATGGCAAGATTTCATTTTTTGATGGCTGAGTAATATTCCGTCTTCTTTATCCATTCATCAGATGATGTACTTTTTCCATATGTTGGCACTGTTTTCCAGAGTGGCTGTACCAGCTTGCATCCCCACCAACAGTGTAGGAGGGCTCCCCTTTCTCCACACCCTCTCTAGCATTCTTTATTATGAGATAAATTGCAGGGGTGCCTGGGTGGCTCAGTCATTAAGCGTCTGTCTTTGGCTCAGGTCATGATCCCAGGGTCCTGGGATCCAGCCCTGCATCGGGCTCCCTTCTCTGCGGGAAGCCTGCTTCTCCCTCTCCCACTCTCCCTGCTTGTGTTCCTGCTCTCACTGTGTCTCTCTCTGTCAAAGAAATAAATAAAATCTTAAAAAAAAAGAAATTGCAGAACAGTTCATGCTGATTTCAATAGAGTCCTTAATTTCTTTACCAGTGAAATAAATTCTTTAAAAGTCTAAAAATAAAGTTTAATTTCTTTTTCCAGATATATTACCTGTTTTAAATGAAAGGCATTATGAAATTTAGCTTAAGCTGGTGTATTTTCACAACTTCAAACAGCCTAAAAATTATTCTTCTCTAATTTTTTTTAATATGCTAGTTACACTTGGAGTATTTATGAAAGGAACACAATGTTTTACCATACTTTTTCAAATATTTGGTATAATTGTTATTGAGTTTTATCATGCAGATTTCAGCTGTACTGCAACAACTGATTTAGCTCTGAATCACTGATTCTACTCATTTAATATTTCAATAATAATTAATGCCAATGATTATTGCACGCCATAGAAGTTGCAAAAATTATCACATTACCCACCATTTTTTTAAGTTGGAATTTAAACTTTGTTCAAAGCAGGACCAGCCATGGAAATTTACCTCCTCATTCTGTCATTAACTGTATATGTTTGGACAACTTATTTAATGTCCTTAAGTAATATCTTTACCTTGAAAATTCTAGTAACAATCCTACTTGCAGGGTCCTTACCTATATTAACAGATAATGCCTGTAAAACAACCAGCAAGGTGTTTGACACATAGCAGATACTCAATAAAATTTCCACTCATTTGCATTTGAATTTGCAGGATCTACAGAGACATGTAAACATCATGACAATTACACAATATTTTTTTTCTGAAATGTATCTTATTTATCCATACTTATTGAGATAAGGTAAATGTAAGTCAATTAGCAAAAACAGAAATCGGTGTCATTTATTATCATCTGCATTGCTTCAGAGGAGAAGCGTCTCATAAACAACTGGTAACTCTGAAATCTGTGCATGTAGCTGCAGGTAAAGATGATTGTTACTGTCAGGGAATGTCATGGGAATCATTTCAAAGTGGTCCTTACACTTGCACTGATCCACCTGCTTGTAAGCTGTCAAATAGTTTCCTCAATGCCAGGCCTGCAAACTGCATATATAACACATATAAGCACGGAGACAGCACTGGTAGGGTACTTCCGGGGTCTGTGCTAAATGCTTTAACAAGCTCATTCACCATGTGTTGTATGTTCCTTTTTTTCCCCCTCCTTTGTGGCATCTTTATTTTTCTATCTGGTACATGAACAAAGTGAACATGGTCAGAAAAATCAGCTGCACTGAAACACCAGCTGACTGTAAAACAGAGGGCACGTGGACATGGAAGGGCAAGGTGGCAATTCCAGACTAGCTTCCCCCAAAGGGCTTATGCTCCAAGCCCGCAACCAGAGGCTGCTCTGGGCAGGACTGTGCAGTGCATCTCTGGGGAGCAGCGACAAGAAGGACCAGTCACAACAGGGACTGCAGCCAGGCATGAATTTATTGGCTTCCGGCCTCACGCTCCTGCTTGATGAAGTTGATGAGCCCATTGGTGGAAGAGTCGTGAGAGGTCACTGGGCTACTGCCGCCAAGCTCAGGCTCGATTTTCTTGGCCAGCTGCTTTCCCAGCTCCACCCCCACTGGTCAAAGCTGCTGATGTCCCAGATGATAGCCTGAATGAAGATCTTGTGCTCATACATGGCAATCAAGGCTCCCGGAATGAATGGCGTGAGCTTGGTGAACACAATAGAGTTGGTTGGCTGATTTCCTTCAAAGACCTTGTGTAGCAACAGCTTCTCCAAGGCCTCTGGACTCTTCCCTGCGGCCTGCAGCTCCTTCTGGGCTTCTTCGGTCGACTTCCCCTTCATCAGGGCCTCAGTCTGGGCCAAAATGTTGGCCAGGAGGATTTTGTGATGCCTTCCTTATGAACCTTCCTTGTGAACCATTCCTTATTGGGTGCTGGGTCTGGACTGGGATGAGGAAGTCACAAGGTATCATCTCGGTGCCTTGGTGGATGAGCTGGTAGAAGGCATGCTGGCTATCGGTCCCTGGCTCCCCCCACACAATGGGGCCCATCTGGTGGTCCACACGAGTGCTGGACTTGGTGATGTACTTCCCGTTGGACTCCATGTCACCCTGCTGGAAGTAGGCAGCAAAGTGGTACAGATACTGGTCATAGGGCAGCATGGCCTACGTCTCACATCCAAAGCAGTTGATGTACCAGACACCCAGCAGAGCCAGCAGGATGGGGGCGTTCTTCTCCAGGGGCGTCATATGGAAGTGCTGGTCCATCCAGTGGGCCCCTGAGGGCAGCTGCTCGAACATGTCAAATCCCATATGCAGTGCAACAGAGAGTCCAATGGCTGACCACAGCGAGTAGCATCCTCCTACCCAATCCCAGAGCTCGAACGTTTTGAGGGTCAATCCCAAACTCCTTCACTTTGGCTGTGTTTGTAGACAGGGCAACAAAGTGCTTTGCAATGGCAGAAGGGTCCTTGGCCGACAGGAGAAACCACTCCTTTGCCGGCTCCACATTCGCAATGGTTTCCTGGGTATTAAGGTCTTGGAGGCAATGATGAACAGGGACGATTCAGGGTTCAGAGTGGCCAGAGTTTTGGTGATGTGGGTCCTGTCGATGTTGGAGACAAACCAGACCCGGAGACCTCCTGAAAGAGTATGGCTTAAGGGCTTCGGTCACCATGAGGGGTCCCAGGTCGGAGCCGCCAATGCCGATGTTAATGACGTCTGTGATGGGCTTGCCTGAGTACCCCTTCAAGTCGCCGCTCCGGACTCGCTGGCAGAAAGAAACTTCATCTTCTCCAGGACCCTGTTGACCTCTGGCATCACATCCTTGCCATCTACCAGAATGGGTGTGTTTGCCTGGTTCCACAAGGCCACGTGCAGCACTGCCCAATCCTCTGTGAAATTGATCTTGCCGCTGAACATGTGCTCCTGGACAGCCTCCACACCCCTGGACTTGGCCAGGTCCACCAGCATCTGCATCACAGTTTCGCTCACAAGGTTCTTGTGAGTAATCCACCAGAATATGCCCGTGGTTGGTGTTCAGGTTCCAGCTGAAGTGGCTAAAGCATTCCTTGTCCCCCTTGAAAAGGAGACGCAAGTTGAGGTTCAGAGCCGTGTTCGTGGTACCATTTCTGCAGCTTCTGGAACTGCAGATTCTGGGTGAGCACGGCCATGGCGACAGCAGTGGGTTACATGGGCTTGGACGAGCTCGGAGGAGGAAGAGGGGGTTGGCGGTGCATAGCTAGCCTGTATGTTCCTTTCATAACACCACGAAGAGGCTGTTATTCCTGCTTGGTAAAGGACATACCCCAAGTACCTGGTCTGAGACAATGAGGAGCAGAACTGATTTCAAACAAGGCAAGCTGAGTCCTCACCATATGTGCCTGAAGACCCCTCCTGCCACCTCACGTGGCTGCCGTGGAAAGAACACAGGCAAACAGAAACCACCGCATCTGACCTCTGGTTCTTTTATCTTTGTGTTCAGAAACCGGTAGGTCGTTGGTCTAAGGGGTCGAGAAGGTCTCCTTCTTTTTGGAGTGGGCCCTGATGCTTTCCCCAGTGCAGGTGCTTTCTGAGCAGGTCTGTGCTTGTCGGCTGGCCTGTGGCCTCCATGAGTGTGGTACTGCACCTGTGACCTTGCCTCTGTTCCATTCTTCTCCCCCATCTCCAATTTATCATCACTTCCTAAATGTATATTAAATTCGTGTGGCCTACTGTTATGCATTCAAATCTTTCTGAAAACATAAGACTAATTTTGGATATCCGTGTACAGTTTCATAGATCTCTGTACTTTTATTGCTGTAAGAGACCTCACATGGGGTCAAGTTCAAAGGGTCAGAACAATGTTACCCTAATATTTCCAGTATTTTACAAAAGCCTAAAGATATTGACCATTTATTTGCCAACCATTCCCCACCTCTCACCTAAAGCTACACAGATTACCAAAAACATCCAGCTTCTTGGATTTTAATGAGGAGTTTGCTTGTCTCATTTTTTGTTGTTGCTGTTGTTGTTTTCAAGATTTTATTTATTTATTTGACAGAAAGAGAGCCCGCGAGAGAGGGAACACAAGCAGGGGGAGTGGGAGAGGGAGAAGCAGGCTTCCCGCGGAGCAGGGAGCCCGATGCAGGGCTCCATCCCAGGACCCTGGGATCATGACCTGAGCCAAAGGCAGACGCCTAAGGACTGAGCTACTCAGGCACCCCTGCTTGTCTCATTTTGATGAGACATTCCGACTGGCAGGCATATGTAGATTTGCAAATAAAATAAAAAATTTAAAGTACAGGGTCTGCAGAGAGGAAATAATTAAAACATGTCCTAAGGAAAAAAGCTTGGAAACCAGTATGCTAGTAAATCCCAAAAGTTACATGCCCAAAAGTTGTAATGAGATCCAGGAGCGCCAAAATCCAATCTGTTATTTACATTGTATTTTTTTAAAAGAAAAGAAAGATGTTAAACGTATAGATTGCCAAGTTTAAAATATACAGATCTATCTCCTTCCTTTAAGCCAAATCTTGTTAAGAAAAGGAATTTGAGCTTCTAAAGGAAGTGACATAAATCCCATATTTAACATAAAAGTAGGCATCTGCCTGATTTTAGGAGCGTGCAGGCAGTCATTAGGATAAGTGCTGTCTGCCCCATGCCTGCATTCCACCATTCCATCCCTTTCTCTCCAAGAGTGAAGCTAACAAGTAATTTAAAAATAATTGAAGAATTAAATCGTCATTGGTGGTCATTTTCCTTTTTTGCCTATGCCTTCAACAGACTTATTCCAGCAACTCCATTAATATAGCTATTGCAAAATAAAGGAAAAAAAGAAGAAAGCTGAGCAAATGGCTTTTAAAATTACAAAAAAAAGGTAACATATTATGTTGCTTGGGATAGCAGTCAAGTCTAGAGGCAAAACAGAAATAACAGATGCAATATAAATTCAGAATTATGCGAGTCACACAGGAACCCAGGCTCCCCAAACCAGCCCAATATGCTCCACCTGAGGAAAGACTGCAGGAGACGAATGGAAATTGCACGAGCAACATAAACGGGGAGACAGCAACACTGTAATCCTGATTCGGTAATAAATTTTGGAAAAAAATGTATACTGATTGGATTTCTTATTAAAAACTTAAATCAAGGAGAAATTTCTTCCAAATCAATATAGGCCTCTAAAATGTTTTTGGGACTGTGAGATTTTAAGATCCACTGTAATTGAGTGAAGTTACTAGTTTGGACCTAATTAAATTCTCTCTGAAAGCTAGTCACAGAGGTGCTTCGTTATTTTGTCCGTGCCTTCGTGGCATCACTGGACTGGTTTTGGGAGCAGCCTAAGTAAAACGCATTATAATTCCGATGGAAAATTTAAAGGTGGGTGCATAATTTATTGAATGAGTAATTCGACATAATCTTTCTAATGATGTTAGAACGGGCAGCTAGGCTCTAGCAGCATACCTGGAGGCCAGCCAGGAGGAAGGGGCAGCCAGCTCGCACGCAGGCAGGGCAGAGGCGCGTCCGGGCAGCGCGCCCCGGAGGCCGCGTCGCACCAGCCGGGCCCAAGATGCCGTGGGCCGGGACGGAAACCCCTGCCCAAAGTAGGCAGAAAGAGCGGGAACCGCCGCTTCCGGCCCCAAGGAATGAATATTCCGCCCCCTCGTTAACAGCCGCCCGTAGAAGACAGAGACCCAGCCCAGGGCGCACCGCGTGCTCTCCTTCTCTGGAGCGCACCTGCTCTCCTGTCTGCTCAAGTCAACTTGACCGCTCGAGTGGCTCGTGCGCTGTGCTGCGTGTCTGTCTGCCCCTGTATTCTTCCTGGGGACAAGACCAAGAGCCTCTGGGGACATCTTTAGGATGCGTGGAGCCCCAGAGCCCCGGTCTCCCCACTTTACCAGGCAACAATGGATACACACTCATTAATCACCTAATTCGTGCATGACACATTATATAAGCCACTGAAAGCCTGCGTTTGTTTTGAATTGTTCCAGAAGGAGTTCTTTCTACAGTAATAACTTTTAGTTGTTACATGAAAAAGTGAAGGAATGCCTTCTCCCCATAGAACAAGACAGCAAGAAAGTAAAAATGAAAAGACATCTACACCATGCATTTTTGGGTAAAACTACTGGTTCTGTCTACTCGCCCTCCCACTGCTCATGCTCCTTGACGTGTAACTGTGTAATTCCTTCACTAACATTTTCCTGACTTCTCCTATTGAACAGAAAAAATAACCTCACCCATCCCTAATAGAGGGGGGAGAAAAAAGAAAAAAGAAAATCCTTTCAATCACTTAAACACACAGTAAGCATTTTCTTACAACTGTGGTAATAAATGATGTCATATTACACTTCCTATTCACATGGACAGATCCTCAGCAGCCCCAAACTGGACAATCAGTGCCAGTTTCCAAAACAACTTTCTTGAGTTTCTGTTTTCAGTGGTCTGGCTTAGTTATGTTGAAATCCTAACTCCCAACTGTTTGGTATCTGGGGGGGTTGTTTTTAGCAGGTAATTAAGTCATGAGAGTAGAGCCCCCATTATCTGCCTCTCATGAGGGCATGGGATCTGTGTCCTTCTAAGAAGAGACACAGAGAGATGGTCTCTCTCTTGGCCACATGAGTGAGCTTACCGTGAGAAGGTGGCTGTCCGCGAGCCAGGAGGCAGATTCTCACAAGACATCAGATTTCCTGGTGCCTTGAACTTGAACTTCCCAGGCTCCAATGCCATGAGAAATAAATGTTTGTGGTTTAAACCCCACAGTCTGAGGTCTTTATGTTATGGCAGCCCAAAATAAGAGAGTGACATCTTTCAGATGCCTGGATACTACTCTGAGTCACTAGCGGTCAGAATAAAAGTCACAATTAAGATAAGTTCTAACAGCAAAATTAATAAGCCCACTTTCTGTTGTAGAGCACAGTCCTTTTACTAGCTCTCTGATAGAATAATGATCAGGTAACATGATGCCATCTTTTCTTTATTACTACTTTTGGCTTAAAACAGTGATTTATTTTTTCCTCAGGATTATGTGTGTTTCCTGGGCTCTGTGGGGTGGTTCTTCTTGATGTGGTGTCGACTACGTCACTCATTTAATGACATTCTGTTGGGAGCTCAGTGGGGCTGACACCCAAGACTCCATCCTGACAGGCCATCCATACACTGTAATAGCAGGTGCTGATAATTATGAATGACAGCAAATTTTAAATTAACTGCATAATTAAATCCTCATTCACAGCATTGAGTTGTTGTTTTCAATCTATGCGAATGGATCAAGTGGGAGGCAATGACTGGGCCACTAGGAGATACTAAATACTCAAGAGGCTCGTGCACCACCTAAAAACTCAGTGGAGAGCTTGTGAGTGCCAAAGAGGTTCCATGGCAATATCGGACTTGAACAAAACCAAAAATGACCTTGGAAGATTGTGACAAATTAATCCCATAGAGGACTCATCATCTGACCTAAATCAAAGATCCTGAACCTAAATCAAAGGGTTTTTTACCACTTAAAATCCAGATTCTCGGGGCGCCTGGGTGGCTCAGTTGGTTAAGTGACTGCCTTCGGCTCAGGTCATGATCCTGGAGTCCCGGGATCGAGTCCCACATCGGGCTCCCTGCTCGGCAGGGAGTCTGCTTCTCCCTCTGACCCTCTTCCCTCTCATGCTATCTCTCATTCTCTCTCTCTCTCAAATAAATAAATAAAATCTTTAAAAAAAAATCCAGATTCTCTTCAAAATATACAAAGAAGAGAAAGAAACTTTATGGCAAGATAAAACATGTCACACTTGCCAAATATCAACCCTATGAGAGATAAAGACTTCCAAGAACTCACAATGACAGTGAATATTTTTGGTTGTATTCCAAAACAGTTATCAAACGTAAGCAGAGGACCTAGGAACGTCACCTTATGATTAGGTGCAGAAGTCTTTCATAAAATTTTCTGAGATCACAAAAGTGTTCAGCAACTGAACAGAGTAAAAAATAAAATTAAAACCTAATAACTATAACTATTCTGAAGACAGGCATTTTTTTCCCAAAGAAATATAAAAAAAAATATTGGCCACCTATGAGGAAATATGTATTTCTTGTAAACATTAGCAAATACTACACTGTGATTTTCAACTTTTTTCTCCTGAGAGCATAGAAACTGGATAGAGGTATGAGAGCCCAATGTTGTCTATATTTGGGGATCAACATCCTTTGCAAATAAATGTCTATGTTTTTTCCTACTCTAATAATCTGTGATTCTATAATTTGATATTAAACTCAGATCTTTGTACTACAGAATTTATGGTTTTAAAAGAACTTCAAGGATTCTTACTCATTCATTCAATACTTGATTTCCTTCTGTACAAATAGAATAGTTATGAGTTCATGCTTGAGTCAAGTTAACAGTGGCCTAAATATTTTTTGAAGAAACTTTATTGCACAAAATTCTTCCATTATATATTTTTCTCTTACACACATTCACTAAATTTGTCTGGCTTTACTGGCAATTGTTTAATTTCAAATTATATGAAAATTAACCACCAATGATAGTGATTTGTCTCAGCTAACCATATTTTTTATATAAAGAGATGTTGGTCATTTTTAAGCATACTGTGAAATTGTAATTGACAAAAATATTTAAAAAATATATTTAAAATGAAAATAATAAAAACTAATTATAAATATTTCCAATATTATTATGATTTTGTACATTTTTATACCAAAAATGGCAGCTTGCAATAACAGCTACTTTTTACAGGATGCTCACTAATGTAGAGCCTATTCTAGGAGCTGCCAT
Organism: Callorhinus ursinus; assembly: GCF_003265705.2. Taxonomy (NCBI): domain Eukaryota; kingdom Metazoa; phylum Chordata; class Mammalia; order Carnivora; family Otariidae; genus Callorhinus; species Callorhinus ursinus. Next base: position 2,830,969 of record NW_027397094.1, on the reverse strand, counting down.
ATTTTGAATGATTGCTTCATCTAGAAAGATAAACATTCTTATGTTTATCTTTGGTAATTTCTGGATGATGAGACTATATGCAATTTTATTATGTTTCTTTTCTACAATGAACAAATATGTGATTTTTAACATTATGAAAAGTAAATTATGCTATTTCTTTTGCTTTAATTGTTCAATTGTTGCTAATTTTTTTTTCTTTTCAATTGTTGTTAATTTCTATACAAGCCACGGTAAGTGAATAATGGCACCTTCACAGAGTGCTTAGAGTTCGATGTCCAAGGCAAGTCAGCCTACACTACATATATTAAAATCCCCTTCAGTTGGAATTTGATGTTAATGCAGAGGCATATGTATATTCAGAGGAAAGATGAACCATCCTATTTGGGACCAGATTCCAAATCTCAGGAAGTATCAGGAGGACCACCACCATACTGCAGTAACAAAGCCCTTCTAAGCAAAACAGCCCTTTTCCAGAGTATGGCTCATTGGGGATAAATTGATGTTTGGAAATACAGCCATGCCCCTTTGAATTTATAACATAAGATAAAAATGTGGCAGTCATTTGAACTTCTAATACTTACTAAAGATAAACGTTAATAAAAATTTTTGGCATTTTTGGTTGGAAATCTATGTGTTTTTCTTAATAAAAATGTTTGCCAGAACACTCTCATTCAAAGTTACAACACTGTCTTCAGTAACAAAATAATGTTGAAAAAGTGGGGTGCAATATCTAATACACCCTATGAACAGATGTTACATTCTAGAGATATGAATGCAGGAAGAGGTAGAAATTGATAACCCAATTAAATTATGAGAGTACCCTTAAAATTAGCATAATTTCCTATAAAAAGGGATACTTCTCCAAGCTTATTATGAGTTGATAAGCAGAGTATATTTATTCAGATGCACCCCACTGGCATCCCTGGAGTAACACATGCCATTTAATATCCACGATGACTCCAAAGTTATAATAAGAATACAAACTACCCACTAGGAATAAAAATCAACATTACACAATTCCAATAACCTGTGTTGAGACTCTACATATATTCTGGAGCACAAAGCAAATTTCAGTTTGGTAGAAATATATACAGTATACTCTAATTTTCTTTTCATCTCCAGTTTTTCTATGCTTATATATAAAAAAATTAAAACAAATTTATAGCATAATTATTTTCTGAAATTAAGTACAAATGCATACTTAAAGCAATTTCAATAAATAAACTGAAGCAAAACTTTCTGTTGAATTCCCAAAGCAATGGCACATTTTCAGTGGCCATGTGTGATGCTATTTAATTAACATCTAATAAATAAGTTAAATGGGAATAAAGCTTATAAAAATACAGGCATCAAAGTATACCTATATTAAAATCACAGAGTGCAATTTATAATAGTTTTAGAAGCAGAATGCTTACGGGACTATCTCCTTGGAGTTCCAGCTAACACGAGGTATCCATGTGAACTTACCAGGAATAAAAAGGTCTAATCTATAAGAACAAAGGGATTTGGAAAGAAATATTCAAGATTGAGAGATGTCAACAAAATTAATGAAGATTGGCAGATACTAACAACTGTTTAGATGATTTAGCCTAGCTAAAGGGATTGAAACCAAATAGCCACTGGTACAGAATCAAGAAGAAGCAATACTATTTGCACCCCAATTTCTCAGCAAGGTCTCAGGAACAGAAAGCATTAGGCACTTCAGTAGCCAATGTGGGTGAGGTTGGGATTAAAAGTAAAAGGATTAACTGAAACACCAGTAAGGAGAGTTAGACACCAAATTGTCCTCCCTAATGCACAGTCAACTGACTGTAGATGCCTCCATCCACGGCTCGCCCATCACAAAGAGATTGTAAATAAATATATAGGGTAGAGGAAAGAGGAATAAAGCCGTGGGTAGGGAGGTGGAGGTAGTGAAGGGTAGCAACTTATGGAACCTCAAAATATTATTGTGGGATTTCAGGCATGGCACCCCCAATATGCCACTTTGGTATAGTGATTCTTTTGAACTGTAGATACTTGAAAAACATCAAATGCAGGCAGATATTTTCTCAGAGCTCTCCTTATCTTCTGAAAGACTGTCTTTGGAAAGGAACTTGATTCAATTGTCTTGGATCTCCTCCCGGAGAGTTTTATCAATAAGGAGGACTGACTGTTATTACAGGTGAGGACATTTGAAGAAGACACACCCACACCAACTTTGCCCCACTTGCTCTTCTGAGGGCCTGTTCATCTTTCCTAAAGCACGTTTATTCTCCCCTAAGAGGCCTACATTCCCCCCTCCCTTCCCTATAAAGATGTTATTTAAGCCAGAATTCTAAGCCACTTTGGAGAGTTACTCATTTTTCTCTGAATAACTCCCATATACACATGAGGTATACATGCTAATAAATTTCTTTCTGCTTTTCTTTTATTAACCTGCTTCTTACTTTAGGGATTGCAGCTAAGAACTCAAAAAGGTGAAGGTAGAATTAATTTTCTTCCCCTACCATAGACCCTGGGGACAGAAATTTGTTAAACATCCACTGTGTGTTTTGAGGTTATATAACAAGAAAGCTGCATTATTGCTCATGATTCACAAAAGCTCAGGGAAGTTACATTACTTGACTGAGATTACACAGAAGCTGTGCTTCTGCAAAATTATATTATTTTCCGATATGCCTCCTGTGCTTTATGGCCATGCAACACACTTCTTGATGAAGCAGAAACAAAATGGAGAGTCCGTCAGGGCATTAAAAGAAATGAACACCATGGTTATGTATAAGCAGAAGGTCTGAGTTTATGTGGGACAGTGTGAGCTTGCAGAACTTCACATGCTCACATGGTTCTCCAAACATCTGTGGGCCAGAATCAGAAATTCAGCATATGCACCAGAGAATACTATCTGGATCCTGGCTGGGAGGGTGATGGCACAAAAATGTACAACTGTGAATTGATAGGCAGGTGCCAGTATCAGAATAAAGATAAGCAGCTACATATTCACCAGCTATCAGAAACATGCATCAGAGGTTCGAGGTGGAAAGGTAGGCAGACTAATAAAAGACATCAGTACTCCTCCAAAACCATAAAGAGAATCTGATAATGAAAAATGATCCTGCATCCTCCAGCAGCATCATTTAAATTCCTACATGTGAGAGAAAGTCCTAGTGGAAGGAAAATAATATGAGGATCATAATACACGATTCTTGAGTCTGAAAAATGGCCAACAGGGACGTAAGGATCTAGAGAGAAGCAGCTTGGAGGGCAATACCCACAGGATCCGTCTGGGACCAAGTGAATTTGGAAGGGGAATGTGGGAAGAGTCACATCCCAGAGGCCATTCATGGACAGCGAACAAGTTACACTCGTGGAAATCTGAGCAAGTTTCCTTTCCGAAGGGAGAGGACGCGATATGAAATTTTAGTTGTCTTCCCACTTGCAGGGATTTATGAAAATCAAATGAATTTTCTTTTTCAGAAGCTTCCATCAGGTTGTGTCAGCAACTAATACCTTTCATCATTTGTGACTTAGGTTCTTAATTAAATTCCCAGAGGGCACAGAAATGAAGAATCCCAGTAGGATCATATTACAGCAGATGAGGAACAGCTCCGCAAGCAAAATGTAATGTGTACCAGAAGAAGAAGGTAGGGCTGCAGAGAAGCGAATGTCAGCAAAGAAAGCAAACAGAAAACAAAAAGAAATGAATTCCACACCTTGGTTGTCTTGAGGTTTTCCATTATTTTTTCCACGTTTTCTTTTAAGAGGAACCTTTCTGCTTTCAAAACTGTGGGGAAGGGAATGAGCCATTGCCTGTTTTAGTTTTTGCTTTATGCCAGGTGCTCTAAAAATATTTCCGGTTTGCCCCTATCAAATAAATAAATTCTATGAATGTGTCCTGACAGTTAAGAAAATTGGCCTTTGATTATTCAATGATGTAGCTGGTAAGTAGCAGATCTGGTATACAGACTCGAGTCTGACTCATCTTCCAACCCTACACTCTTTGTGACACACCACATTAAGTCTTAGATAATTCCCCTTCTGTCCAAAACCTAGTTGTAGTTTTTTTGCTGTTGTTGTTGTTGTTGTTATTTAATGTTTTCCATAATCTTTAGAAATGTATCCCTGCTCCTTTAAGAAGGAAAAATAGCTTATACAACCCAAAATTGCAATTTTGTTGTTGCAGTGGAACCCAACAAGTGATTCCAGCCCCTCCCTATAATTGAACAGAAAGGTGGCAACGATTTTTCATTGCTTTTAGAGAGAGGGGAGGAAAAAAGTCTCTATCACGTGAACAGAGCATAATAAGTGCCATTTTTGCAAATCGTCTGTTTGACAGTACCTTTGTAGAGGCACTGAAGTATCCTTTTTTGAGCACGAAGCAAGGAGACTGCCTTTCCTTCTCATACTCTCAAGGGACCCACTCAAACACCTAATAGTGCTTTTCAACCTTTAATGCATTCATAATGGAATTCCCCAGTTAGAGAGCTTCCTATTGTCTGGGTAGAGACTCCAGCTGCAGCTCTACAAATACCCCTCTTTTTTTTTTTTTTAAATACTGTTCACATGAATTGGAAGAATCTTCAAAGGAAAGCTAGAATATCTCGAATGGGAAACCTGAAATTAGTAGCAGGTCAGGAAGGTGCTGAAAAGATGGCGCGGGGGGGGGGAACGGTAGCCATGAGTGAGATTCAAGTCACATTAATGAAATAAGTAGCTTTGAACTAAAATCAATTCCAGATCCTCAGACAAGGAAGGAAGGCCTTCTTTTCATCTTGGGATACTTTTAAAATCAACAAAAGTATAACAGACTCATAACCAGAAGTTACATGACAATGTAGGGATTTAGAAAAAGAATGGAAAACAAAGAGAAAACATGGATACCTCTCTACTTCAACAGTCTCTAAGTTCCAAGAAGTCTGAATTGGTAGAGTTCATCCACAATGAACATCTGTACAACCTCTTCAAACATCCCGTAAAGCACTGCACCGTTGTATGTGGGCAAAGAACATTTGATGATAGTAATAATAATAATAATAACAATAACAATAATAGTAAGTATAGATATTAACTTTCAGGCCAAAGTTCTTAGATCTACAAGTCAAAACCATGGAGAAAGCAAGACTCCTCCTGTGAAGAGACCTCTGAAGTTCACAGTTATCAGATGAGACTGAAATTGGGATGGAATGGTGAGATTTCACAAGAGAAGACTTTTTTTTCCCTTTCCTAAATTTTGTTCAGAACATCCAGTGAAGCAATTGAAGCTCTTTTTATAAGCAGTATACTGAAATAGGGCCAGAGTTAAATACTGAGAAAGAAGAATCAAGTGAAGTCAATTATATCTAATACTTAGGGGGGAAAGCAAGATTGCATACTGCTTGCTACATTTCATATTTGTCTCCTTCTAAAGGAAGAACTTTGTCTCTGTCTTGTGAAAAAGGAAAACTACAAGCCAGTTCTATTCATTTCTGTTTTTCTATTTTTCATGGAGCTAGATGCTAGCCAGTTGCTGGACTTCACCTGTGATATATTCACGACAAGAAACAAGTTGGAGAATTTCAGCCTGAAGTAAACAGAACAGATGGAATTGCTGTTTTGCCTTTTTACAAACCATGAGTTTTTTTAGCCATTTATTTTTCAAAAGTCCAGTTCTCAGCAGGGAGCATCCATATGAGTGTGTGCAATTCACATTCTGTTCTGAGACAAGACTGTCCACAAATTTGGGAAAAACATTGAGGTATGCCCTGGCAACCAGAAGCTTGAAATGATTTTTAAAACTCTAAAAGTAGAATGACATTTTAAAGCTTTAAAGTGAAATGGCAATAAGGATGGGACAAAGACAAAGTCATGAGAGGAAGAGATCTTTAATGATTATAAAGGAAGACATTTAAGTACAATCAACTCTATCAGTCATATCAACTCTAAAGTCTATTCAGTGCTTAGCATGCAGGGTGGAGTTGTTGACTTTTATCCACCTTGAATGGTCAGACCAAGCAGGTAGTTAGTGATTTGAATCTACAATACAGAATGAGCAACCTTTTGACACTGGGATAATAAATGGGGCTCAACGACTCTCATCCGTGTCACAAGAAGAAACCAGTCAACATCCAGGTCACGTCCTTTTTGGACATTAAGAACTTAATCAAGCTGACAGGGGCACTGCAAACACAGCCCAGGGAGGTCAATAAAAACACTCAATACGATACAAAAGATTTTCCTTCATGAGTGTGCATGTTTTACCCTAGAAAGATTTAGAATCCGGTATGTAAATATTGAAGAGACTCACACTAGAGTATTTAATATTGGAATCCATAAATATTTGCTATTTTATGGTCTTGAAATACTTAAGAGAATTTGTCCTTTTGAAGTAACATTTCTACTTTGTAATTCAAATTTGAAATGTATAATTAAGTAACTGATTTACATTCATGGTATTAAACTTAGATAATTTCATGTGATAGAGGTTACAATGTCCATTTTTCCAAATTTCTTTAGCAATAAAAACTGTGACTTTTAGTTGTAAGCCAAAAAGACCATAAAACCCTCCACTCTCTGCTCCAGGTTTTTGTGATCTTGAGATTGATTTTTATCTTTTTAAAGATTTATCTATTTGAGAGAGAGAGAACATGCAAGTGGGGGGAGGAGGGGAGAGAGAGAGAACCTCAAGCAGACTCCACGCGGAGCTTAGAGCCCGATGCGGGGCTCAACCTCCCAACCCTGAGATCATGACCTGAGCTGAAATCAAGAGTCCGATGCTTAACCGACTGAGCCACTCCTATACCAAAACTTCCTTTCTAGGCAGCAAACTACCGTTCTTAATTTATTAGTATTTTGGGATTTTCTGTGCCATGAATCTAAGACGTATCTTAAAGTAGTTTATATTACAAGACAGAGCATGTCAAAGGTTTTAGAAGTCACTGCAACAACAACTTTTACTTTATTCCCTTTACAAGGGTTTCAAGTTCACATGAAGTGATGTCTTCAGTCAAAATGACTACAAAGCGAATTATATGTATCAACTGTTTTCAAAGGTAATTGACTAGCCTAGTTTGTAGTTCACAAACTAGACTAGTATGTAAAAGCATTAATCAGAAGGCCCATCCCCTATTAAAGTCCTGGTTAAAAGTTGCTAGAAGGTGCTAGATGTATAAATACATAATATAGTTTTGTAGAGAGATTCCAGAAAATAAAGAAACTGAACGTCTAATGCTTTAATGTGCTAGTCTTTTTTTGGGAAATCAACAACAAAATTGCATATACATACAGAAGCCTTTCTTACTGAAAATATTTTCTCAAATAAACCAAGGTCACATAACCAAAGAATCCTTGGACAAATTAGACTATTTTGATAATTTGGATTTTAAAGCACCCATTTTCCCTGATTTTAAAAGAATACAGCATTGTATTAGAATTGTACATTTTATTTTACTTTAAAATAAAATCTATATTTTTCTCCTTAAAATATTAGTTAATATGAAATTCCTAGACTTTTTAGTATACTGTTTCACTGGGGCGCCTGGGTGGCTCAGTCGTTAAGCATCTGCCTTCGGCTCAGGTCGTGATCTCGGGGTCCTGGGATCGAGCCCCGCATTGGGCCCCCTGCTCAGCGGAAAGCCTGCTTCTCCCTCTCCCACTCCCTCTGCTTACGTTCCTTTTCTCACTGTCTCTCTCTCTGTCAAATAAATAAATAAAATCTTTTAAAAATATATACTGTTTTACTCAGAAATTAAGCTACCATACTCCCACATAGAATTGTTAAAAAAAAAAAAGTATCAGTTCATTTAGATTAGATTTCTGACAAACATTTTTATATTAATAGAATGTAATTTTGAACTAATATTAAATTAATTATCTTTGGATACTTGGATTGTTTCTAACTAAGGCAGAATACTAAAATATGGCTTTGATATATATCCTTTTGATTCTTATTCTTACACATTATAGACTAGCTATGTCTTTAGGCCATATTTGCAAGTGCGGCCATGTTTGCCTTATTAAAAAGTTGTAAAAAGAATGTGCATGACTGTGGGGCATGATGTTATTAGCACTTGTTAGGCCTAATCCCATTTAATTCTGCAAAGTAGAAGACAGTTACCTAATATGTTGATATGGGTGGTTGAAAATACATTAGGTTTAGTAGTGGCAGACAGGAAGAAGTGTAGATGCAGAGAAAGATAATGTGCTTTTGTATATTAAAAGAGTAGTTTTATCCTAAAGTGTCTGATGTTTTCAGAATGTGAAATACAACCATGAATTATAAAACTTGAATTAGGAAGTGGTAGGTTTGTGGAAAGAGAATTTAATTGTATTATAATCTCTGCAAATAATAAATCTCATGGGGGAAAAAAAAGCAAAAGAATTCATTAAAATTATGCCAAGACTGGGTCTGTTTTGGTTCATCTGTTAAGATGGAAACTATTAAAGAAGCTTATGAATTTTTTATTGCCAAATATTAACAAGGCAAACCGAGATGTTCTTTCTTTCTATTAAAATAACTTGATCTTGAGATGAACCATGAGAGACTATGGACTCTGAAAAACAAACTGAGGGTTCTAGAGGGGAGGAGGGTGGGGGATGGGTTAGCCTGGTGATGGGTATTAAAGAGGGCACGTTCTGCGTGGAGCACTGGGTGTTATGCGCAAACAATGAATCATGGAACACTACATCCAAAACTAATGATGTAATGTATGGTGATTAACATAACACAAAAATTTAAAGAAAAAAATAACTTGATCTTGGACTATTCAGTCTGCTCTTAACAAGAAATAAGAGGCTATTCTTCATTTCCTTGTAATCTACTCAGACAGGAGATATTCTGTAGCTCACTCGAAAAACTTCCAATGTGTTGTGCTGACTTTGTCATCCCCTGGATTATTCCTTCTCTTCTGAAACAGCTAAGGTACCTTAAAATCGCATTCCTACTTTCTGTTTATTTAACCTGCTCCACTGTCGCTTGATCAATAGGGAGTCAAGCTATGACCTTCCACTGTTCTCAGACCCTGATGCTCTTATCTTAATCAAGTGAATAAATCTTCAATAGCTCTTTTGATGTTGTCTTTCCAAGATTAGGTCCTAAATTTTAGAAAATACAATGTTCAGGGTGTTTTCTATACCTGATACTATTTTTTGTGGTATCTTAGGTGTCCATAGGAAAATAACAAATATTCTTTTGCTCCATAAAAAAATGCTGAAAATAATGATACTTGTTTGATATGCTCATTTCTTACGTAGTTCAACACTAGAGTGAGTGTTACAGAAGACGACTTGTCAAATTAAAGCCTTTCCTAAGATAATTTTGTTCAGGTAAGGTGTGTATTTATACATTTCCGGAGCGTATAATCTCTGAAATGCATACATTACACACACACACACACACACACACACACACACACACACACACACACACACTTGACAGATGCATACATATACAGAATATACATATTCTAGAGACTGTACCCTCTGGAGACTTATAAATATGCTTACTGTGTGCTCTTTTTTAAAAAAGATTTCACCTATTCTTTTGAGAAAGAGAGAGAGAGAGAATGAATGGAGAGGGCAAAGGAAGAAGCAGACTCCCCTCTGAGCAGGAAGCCTGATGTGGGAGTCGATCCCAGGACGCCAGGATCATGACTTGAGCCGAAGGCAGATGCTTAACGGACTGAGCCACCCAGGCGCCCCCTTACTGTGTACTCTTAACATAAGGGAAACATTATTACAAATTCTTATGAATAGTTATATATTATACTCTACTAGAAGACTGTATTATACTCCATCCTGATACATTTTGTCCTCTAATAAACGTACCACAGCTAATTCATTCTGTCCCCCAAAAAGTGAAATTTGCTTTCTTTTCATGCTTACCTAAAACCTCTGTTATAAGATATGGGCTAGAAATGAGACCCTCAACAAAGGGCAGTTTCAGGACCTCACTGGAAAGAAGAGGAAAGAAGAACACTATAAACCAGATAAAAAGAACACAGAGCTACCTGTCGAAACTCTTCATTAGACTCCTGAAGAGGATGAGGAGTTTAGAGGAGGGATATCAAGATTTGGAATGGTCTGGAACTGGGCTGAGAGCCTTCTTCTGCCCCTTGTTAATGAATGTGAACTTGGGCATTCTCTCAGCAATCCTTAACCTTTTTGGCTTCATTCTCTTTAGGTATTGGACGAGCAGAATAACATCCCAGGTAATCTATGTAAAATGTTTAGTTCACTACCTGGCATGTGATCAAAATTAAATAAATTATAAATCTTATCCTAAAAAGGAAATTCAAAGTGGGGGAGCATTAAGATTATACTTCAGCAACTCTGGCATGTTAATACTATTTATACTTAATTATGGAGAAACCTTGAGTGGTTGGGAACCAGAGAAACAGCCTTGACTGTTAATATAAATGACCAGTATGTGGGCATCTTTATACATGTGCATCTACCTTCTACATATGAAAACTTTAAAAGTCAGCATATATGTCTTCAACTTTATGCTGAAGATGTAAAAACAAGAGTTTTAAATTTTGCTGCCTAGCAGAGTCAGCTATGGAGTTGGAAAAGCAGACATGGACCACATGTGCTGACTCAGAAAGTCTGCAGCAGAGTCTCCACCAGAGAATTCAAAGACTGGTATGTGCTCAAAGACTGGTAACATTTACTGAAGGTTTCTTACAAAGAACTCTTTGCCAATTTACTCTTTTTCTGGCTTTATCAAATGAATTTAGTTTGTAACGCCATAAAATCAGGAGAGAATATTTTACCCAGATGCTCCAAAGATGGCATTTTCCTCAAAGACAACTCCGGAAGCAGTGCCCCAGCACTCAAGAATTGCGTGGGATTCCAGATGGTGTGCCTTCAGCAGCTCTGGATGGGGGTTTTCATTCTAGCCCACCCCAGCAGGACATATTTCCTTAGTGACAACAGTATGTTCTTCATCGGTATGTGAGCGAATGTTATACACATGCACATAGAGGAGAAAGCAGCTCTCAGCACACAGTCTCTTCTCTGGAGGTAAAATTTAACGAAATCAGCTAGCCATAGTTGAATGCATAATCGAATCCCATGGTAGCAGTTAAGAGATCACTTTGAAGTCATCAGAAAAAAAAAAAAAGGTACATTTTCGGACAAGTTCAAAGCTGAAGATGGAATTGTAATAGTTACATAACTATTAAACTACCATGCCAGGCTCTTTGTATATTTGAAAATTCTTTTTTTTTTTTTAAGATTTTATTTATTTATTTGACAGGGAGAGACACAGCGAGAGAGGGAACACAAGCGGGGGGAGTGGGAGAGGGAGAAGCAGGCTTCCTGCCCATTAGGGAGCCCAATGCGGGGCTCGATCCCAGGACCCTGGGATCATGACCTGAGCCGAAGCCAGACGCTTAATGATTGAGCCATGCAGGTGCCCCTATATTTGAAAATTCTTAACAAAATCTACTGGACAAGTATTATCTCTACAAGGTGGCTCAGAAAAAACTAAGAAATTTGTGCTAGCTCACACACTTAGCAACTGGTAAAATCAGGATTTAAACTTTTTTTTTTTCGAGTTCTTAGTTCTTTAACAATCTATACTTAAAAATAAAAAGTTAAGCTACTATCTACTAATCCTCCCATACGTTATACTTACAGAGCATATGCTTATAAAGTAATACATTCTTAAGAGATTAAGAAAAGAAAGCTATCACATCCCTTTAATACTGCTAGGGAAAAAAATGGAAAGCAGTGGTGATAATTTCTTGTAGTTGGAACAAGGTATAACAGTTTTATTTTTATTTTTCAGTTGCAAGGTTAATGCAGAGACAATTCAACAGCAATGTTCTGCTAGTGATTGGTTTTTACTAGTTTAGAACCAATTTTGCTTTAAAAAAAAATTTTCTTTCTTAAAGACTCCACGTCTCCAAATACTCATTTGAAAATAATTAAACTTCAAAATCCAGTTCAGTTAATGTGATCAAGTTCACCTGAAAAATAGAAAGTGACTCTGGCATAATTTTTATAATATTCTCTGAGAAGACAAAATTCTGGTTTTTGCTCTTACTTTTAGGGATATGTTTTTAAAGTGTCCCTATTTCCTCATTACTAGTTTCTCTGCAGAATGGAGAATGAACAAATCGCATTGAGAAATCACTTGTAACCAGTTGAGAATCTAATTTTACATGTTTGCAAAGGGTGAGTAATAAGAGGGCATCATGTAATCCAAGCTTATTTTGCACATGACCTGATTATCAAATTTAGTGATACATCATGCCTTACTCTGCAAAGTCTAGTGTTTCATTTCTTTAATGACAAATGTTTGTTTCCCATCAGGAGTAGGGTAGCTACACCAAGAGCAAAGCTCTATATCTCAAGCACAATATAAGAACTCAGGTTGAACCCTATTTCACGGAGTAGCTTAAAACGTCAGTATCACACAGGACCCCTTGAATAATGGAAGAGGCGAGATGTGTCAACAGGAAGAGACATTCATCTCGATGTACGCTGAAGCAAGATAACAAAGACCTCTACCACTCCCCGCGGAGCGAGGTGCTGAGCATTCCGGTATCAAAGACACATTGCTGTTGTTGAGGCAGATGCGGGAAGTCTTCGGGCCTCAGCAAATCATTTCCCAACTGTACTTGTGTCAAATAAAATTTACAAAATGATCATACAGAAACAAGGCATGGCAGACTACAGTCGCCATTGTCTTTGTCCTGCATAACTTAACGTCTGACTAGCTCGGATAAGTATATTGTCTTTCCTCGAGGGATGAACTGTGGCACCTCGACTCCCACCCAACCATGTGGAGTCAGCCCTGAACATTCTGGCACCTGACCATCACTGAGTGCAGATATGACATAATGGCCCTGGAAGCCCTGCCCAGAATTTTCTAAACTAGAAGAGAATGGCTAGATCTCTTTTTTTTTCTTTGAAGCTAACTTGAAAAGTGGGTCTGCGGACAACAACTACAAGAGAAACCTTGTCTGGGGTGGATGGCAACAAAGAACTTCACCTGATCCTTGATCCTGGGAAACAGTGACAGTTAAAAAAACTCATTTCCCCTTGTGTTCCAGGGGATAGTTTACTGCAAGGACCCCAACTCTACCTTTCCCCGTGGCTTAGCTAAGAATCATCCCTGGTTTATCCATGCCAAGGCCAGACACAGACCCTCCACAGTCCTGTTCTCCACTCACCCATGATGAGCTAGTGTAGCCCCATGGATTAATTGGAACAAAATGCTTGTGCACCAAACTTTAAATTTTTCTCCTTCCTCCAGACCCCCGAACTTTGACCCATCTTCAGGCTATTTCAGCACAAAACCCCTCCTGAGAATAAGCAGACATGAGGTAAAACTACTCTCATCTACCATCCAACCACATGCCAACCTGTCATCCCACTTCGAACACTTCGGATCAAAATCTGACTTCCTTTTTTTGAACCTAACCCTTATGAGCCTTGCAGATCTTACCACCAGAGCATTCTCCCTGTTCCGATAGTTCTTTCCTCTCCTTGCAAAAACCTTTTTGAGTAACATCTCTCCTTCCTAAGTCCAGATTTTGTTTCTAGTTATTAGAGTGAGGGCTATAACCAAGGAAAAGCGGAGGCAAAGGAAGGATGAGAACTCAAAGGGAATGGCTTGGTGGTGCTGAATCCATGGTTCAGTTCCTGAAGCCCTCGTTCCTGATGCCCATTAACTACATAACCCATGACTCTTGACTTTCTCAGAGTCTATGGTCCAGTGGGTTTTACCCCCACTGGCCACTCACACCTCTCCCCAGCAGTCGGCTTCCTTTGGCAATCCTGAAACTATTTTGTATCTGAATCTTAAACTTTCCAGAATTTTAATGTCATGGATAGACATTCCTTTTGTGCCAACACAGAGAGTATGAGAGTCTGGGGAAATGTGCTAATAGTAGTCAGAGATCTCTAGAAAGGGATTTCACTTGCAAAATGCACTTTCTGTGTCCATATTAAAATGTAGAGATGTGTCTATGATTAAAAGCTCATCTACAAAAATGCAAATATATGTGGATATAAATGATAATGCATATGAGGCAGTATAATAAAGAAAGAAGGGCATGTCCTTTGTAGCAATGCAAATGTGAGTTTAAATCTCAGCTGTGCGATCTTTTCTAAGATAGCTTCTGCAACTGTAAGCAGGGAACATATTTCCTTTCTTATTAGATTCTTGTGATGATTAAATGAGATAATGTTGAAATGGTGTGCATAGAACTTGGCCCATAATAGGCACTGAATAAATAATATTTGTTATTATCATTAACATTCTTTTGTAAATTGAAGAGTAGCGTTCAGAAGTAAGAGAGTATATTATTATTTCCTGGAGAAAAAAATTGCACATTATAATCTCTGTTCCCCCAATAGAGATGATGAAACTTATAGAGAAGACCCATGGGGAGCTATCCTTTTTCCTATTCTTCACTCACTGAGACCTTGGCATCACCTTTGATATCTTTCTCATTAACCAACTCTGCTGGATCTGCCATCCATTCAGTATTTACTGTATCTAGTGAGGTCTGTGTCCAAAACTTTTATTTAACATGCCTTTTGGGCTCAGTCTCACATCATCTAACTGTCTCTTATCTGGATTTTCAATAGTTTCCAACTTGGTCCTTTACAAATCAGGTTTTTCTTCCACACACTCCCTTGAATGGGCTCTCCTCTCAATAAGTAATCTGTGACTCTTCCCTCTTATCTTAACAAAATTATTGCAGAAATCTTAACGATGGGATTCTGTTTCAGATAAGGGTAAAATTCCAGGCTTTGAGGGAGATATAAATACTAGATTAGATTTCAGGTCATTATCTCTGACAAAGGAGGTGAGGAGGAAGGATTATGCTCTATGTTTGGGAAGAAGTTTACCTGAAGATGTATAAAGAGCTGAAGGGGATAACTCTGGCAGTTACTGTCACCTGCCTACACAATGTACGTCTTCCTTTTCCTCTTCACTGGTATTTCTTTGATTTGGCTGGGGAGTGACAACGTTGCCAGCTTAAAATTAAGTTTCCTCAACTCCCGTGCACCTGAGTTCCCACCCGACATGCTTCTGGACAATAAGGCTAGAGAGGAAGTAGGCTAGGGATAGTGGTGGTTTGATTACATAGTGATACCTTTCCCATTTTGTTACTTCCTTCTTCCTCACAATGCCCGGATGTTGTGGTGCTGCTGTCAGCTAGAGCAACTGCCTTCTGAACATGAACACAAAGAACACATAATAAGGACAGCAGAGTAGAAAGAAGAAAGGAGGCCAAAACATTTGTGATGTCCTGGGGCCACTGGACCAGCCCTGAGACACCCGCCTCCAGAATTCTTTCACCTGTTAAAAGATAACCCTTAATTTGATGAAGTCACTGTTTCTGGAGGTGTTCTGTTCATGTGTCATTGAGGGATACTCTAATAATTCTCTTTAGCTTTTCAGAAACAGATCCCATAAACAGAGAACGAACTGATGGTGGCCAAAGGGGGGAGGGGAGGGGCAAAATGGGTGAAGGGAGGCTGGAGACACAGGCTTCCAGTTATAGAAGGACTAAGCCATGGGGATGAAAGACACAGTGTAGGGAACAGAGTCCAAGATGTTGTAATGGTGTTACATGGTGACCGGTGGGAGCTACGCTTGTGGGGAGCACTGATGAGATGAGGTGCACAGAGAAGTTGAAAGCCTATGTTGCACACCTGAAACAAATGTGTGTGACAACTGTACTCAAATTAAAAGATAAAAAAATATACAAATAAAAATAATATTTCTTTTCATCTTTTCTCCAACATTTCTATTAAATTAAGCTCAGCCCTGAATACCATGATGATAGAATTTTAAAATTTATAAGAGTTCACCTCAGGCTCTCAATACTTCTGTCTCGTTCTTTCTTTAAATGTCATTTACAGAAAATTTCAAATATATACAAAAATATACAAAAGCAGAAAATACCGTAATATGCTCCTATTTATCTTCACAATGATCAATGCAGGGTGACTCTCATTTTATCCATAACGTCTCCTCCTCTGCTCCATTCCCACCATGGGATTTATTTTCTAAGCAATCAGAAATGGTTTATCTTAAAAGTGCAAGTTGGAATAAAGTATGATTTTATTTGAAGTAATGTTCGCATTAGCAATAAGCATATTAGCAAGGAACACTGAAAGCCATTAACCCAAAAGTCATTTTCTGTCACTTAGGAGAGGGAGGGAATTTGGGATAAGATGATCCCCACTCCCCAAAGAAGATTCCATTTGATGCAGGTGAAAATCAAGGCAAGTATGGTTACAATGGAAGAACTGTACGTTGGCTATCTGAGGGTTTCGGGATGAAAAATACTTGAGAATAGTGGGAAGCTGCAAAGGAAGGATTTTCAGGACAGATGAAAACATCTCTGCAAACCAAGAGGGCTTTGTTCACAACGTACAACTAACAAAGGCCGCATCTTTCCTTCTAAAGCAATAATTGCTGTGCACAGTGTTTAACCAAGAGCCTTGGAAAAAGTCTCATAGCCCAGCCTGAGGCCGAAATCCTTACGTTCTTTCCATTTTATTTTTTTTTCTCTTTCCATTTTTCAATCTACCATATATTTTATAAACATGGCCAACGGCCGTGAAGAAGGGCCACTTGTGTTTCACATTTTGCCTTCTGCTTCTCTACTTTTCTGTTTCCAATTTCTGTCTTGATATGGTGCTTTTCAACTCCTCTAGAAATAGCTGATGTCAATGTCATGTGTATATTTCTCTATGATTATACACCGCACGTTCAAATACGTAAGCACAGCTTGATTTTAAAAAACGAACAAACAAAAACACAGACTTTTAAATGCTGAGGACAAACAGGTGGTTGCCAGAGGGGAGGCGGATGTGGGGGCTGGGTGAAGTAGGTGAAGGGGATTAAGAGGGACAAACTCCCAGTTATAAAACGAGGAAGTCACGGAGATGAAGAACACAGCACAGAGGGTATAGCCTATAATATCATAAGGTTGTGCGCTGACAGATGCAGACTACTTTGATGGTGATGAGCACTGAGCAATGCACAGAACTGTCGAATCCGTTTGCTGTGCTCCTGAAACTAATATAATATTGTATGGTGATTCTACTTCAACAATAATTTTTTTAAAAGATTTTATTTATTTATTTGAGAGAGAGAGAGGGAGAGACAGCAGACTCCCCACTGAGCAGAGAGCCCAACATAGGGCTCCATCCCAGGACCTTGAGATCACGACCCGAGCCAAAGGCAGATGCTGAACGACTGAACCACCCAGGTGCCCCAATAATATATTTTAAAAATATGATCTCTTTTCTTTGATTTTTAAGTAAACAAAATCATTCTGTATTAGTCTATGACTTACTTTTCTAAAGCATCCTCAGGTAAGCAAACATTTATATTTTCCAATTTCTGTATGCATACATGTCCATATAATTTTGCACAAACTGGAATATATAATGCAATGTTAGATTGGTTTTCTTTTTTTTAAGATTTTATTTATTTGTCAGAGAGAGAAAGAGAGAGTGAGTGCACAAGCAGGGGGGATGGCAGAGGGAGAAGCAGGCTCCCTTCTGAGCAAGAAACCCCATGTGGGACTTGATCCCAAGACCCCAAGATCATGACCTGAGCTGAAGGCAGAAGCTTAACCAACTGAGCCACCCAGGTGTGCCTAGATTCGTCTTCTTAATGTAATATTTCAACTGTTTTCTTTCCCTCTCCCTCCCCTCTTTCTACTCTCCTTCCTCCTCCCCTTTATCTGCTTTAATGTAACTACTCTTCCCTTTGGTTAACAACATCAGGTTTGGAATCAGGATGCTAAACTTCAAATCTTGGTTCCCCCAGATATGCAGTCTAGAGCAAGATAACCATTTCCTTGCTTGTTAAATAAGGACGATAGTCGTCCCTATGTCATAAGGCTATTGGATTAAGATTATTCCTATACCTGAGGTGCTTAGTACACCTTCTGATAGGCAATTTACCAACATGAGCTGATATTAAGTGGACCCTGCTCCTTTCCAGCTTGTCTTGTTACATTTTTACCTGGATCACGGTATTCCACCAGCACGGCCTTCTGTCTGTTCTTAAACAGGCCAAACTTTTTCTTACAGCCTTAGCACTGGCTGCCTCTCTCTCTGGTATTTTACCATCTATTTATCTATGTATTTTTTTCTCATCTTGCCCACTAAAATATAAGCTCTAAGCGAGTAGGAATCTGGGTTCTCTTGTTCCACACTCTGTCTCTATTTCCTAATGTCAAGTAGGAGACGGTGTTTTTCATCTTACATCTGCTTGTTGAAATGAATGATTTCATTTTGTATTTAGCCCCCAAGTAACCCGTAAAGATGGGCATTACTTCCTCATTTTTATAAATAATGAACGTGATGCTAAATGCTTTCTTTAAAGTTAAGAGTAAGCTGCTGAATTGGGCTTGAATCCAATTTTTCCTTCTGTATGTCAAGTGTTCTTTCCACTGTTCCTTAAATGTTACTTATCTTTTTAATATTCACATATTCAGCCTCTTCAACGAGATTGTAAGTCTCTTCAAATCATGCATTTTACTGTCTCTAGTTTATATAACAGTGCTTAGCTCATGATAAGTATGCAATAAGCATCTGTTGTGAGCAATGATTCTCTCTTTCAGGGGTTTGCGCTTTCGCCTCCTGTATGATATGCATAGAATGACTTTTCCTAAGCTTACTATCCAACCTTACTTGTTTGTTTAGGTGCTTGTGGTTAAAATTAATTTGGCAACAGGTATGCAAGGAATGTCAACGGCACTCTTAGGAGACGGTGATGGTTTCCGAACCTTCATCTGCAAGAGCAGAGCGAAAGTGAATCCCTGGCAAGGAAATGAGTCCGCAGACAATGGGAAGAGAACACAGTTCTCGTTATAGCCATCTGAGAGCAGGAGACAATAGTGGCTTGCACAGTAAGAGAAACTAGGGCAGGTGCCCAGCGGGGCCCATGACGATCCAGGGAAGTTAGGTGGAATATTTCAGCCAGAAATAGACAAGGATAGCAAGAACATGGAGAGAATTTTTGGAAAATCTAGAAAGCTAGTGTTGGAATATGCTTGGTTCAGATCGGTGTACTGAGTGAGACCGCACCTAGAGTCTCCCAGGACTCCCCAGGATGCAGCTCATTGGACAGAGCATGTAACCCTGAAACCACCAGGCTGCTAAACCACGGTTGTGTCACACGTGGCACTGACAGGTGGTCCCATTTTATATTTAAGCTAGAGTGAAATGAAGGAGAACCATGCGGAACGAGAGGTGATAAGGGGAGGACTTCCTTTGATCACGTATTTCAACGCAGCAAGATCTGGCAGGTCTGCTCCCTTCACTCTGTTCCTAAGGCTGTGAATGCAGTCTGGGTCCTCCTCATTTACCCCTCGAGTCGATACTGCATGCCACTCACCAGTCCCCCTGCTTCCAGAGGCCAATCCACAGTCTCTAGAATTGTCCTCGTATGTGCAAAGTTGCCAACCCAATCCACCGCTACCGTCCCCCTACGGGCTCCTGGTGAAGAGCTGAAGAGTGGTCACTTCCGGGTCTCGTCCCATCTGTCTGGGTCCACTCACATATCCATGACTGCTCCCTAACTTTAAAATGCACACTACGGGCGCCTGGGTGGCTCAGTTGGTTAAGCGACTGCCTTCGGCTCAGGTCATGATCCTGGAGTCCCGGGATCGAGTCCCACATCGGGCTCCCTGCTCAGCAGGGGGTCTGCTTCTCCCTCTGACCCTCTTCCCTCTCGTGCTCCCTCTCTCTCATTCTCTCTCTCTCAAATAAATAAATAAAATCTTTAAAATGCACACTACCATTCAGGAAGTTTGTACAAATGCACATCTTCAGATCTCACATTCGAAGATTCAAATTCTGTAGTTCCGTGATGGGACCTAGCAATTGAATTTTTAGCATGTGCCACAGGAAGTGAGATAAAATACCATAAAACATGCAAAACTAGAAGTTTCTCTAAAACCATGCTATTTCATGAGGATTTGTCTACAACACCTTCCCTTCCCTCTCAATATTTTTGTCTCAGAAAAAAATGCTATAAATTCTCCCCAATCCTGCTCAGGTATTGCTAGTACTCTCCTCACTAAGCATACCTATAGTCCTTCTCTCTAGCAGATGGTTAGTCGATTTCTCCTCTGTATTAATTCTGTGCCTTGTAGATACTCACCCTAACATTGTCTTTTTACTGTTACTTTCACAACTAAAGTCTAGGCTCTTGAAGGGGTGATAGGATGTCATAGCCACCTTTTCTTGCCCCAGCTGTTAGCACAGTGCTTGGTACATGTTAAATGAGTAATACATGGTTACTAAACTTCAGCATTTCTTATGCTGACTCAAAGAGTCAAGGGCAAGTTCGATTCTATGTGTATATCCCCATTACATATATCAATCTCTACATAAGGTTCTCCTAATCCAAGTTTTAGTTTGCAGGGAGTAGGGAGGGCTTCATGGTTAGAAAGGCAGAGTTTATTATCTCTTTGCAATCCATGTTTTTTGTTGTTGTTGTTGTTGGTTTTTTTTCTTTTCTCTAGAAGAACATTAAGTCAAGAACCTCACCATAAATAAGTAAATCAGGCTGGAGAAAATAACTTAAAATAAACTGATTTATAACGTGAACAGATTGTTACTTACACTGTAGACACTTGCTTCAAATAGGGGAGCTAAGCTGGTAATTAAGATGGAAGAGACAGAGAAAGCTGCTTGGTGAGTTGTGGGATCATGGGAATAAAGACGCCTTTAGGGCAAAAAGATCTATTTCTATCCCTTGCTGTTTTCCTAAATCACTACCACTCCTTTTAGCCATTGTCTTAAACCCATGGGGTTGTAAGTGATAACCCAGAACCTTTAGATTGAGATGTAGCCACTTTCTGAAATGGGTTGTTCTTAAAAAAAAAAAAAAAAAAAAATTTCCTTCTTATCTCTTTCCCTTATCCAAGCTTATATCAAGGAAACTATATATTCCAAGGTTCCCATATACATATATGTCAGTTCCTCATATATATATATATATAAAACCATTGCTCTTTGTTCTCTATTTTTAAGATCAGTTAATTAAAAAAACACATTTTCGGGGCGCCTGGGTGGCTCAGTTGGTTAAGCGACTGCCTTCAGCTCAGATCATGATCCTGGAGTCCCAGGATCGAGTCCCACATCAGGCTCCCTGCTCAGCAGGGAGTCTGCTTCTCCCTCTGACCTTCCCCCCTCTCATGTACTCTCTCTCTCTCATTCTCTCTCTCAAATAAATAAATAAAATCTTTAAAAAAAAATTAAAAAAACACATTTTGGACTTTAAAACTGTCTACTGAATTTATGTCTACATATGTAATTGTTTCCAAATGTTGTGATATCTTGGCACCTATCCACAATCAATAGAATAAAAACAGGAACTTCTATATACCTGTTTATTCATTTTATAAAAAAATATCCTACCCTTGAAAAGCACTGCTGCCAAATACTGATAGTGAATAACTGTGCAAAAAGTGAAAGGGAGGAAGGGGTATTTCCCTGGGTCCTAAGTACAACCCCCTGCCCCGTGTATGACAGGCAAATCTTTGCATACTACCCAGACAGATTTTCATCACATGCCTATACATCCCCCCTTCCAACTCCTGTCTAGTTCGACCATACAAATAGACTTCAAATAATATGAAACAGTTTTTACACAGCCTAAGAGCAGAATACCATTTCATGGGATGAAATTATGTTTAAGGAGGCACAAAATTAAATGGTGAAAGTTGACCTAACTAAGCTGCAACTACGATAGGATTTTCAGCAATATGGGAGTTCTTCCTTCCCCTACAGTAGTAATGTGATTTAACATGATCATTGCTTCGTGCTAATAGCAATTAGTTAGAAAGCATATTTGGACTACTGTTTGGAAGAATTTTGTGATGCTAAGTACCAATGTATAGCTCATATCATTAGATGTTTTTCATCTTGCATTGTCCGTCATATTGTTTGCTATGTCAAATGCACAGGTCACGGGTCAAGTCAGCTCTTTTAAATATTCAAGAAATCAGATTTACTAAACCTAAGATGTTTGCAGGAAAGAATCGTATCTGAGCCACTTGGAGACTGGGAGAAGGGTGGGATAAAACACACTGATTTTTTTTCTTCAATCCAAATAAAATATATTGGAATATGCAAAATGGCTTAAAACAATTTCTTTTTTTTTACCAGGCTAACCCATCCCCCCACCCCCCACCCCTCTAGAATCCTCAGTTTGTTATTCAGAGTCCAACAGTTTCTATGAAGTAGTGTTTTGGTGGGTAATTCAAAGGGACTGATTATACTGGGTATCTCAAGTTCAAAATTCTGAGATGAGCTGTGTTTTGAGACATTAAATGGAAATTGAAATATTTTTACATTACACGAAAATTTATTTGAGGAAGTACTGATGTTTGGGTTTTTAAAAAACTGTAATAATGTATCCCAAAATATACGGAAT
Organism: Callorhinus ursinus; assembly: GCF_003265705.2. Taxonomy (NCBI): domain Eukaryota; kingdom Metazoa; phylum Chordata; class Mammalia; order Carnivora; family Otariidae; genus Callorhinus; species Callorhinus ursinus. The sequence goes on along the minus strand of NW_027397094.1, from coordinate 2,808,579 downwards.
CTTTGACCTTATAGCTAGTAAGTAATTTTTAACATATAGCTGGAACCCTGCATAAATGGCCATTTATCTGCCCTAAAGTTTACAGGTTGAAGATTAATACTTTTGAGTCTAGCAGAATAATAAAGGAGAGACACTTGAGATATTTTTCAGTTGATTAAAATGTGAGTTGATACTGAATTTCTTGCAAAAACTGGACTATAAAAAAATTTGCATGTGAGTAAAGTGAGTGTAAAATATACAACCAAGTATTAACTCATCAGTATTCTGCAGCAACATTTTTCAAGGGTAGGGGGATTTTTTTTTTTAATGAATAAACAAGCACATAGAAGTTCCTTTTTTTATTCTAATGACTGTGTATAGGTGCCAGGATATCACAACATTTGGAAACAAATAAATATGTAGACATAAATTCAGTAGACAGATTTTAAAGTCCAAAACATGTTTTTTTATTGACTGATCTTTAAAAAATATAGAGAGAGCAAAGCAATGGTTATTTCCAAACACCCATAGGCATTTTCTTAACAAGGCCATAATTCTAATAGATGCCTTTAGGGTACCTTTAATAGTTACATGGCTAATAAACTATTGCCTTTCCTCATGCATATATAAAGAAAAATAAGTTGTTCCTCATGAGAACACTTCAGAGTATTATTGGAAGCATTTATTTTGCATTTTACACTTGCAAAGTACTTTAATTATCTCACATTGTTTGGGCATCCAGCGTCTTCTTGAGTTAAGTCTCTTGCTTTTTCATTTTGTAGACTTCAATTTAAGTAAGAACAGTAAAATGCCATTCATTCTGCATAGAGTATCATATATATATATATCATATTTATATCTATATAGAATATAGAATATAATTCTGCATAGAGCATCATATATACCATTTATATATATAATAGAGATAAAGAAAATATAGACTAGATATATCTAAAGATAATATATTCTAAATATGTGTGTATATATATATGTAACAGATATATATGTGTGTATATATATATGTAACAGATATATGTATATCTTTTATGCATTCAACACTTTTACTTTTTTTCTTAAAGTTTTTTTTTGTTTGTTTTTGGTTTTTGAGAGAGAGAGAGAGAGAGAGAGAACACGTGTGAGCTGCGGGAGGGGCGGAGGGAGAGTGAAAGAGAGAATCTTAAGCAGAGGAGCCCGCCATGGGGCTCAATCTCATGACCCTGAGTTCATGACCTGAGCCAAAATCAAGATTGGGATGCTTAAGTGATTGAACCACCTAGATGCCCCACTTTTATACTGTTTCTTAATAAAATTTTATTTTATGAGCATTGCTTTGACAAAGGTGCATGGAATGGAGAAATGAGAAGCTGACCATACTGATGAATATATTTGTTAGGTGTTCTTTATGTTTTACAAAGTATATAATAAATTTGCATGCATTTTGCTCATATGATCCCTCACATCAGCTCCTTAAGGTGGGTATAAGATTGTTCCCATTTTACAGATCAGGATGTTGAGGCACAGTGTAAGAAAGTTCCCCAAGAAGGTAAGCCAGAGAAAGAGCCAATAATGGAATGTGACAATGTGCCCCTAGAGTCTGGGGTTTAAACACATGAACCACCTGCAGTAGCAACTAATTATCATCCTGACCTAAAAAAGTCCCTTCCTTTCTGTGGGCCTCTGGTTCCCTGTAGGAAAACTGAGGTGGTCATGCCAAATTTTAGGATACTTATGACACAAACACCGTGTCTAGATGATACTGGTGGTCTTAGTACTGGAGGCAGTAATGCTGATCCTAACAGTTTCCACTCACAGAGCACCTACTGTCTCCTGGGAGCGTCAGTTCATCTCATGTTCATTACAATTCACCACAATAAATATTATACCTCCAATTATAGAACTGGGAAAATTACCAGAAAGATTAATGAATTTTCCCCAAATCATGCAACTAGGAAATGGAAGACCTAAAATTAAAAAACCCTACTGTATTTGAGTTAAAGACTTTTTTTTTTTCCTTCCAGTGGTGGGTACAGTGAAGATCTGGTCTCTTCCCAGATGTAATAATGTTCCTAATACAGTTATGTCCTATATTAGATGCTCAGGACTTATTTATCTGTAAGTTGCAAGTATGTACCCTTAAACAACATCTCTCCCATGATCACACCCTCAGCTCCTGGTAACAGGTAGGTTACCAGGTAACCAGGTTGTTCTGTGAACAAAAGCAATAGTTTATTAGCCATGTAACTATTAAAGGTACCCTAAAGGCATCTATTAGAATTATGGCCTTGTTAAGAAAATGCCTATGGGTGTTTGGAAATAACCATTGCTTTGCTCTCTCTATATTTTTTAAAGATCAGTCAATAAAAAAACATGTTTTGGACTTTAAAATCTGTCTACTGAATTTATGTCTACATATTTATTTGTTTCCAAATGTTGTTGGGTTGAAGGCGACTGCCTTCAGCTCAGATCATGATCCTGGAGTCCCAGGATCGAGTCCCACATCAGGCTCCCTGCTCAGCAGGGAGTCTGCTTCTCCCTCTGACCTTCCCCCCTCTCATGTACTCTCTCTCTCTCATTCTCTCTCTCAAATAAATAAATAAAATCTTTAAAAAAATTCTGTTCTGTGAAAAGAAAAAAACAGGTCAGCCAGGTAACAAAATGTCTGTTCAAGTTCTTTTTTTTTTTTTTTTAAGATTCTCCATATAAGTGAAGCCATATAGTGTTTGTTTTTCTCTGACTTATCACCCTTAGCATACTATCCTCAAGGTCCAGCCATGTTACTGCAGATGGCAGGATTTCCTTTTTTATTTTTTTTCTCATGGCTGAATAGTATTCAATTCAGTAGTATTCAATTCATAATGAATTCAATTCAATTCAATTCAATATACCACATCTTTATCCATTCATCTGGTGACAGACACTTAGATTATTTCCATATCTTGGCTATCATGAATAGTACAGCAATAAACATGAAACTGCATCTATGTTCAATAATCTCTTCTCACTTCCTTCGGTTACATACACGGAAGAAAAATTCCTGGGTAGTATATATGATAGTTCTATTTTCAATTTTTTGAGGAACATCCATATTGCTCTCCACAGTAGCTGAAACACTACATAATCCCACCAAAAGGGCACAGAGCTTCCCTTTCCCACATCCTTGCCAACACCTGTCTCTCCTTGATACTTGCCAGCCTGACAGGTGTGCGGTGATAGCTCACTGTAGTTTTGATTTGTATTTCCCTGATGATGAGTGATCTTGAGCATCTTTTCATATGGCTGTTGGCCATTTCTAAGTCTTCTTTGGAAAAATGTCTATTCAGGTCTTCATCCATTTTTAAATCAGATTCTTTGCTTTTTGGTTATGGAGTTTATGAGTTCCTTATAAATTTTAGATATTAATCCCTTATCTAAGACATGGTTTGCAAATACTTTCTCGCATTGGGTAGACTGCCTATTCATTATGTTGACTATTTCCTTTGTGCAGAAACTTTTAAGATTGATGCAGTCCCACTTGTTTTTGCTTTTCTTTTTCTTCTGTTGATTGTGCCTTTGATATCATATCCAAAAATAAACCAAGGCAACAAAAAAACATCGTCAAGACCAATGGTCATGGCATTGAAGGAGAATCTTCCCCATGTTTTCTCTGGGGGGTTATATGGCTTCAGGTCTTATATTTGTTTTTGATTAATTTCGAGTTAATTTGTGTGAGCCGTTTAAAACAGGGGTCTAATTCCATTTTTCTACATGTAGCTGTCCAGTTTCTCCACACCACTTGTTGAAAGACTATCCTTTCACAATTGGGTGTTTTTGGCTCCCTTATCAGTTGACCATATATTTGAGGGTTTAATTCTGGGCTCTTGATTCTGTTCCACTGACCTATGTGTCTATTTTTGTACCGATACCATATTGTTAATTACTATAGCTCTGTAGTGTGGTTTGAGATCAGGAAGTGTGATACTTCTGGTTTTGTTCTTCCTTCTTATGTTCTTTGGCTATTTTGTGGCTTTATTTTGTCTTTTGTGGCTGCATACAGGTTTTAGGATTGTTTTTCCATTTCTGTGAAAAATACTAGTGGAATTTGGGCAGGGACTGCACTGAATCTGTAAATGGCTTTGGGTGGCATGGACATTTTAACAATCTTAATTCTTCTAATCCATGAACACAAGACACCCTTTCATTTGTTTGTGTCTTCTTTGAATTATTTTAGCACGGACTTGTAGTTAGCATTATGCAGATTCTTCACTTCCTTGGTTACATTTATTTCTAGGTATGTTACTACTATTTTTGATGATATTATGAATGGGACCGTTTTCTTTACTTCCTTTTAAGGTTTCTCGTTAGTGTACAGAAATACAACTGAAATCTGTATATTTATTTTATATCCTGCAACTTTACTGAATTCACTGATTAGATCTAATGCTTTCAATTTTTTTTAATAGAGTCTTTGGGATTTTGAGCATATAAAATTGTATCCTTGACAAATAATGACAATTTTATTTCTTTTCTGATTTGGATGCCTTTTATTTTATTTTGTTCTGTTTTCTTTTGCCTGATTGCTCTAGCTAGGACACTTCCAGTACTATTTTGAATAATACTGGTGAGAATGGGCACCTTGTCTTATTCCTGATCTTAGAAGAAAGCTTTCAATTCTTCTCCATTAAGTATAATATTAACTGTGGGTTTGTTGTATATGGACATTATTATGTTGAGGTACATCCCTTCCATACCTAATTGTTAAGAGCTTTTATCATGAAGAGATGTTGTATTTTGTCAAATGCCTTTTCTGCATCTACTGAGATGACCATACGATGTTTATCTTTCAATCTATTAATGTGTTCTATCACATTTATTGATTTGCATATGTAGAACCATCCTTGCATTGCAGGAACAAATCCCACTTGGCCATGGTGGATAATCTTTTCAAGAGTTCTTGAATTCAGTTTGTTAATATTTTGTTGACAATTTTTACATCTATATTCATCAGGGATATTGGTCTATAGTTTTCTTGTCTTGTAGTGCCATTATCTGGCTTTGCTATTAGGGTCATGCTGATCTCATAGAGTTTGCAAGTGTCCCTCCTCTTTAATATTTTAGAAGTTTGAGAAGGATTGGTGTTAATTCTTCTTTAAATGTTTGGTAGAAGTCTCCAGGGATACCATCTGGTCCTAGGGGTTTCTGTGTTGGAAAGTTTTTGATTACTAATTCAATCTCCTTACTTGTTATTGTTCTGTTCAGACTTTCTTCTTGATTCTACTGGGAGAATTTCTGACTCTAGAAAATTATCCATTTCTTCTAGGTTATCTATTTGTTGGTGTATAATTGTGGATAATATTCCCTTATGATTCTTTGTATTTCTGTGGTGCCAGTTGTAATATATCCTCTTGCATATCTGATTTTATTTGCATCGTCTCTCTTTTTTCCTTAGTCTCATTAAAAACTTGCCAATTTTGTTTATCTTTTCAAAAAACCACTATTAGGGGTGGTGATTTTTTTCTATATTATTTATTCCCCCTCTCTTCTTTATTTCCTTCCTTCTTCTAACTTTGGGCTTATTTTGTTCTTCTTTTTCTAGTTTCTTAAGGTATAGAGTTAGATTTTTGTGTGTTTGTGTGATCTTTCTGATTTCTGTATGTATTTTTCACTATAAAGTTCCCTCTCAGAACTGCTTTTGCAGTGTCACATAGGTTTAGATACACTGTATTCCCTTTTTCTTTTCTTCCTCCCCCCCTTTTTTTTGAGGTATTCTTTGATTTCCTTTTTGATTTCTTCTTTGACCTCTTGGTTGTCCATGAGTGTGTTGTTTAGTCTCTGTATGTGTGTACATGTTTTCAAGCTTTCCTTATGTGGTTGATTATTATTTTCATACTACTGTGGTAGGAAAAGATGCTTGCTATGATTTCAATCTTCTTAAATTCGCAGAGACATATTTTTGTATGCTGCCATCTGATCTTTCCTTGAGAATGTTCTATATGTAATTGACAAGAATGTGTATTCTGCTGCTGATGGAAGGAATGTTCTAAAGATCTCTGTTTGGTCCATGTGGTCTAATGTATGGTTCAAGTCCATTGTTTCCTTGTTGATTTTTTATGTGGTCTGTGCATTTTTTTGGGGGGGGGTCTATGCATTGATGAAAGTGGGGTACTGAAATCCCTTAATGTTATTGTATTGTTGTCTATTTTTCTCTTCATATTTGGTAGTATTTGCTTAATATATTTAGGTGCTCCAATGGTGGGTGCATATATTATTTATGACTGTTATATCTTCTAAACGGATTGATCTACTTATCATCATATACTGACCTTCCTTGACTCTTGTTATCATCTTTGGCTTAAAGTCTAGATTTTGTCCAATGTAAGTATTAGCTACCTTGCTTTCTTTTGGCTTCTACTTGTAGGGAATATCTTTTCCCATCCCTTCACTTTGAGTCAATATGTGATCTTAAATTCCACTCTTTCCTGGCCTGTAGTTTCTGTTGGGAAATCTGCTGACGGCCTGAAAGAGTTCCCCTGTAGGTCCTACTCCCTTTTTCTTGGCTGCCTTTAAGATTTTTCTTCATCATTGAGTTTTGACAATTTCATTATAATGTGTTTAGGAGAAGGTCTTTTTGCTTTGAGATAATAGGTGCAGTTTCGTGGACTTGTATGTCCAAATCATTCCCCAGGTTTGGGAAGTTCTCAGCTATCATTTCTCTATTTTGTAGTTATTTATTTTTTTTTTTAGTTATTTTTTCTTTAAATAGACTCTTAAGTAGTTTGTCCCTTGCCCGCCAACCATGGCCTGGGGCCTGTTTTCTTTTCATGCTCCTTGTTTACTGGGGCTCATTTTTGTGAGACTATTATTCTTTAAATAGACTTTCTTTAAATAGACCCTTAAATAGAGGGCTGAGTCTATTTATCCATTTATCTGTTATCTATTTCTCCATCTCTTCTTCTTCTAGAGTCCTGATTATTCTAATATTTGTCATTCTTTGGATTTTGGTGATTCTTATAGGCTGTCTTTGCTTTTTTAAAATCTTATTTCCTTTTTCTCTTACCTGCTATTTCAAACTTCCTATCATTCAAGTCACTTTTTCTTCCTCCTGTCTGGTCCACCCAGATACTGATGTTCTCTGTTTCATTCTTCATCTCATTCACCAAATTCTTCGGTTCAGGATTTCTGTTTGGTTGTTCTTTCTCTTTTTTATAATCTCAACTTTTTTGGTCGAGAACTCATTTTATTCATATTGTATTGTCATTCTGATTTTTCTTGTAACTCACAGAGTTTCTTCAAAATTGCTACTTTCTGATTTTTCTTGTAACTCACTGAGTTTCTTCAAAATTGCTACTTTAAATTCTTTATCCGTTAGATTGCAATATTCTGTGCCTTTGACTTGGTGGCTGGAAAATTATTATTTTCTTTCCGTGATGCCATATTACCTAGATTTTTCATGTCGCTTGTAGTGATGCGTGTCTGCTTTCATATTTGAAGTAGCTGATAACTCTTTAACGCTTTGCCCACTGCTTTCAGCAGACGCATCGTTACATACTATGGTGGTGTCATTATGTGAGGTTTGTTTCATTTTGTTTTCTGTCTTTGCAGAAGTACATCTGTTCTACTCTTCTTATTCCCTCTTGTGGGCAGATTTTTAAGGTTTTATGTCTTTGGTTCTTCCATTTCACCCAGCTGGCTATTAGAAACCTCTCTTTGGAATCCAGGAGGTGGAGCTATAGCTCAAGTTTGTAGTTTGTCCCTTGCCCCCACCAACCGTGGCCTTTTCATGCTCCTTGTTTACTGGGGCTCATTTTTGTGAGTGCACCTGGGAGCACAGACAAGCAGCCAACCACAGAGCGGGGAGGTGTGGGTGTAGCACAGGTGTTTTGGAGTTCTTGAAGACCCAGTAGAAAGAAATCTGGGGATGGAACTCCCAGAGGCTTGTGGGTGGACTTCCTGCAGAACACAATCCCTTTGACACCATCTGAAATTCTTCTCTGCCTCTTTCTCAGTATCCTCCCTCCCCCAGGGGCAGAGCTCCAGGAGCTGGAGGGGAGGAGTGGGCTTCTCCAGCCACTACCCCCCCACCCCCCACCCCCCGGCCCCAGCTGGAGCATGCCCTTTCCCTCTGATGGAGAGATCACCTCCACTGACAAACCAGCCTCTTTCAGTGTCTCCTTGAAGGAGGGGGGATCCGGGAATGTTTCTCTTGCTGCCTCCACTGCTATGAGCAAATTTTTCTCTTCCTTCCTTTCTTTCTTTTTTCTCCATCGGTATGTTGGAGTCTCCCTCTGGGAAGGCTACACTTCTCTAGAATCTCTCTTGTGCATGACTACCAGCCCAGAACTGAACTCACCCAGTTTTTTTTCCTGACAACAGGGAGAGGGCTTGGTGGTGGTTTCTGATTCCACTGGTTCAACAGCCATGGGGGGGGGTGGTAGGGGGTTGTTTGTACCTCACTGCCTGCACTGGGGGGTGAGGGTCCTCATTTTATACATATTAACATTCTTTTATTTGTAAACAGTATCACAACTATTTCCTAAACACCAAAGAAACATGTCCCATCATTTTAGACATGGTCATGCAGATTAAAAAGAACATTTTTTTCAGTGTAAATAAGGATTTAATGATTAAAAACAAAAACAATAGTTGTACATAAACTATAGTAGTGTTGAGATGACATTTTAAGCGTAAATATAAGCATTTATAACTTCCCTCTCACTTATTTATCATACCAACAACTCCAGTTACTTAAACAATGTAAATATCTCATGTAGTTTTGATATTAAAATCCAATTGGAAATAAACAGAAAACAAAAGTTTGTGCTAGAACTTTACAATGTCTTAAATAGGCTAACTTTTGCATAATGGCTAGCCTTTTTTTTTTTTCTTTTTTGTATAATTGGGGAATTATGGCCTACAATTAGGTGTAGACCCCAGGAAACATGGCAACAGATCTAAACAATACATGTTAAGATTTTTTTATTGAGATCTAGGTTTCTATTGAGTCTAGTGATGGCAAATTTGGAGTACTAGACTTTTCAGAACAAGCTGTTTTAGTCTGTTCTATTAAGTTTCTTTCTTTTCTCTTCTTATAATACAGACACAATATCCATTCTTCTATGTACACAGTGAATTGTAATTAGTGGTGGATTATTTTGAAAAATCTTAATGATAATAATGCTCTCAACTCTCCTAAATAGACAGGTAAGTGCAATTTAACTCTGATGTTAGCTGGTGTTCGTGGGATTCCTGTTAATGATTCACTCAGTCAAAAAATAGATTTTTTTTCAGTGCCTGCAGGCATTTCACTACATTCTGGCATCATAGCAAAGAATCAAAGCAGATACACTCTTTGTTCTCATGAAACTTGCAATCTACTATAAATGATCCTAATATTCCCCCCCTTTGAGATAAAAGGTACCCATTAGTCATTGGCAGAAAAATATTAGCCACAGGCTTACATGTTCGCCTTCCATCCCATAATTCCCCAAATGCATGGATTTTTATTTACAGTCTAACTGAATTCTGTATATTTACAGAGGATTCTCCTTGTTTCTCAACCACTGGGTTAATATAAATACAATTAAATGCCTTATGCATGTATTAAAACTCACAGAAGTTTCTCTCACATATACCAGGGGTATTTGCACCATTCCTGAATGACTGGATCACAGAAATCAAAAAGTACATCTTCCTCAAGCCTTACTTTTAACTAATAGTCAGTAATTTAAAAACTAAAATTTAAGTTAAAGACAGACATACTATGGGAAAGAATGCTAAATCCATATTAGTTCTTAAAATACGACATAACATCTCAAAAATATTAATTTAAGCCCCGCACTTTTATAAAACTGAAGCCCAAAAGATGTTATCTGAAGGTTTCTAAAAAACAGACAAAAACAGAAAAATAGTTATAAGACTGTTTACAGTTTCCTATCAATATTTCATTCATTTACAATGATAAAGATGTTCCTATACAAAGAATAGGGATTTCTAATCTAGAAATACATCCTGTGCACAGCTAAATTGGGATTATGTGGGAAGATAAAAATGATCTCTTTATTCAGTTCCAAATTGCTGGTACTTAGTTTTCTCAAAGTCAGATATCATTTTAATTGTTTTGCCTCAACTGAAAAAAAAAAAGGAGCAAGGAGTAGCATTAGGTAAAGGGTGAAAAGGATGGAGAAACACAATATTTTTTAGGGCTTAGGTGGTATTTTGAAACAGACTGAAATCGAACTGAAATAATTATTTCTCTTCCGGGACTCATAACAGATGTAAAAAAAAAAAAATGGTATTAAGTGACAAGAGCCTGTTCATCATGGGGCATCATTTTAGAGAGAGTAAAACTCAAGGTGTCAAAAGAATATTCAAATAATAGAAATAAAACATACGTTTTCATAATTGCTACTTGTCACAGCATGGAAACCTAGGGGAGGTATTAATTGGTCATTAGACACAGAAAAAATAAAAGACAACTTTGCTTGTAACAGTGTTGCTTACAGCTTATTCTCTACAAAGAAATCTGAAATTGACTGTGACTAAGATCTCGGACAAAAATCTCAAGGGCAGCAACTAAATTATTCATTTTGTTTTTTATTTGTTTTGAATTCATTTGTAACCTTTAGTCTGTTCCCAAGAAGAGCTTTCACATCTCTAAATAAACACTTTGAAGGATAGTAAATGAACCCTGAAGAGAAATTTGGGAAGATAATTCGCCTTGCACACCTCGACTGGTAACTATTCCTTTCCTACCCAAAACCATTTTAAGAAGCAACCCCCTTAACTACACACACACATGCAAAAATCCAAAGAACTGTTTTGTAGATTTGTAAATTTTCAAAAGCAAACAAACAAGAAAAATACTGGCCAAAACAAGAGCAGGGAAAAGATTGTCTGATGCTCTTGTCATAGAAAGAGCCTTGTTTCCAGGTTGTCCTGAGTTAAGAAGGAGCATTCAGTGCTAAGCAGCTAGAACTTGAGACATAAGAGCTAAGAATTACTGTCTGGCAAAACATGGAACCTAGAAAGAAAAAATAAGAACTGATTTGCTCTAAGGAATAAGTATCATCTATTTGCTAAAACTGCATCCTCTGATACAGATATAAAATAAATGCTAACTTTAGTGCATCCTTCACAGTCTTGTGAAGTAGCTGTAGATAAAGAGATATCAGGTACTTTCATATTCATTAACATGCATGGCACACTTGCAAGCATATTTAATTGAATTACATTAACAATTCCAGTCAGAAATACACGGCATTTGAACATTTGTTTTGAAAACTTCTAGAGGAGTTAAGTCTAAGAGATGTTTCATACCATCCAGTTTACTGTTTCATAACGTGTACAATGTTTATTACTCCTCTCTATTCAGAAGTGAGAGTACTGACCCACTTCACATTTCCATGTCTCAGTATAAACCGTCAATAATCTAGTGGCCAATAGTTGATCATAAGGAACAGAAGAAATCAAAGAACCATTCATGACTCAGGGAAATTTGGGAAGAAAAGTCTTTGGTGGGGGTGCAGGGAATGGTGGAATCAAGTCCAAGGAGAGCACACATGTGGAAGAACAGATGTCAACATTTCTTAGAAGGTTCTGGGCAGAGAATATCCCCCGGAATTAATTTTGATGCCTCTTCCATCCCAGAGTTCCTAAATAATTTCCATCAGGGACTCACTCCCCAACTAAACTCAAAAATTACACAACATAAGTGTGAAGAGTGCCTGGGATATGCAGAGAAAACTCAAAGCCGACTCACCCTCTGGATGCTGCTTCTCCCATGTAGAAGAATCTGTCTTTTACATCATCCTAACTCAATTCTCTTGTCTTTGCTGCCTAAATTAGAAGTCAAAATATTGGTGGCCTGCAGGCCACATGACTCACACAGATGTGTTTTGTTTGGATCATAAAAGGAATCAAAATTTAAATTAGAATGACATCTTAAATATACAGAATTTCCTATTGTTCTGACAAAAATCAATGGAGGGCCTTCTTTTCTACATGGTTACAAGTGGATAGAACCTATTACACTTTCCCTCCTAATGCAAAAGCTCATTTTTATTTCCCACCATGGCCCATGGCCCATGGCTTGAGTTCCAAGAGTCTACGCAAATAAATCAATACCAGCTTCCATCATTTGCCTTAATAAGGATAGTAAATGACTTATGACTTAGATACTCTCATGAGAACAGCATCATCTGGGATTGTGTGTGTATTTGAGTGTGTGTGACACACTTTAATTTTCTACAATTCAGCCTTATTCTATTAGATGTGTGATTAAAATAAAGGATTTAAACAATTTGGAAAAATAGAATTAGAATTTTTAATGTACTTTTCACTTCCTTAGAGACCAGAGTTTATTTTCCACTGCTTAATCTTTTCATCATTGTTAATAACATTAGCATTCTGAAATTTAAACAGTAAATGAGGGGCTACTAACATTCATACGGTTGCCTTCCTCATATAAAGCCCTGGCTTGCTGGCCTTTCTGATTTGTGTCTGCCTTGTGCATTTCTCCTGCCCCTTGTTTGATGATCCTTCCATTACTCCAGCAATTCCACAGCATATTTGGTGCTATTTAGTCAACAAACAAGCAAAGAAAGATCATCAATGAACTATAATATATGATTCATTGTCAATAAAATTCTAGATAACTTAAGGAGATAAGTAGCAACCTATTTCCTTAATGCTTAGAAACTTTTCTATTTACTTCTCATTTAACAGTTATATATTCAGGAGGTTTGCAGCTGCTGACCTTTTAGAAAATGACTCTTTGGAAAGAAGCAGGATGCATCACTGCATCTATAGCTTCACCAGTAATGAGCAGAGCCAAAATGTTTCCTCTTATAACTGTTGTCTTATAGGCACAATAATAAGAGGATTAAAATACTTGAAGAATTGGACATGATGTGTATATATATATATATATATATATGTATATATATATATATATATTTGCATCAAGTTAGGTCTGACATTGGCAAATGTATTTTGGATAGCTTCACTTAACTCCTTCATAATTTATGGAAAAAATGTCTTTCCTCATATCTGGTACAACTTTCACTGGCAATAACTCAGAATGACTTAGTGAAGACTGGGGAAAGTCAACAATAAAATGACAATAAGGAACTCTATAATCATGATTTTGGTCCTCTGCAATATCCACCAGCAATCTAGCCAGAAGACCACTAATGTCTCATGAAAATATGTAATTTCTTTGGCAGTTAAGAGTCAAGTTAGAATGTTATAAATCATGAAACAAAAAGAAAATACTCTTCCTATTTATCCAGAAAAACCAAAACACCCATATTAGGCTAAAGATCGATTGCTTGATGTCATCAGTGATAATCCTTCATAACTCCATACAAAATACTAGTCTTACATCAGTATTTCATAAACTTGTTCAGTCATCCATTAATTTACCCTAATCTTTGCAGAATTTCGTTCATTGCTACGGTTGCTGTGTTTCCTAATGTGCAGTACAGAGTCATCTGCATAAAACCGTATTTTCTTTTGTTTGTTTTAACTTTGCCTTTTAATTTTTCCATAGTTCAGATATAGAATTATTCTGGGATTTATTGATGAAGACATCAAAGCAAGAGGCAAATACTGTTTACATTAGCAATGAGATGACAATGCACAAAAGAGATGGAATTAAAGTGCTTACAGAAAGTAGTGGTTTAAAACAAACATTTCAGGGCGCCTGGGTGGCTCAGTTGGTTGAGCGACTGCCTTCGGCTCAGGTCATGATCCTGGAGTCCCGGGATCGAGTCCCACATCGGGCTCCCTGCTCAGCGGGGGGTCTGCTTCTCCCTCTGACCCTCTTCCCTCTCGTGCTCTCTGTGTCTCATTCTCTCTCTCTCAAATAAAATAAAATAAAATAAAACTTTAAAAAAAAAAACATTTCAAACCCTCTCATAAGACATACTTACCAGATTCTTCCTCCCTTTTTTTCATGAGTAAAACTCTATACAACTTTTCAAAAGCTTAATATCTCAGAAGGTACCTTGTAATTCAAATTTTATTTAATATATATATTATGTAGGCAACACTCACTTATATTCTCTTTTGAAATAATGAAAATATTTATTATAGAACTGAGAGAGAGACAGAGACAGGGACAATGAGACAGAGAATTAAATCTAGGGACATCTTAAATCAGAGTCCTAGTTTTGACACATTGGAAGAAACATGGCCCAATGACAGGTCCAGATAACAATGTCAGTCATTAACAACATTTCTTCAAATATTTTACTAGAAGTGTGTGTAATTCCACGTGGGGCCCTTTGGAGGTGTGCAGGGTGCAGTCTGACTAACTCCTTCCTAGAAACTAAAGTGTATGTAATTCACAATCATAAGGAAAGAAAAACATCAACATAAAAATGTAATCTCCTCTTCCAAGTCTAATGGTTTGGGCAATGGAAGGAAAAGAATGCTGAGGAACTTAAATACCCCTCATACCATAACTGTTTCAAGTGAGGGACCAACTTCCACATCCCTTCCTTCCCTCCCCTAACTGTGCACTTGGACTAGAGCAATTCTGCAGAAGGAGTGACCAACTGAAGTCATCACTCCTGTCTATAACCTCCTCTCCTGTCCAGGAAGCATGTAGGGATCTCTAATCCTCAACCTCATTCATACCTTGGCTTTGGAATGTTCCCTGAGAACGAAGAGGAAAGTTCCTCATTGAGTCACCTGTGGCCTCCTTTGTTGGCAGCTACTTTCAAACTCTAGAGTCACTCAGCATCATCGTTCATTTCTCAAATTTGCTGTCAGCCCACAATACCTTTTCGACTTGAAATCTATAAAGGACCTTTAGGATGGGCCTTGAATCCCTCACTTAGATAGCAATATCCTTTTGCCTCTGAATCTTTCCATTTTTGTACAACCACAGTGTTATGTTCTAACCCGGGCGTAAAATCATTTTCTTTTCCCCTTGCCTCAGCACTGCCTATGCATTTACCCAGTTTCTGAGTATTAGCCTGACCTGGATGTTCTCAAACCTGTTTGGAAGCCATGCCACTGTTGCTGTACACAGCTGCAACTGGGGGGCAGACTGTTGATGGTCCCCATGTACCTCCTCCTCTCTCCTTCCAGTAAGGACTCAATGCCATAAGGAGCTCGGAGTCCACTGAATCTAGAATATATATTTCCAGAAAGATTTTTAAAGACTACTTTTTTTAGAGCAGTCTTAGGTTTACGACAAAAAATGAGAGGGACAGAGATTCCCCTGTGCCCACACATGCATAACATCTTTCAGTATCAACACCACTATCAGGAAGGTACTTTATTTTTTTTTAAATTAAGGATAAGCCTACACTGACACATCATAATCACCCAAAGTCCACAGTTTACCTTAGGGTTCCCTCTTAGTATTGTGCATTCTATGGGTTTGGACAAAAGTATGATGACATAAATCCATCATTAAAATATCCTACAGAGTATTTTTACACTCAAAAATTCCTCTGTGATATGCTGATTTATCTCTGTCCCACTCACCCCCAGACTCTACTGAACTTTTTAATTTCTCTGTAACTTGGCCTTTTCAAGAATGTCTCCATAATTTACCCTTCCAGTTGGAATCATACATAGATAGATTTTTCAGATAGGATTCTTTCACTTATTTATGTGCATTTAAGATCCCTCTACATCTACAAAATAGACTTTAAAACAAAGACTCTAACAAGAAACAAAGAAGGACGCTATGTAATCATAAAGGGAACAACCCAACAAGAAGATACAACTACTGTAAACATTTATGCACCAAACTAGAGAGCACCCACATACATAAAGCTGCTAATAACAAGCATAAAAGAAGTAGTCAATAGTAGTACAGTAACAGTAGGGAACTTTAACACCCCCCCTTGAATCAATGGAAAGATCATCCAAACCGAAAATCAATAAGGAAACAGTAACCTTGAATGATACATTGGATCAGATAGATCTAACAGATATATTCAGAACACTCCATCCTAAAAGAGCAGCATACACATTCTTTTCAAGTGTACATGGAACATTCTCCAGAATAGATCACGTTAGGCCACAAACAAGTCTCAACAAATTAAAAAAGACTGAAGTCATATTATGCATCTTTTCTGACCACAGCACTATGAAACTAGAAATCAACTAAAAGAAAAAAATCTAGAAAGAACACAAATACATGGAGATTAAATAATATGCTACTTAACAATGAATGGGTCAACTAAAAAACCAAAGAGAAAATTAAAAAATACATGGAGACAAAGGAAAATGAAAATACAATGGTCTGAAATCTTTGGGATGCAGCAAAGCTGTTCTAAGAGGGAATTTATAACAATAGAGTCCTACCTCAAAAAGCAAGATAAATCTCAAATAAACAACCTAACCTTACTCATAAAGGAGCTTAAAAAAGAACAAACAAAATCCAATACCAGTAGAAGAAGGAAATAATAAAGATTAAAGCAAAAAATAAACAAAATAGAAACTTAACCAAAAAAAAAAAAAAAACACAACAATAAAACAGATCAGTGAAACCAGGACTGGTTCTTTGAAAAGATTAACAAAATTGTTTAACCTTTAGCCTGATTCATATTAAAGGGGGAGAAAGAGAGAGAGAGAGAGAGAGAGAGAGAGAGAGAACTGAAGTAGTAATCCAAAAACCCTCATGAACAAAAGTCCAGGACCAGATGGCTTCACAGATGAATTCTTGCCAAACACTTAAAGAAGAGTTAATACCTGTTCTCAAACTATTCCAAAATTAGAAGAGGAAGGAGAGCTTCCAAATTCATTGTATGAAGCCAGCGTAACCCTGATACCAAAACCAGAAAAAGACACTACAAAAAAAAAAAAAGAGAGGGAGAGAGAGAATTACTGGCCAATACCTCTGGTGAACATAAAGGCAAATCCCTCACAACATATATTAGCAAACCAAACCTGACAATTAATATACTGTAATAAAACAAAACAAAACAAAACCACAAATGTTCACCCTGATCAAGTGAGATTTATCCCACCGTTGCAAGGGTGGTTCAATCTTTGCAAATTAATCACTGTGATACACCTTATCAACCAGAAAAAGGATAGGAACCACATGATCATATCAATAGATGCAGAAAAATATTGCACAAAATACAACATTTATTTATGATGTTGTACTCAACATCAAGTTTAGAGGGAACAAAGTAGGTTTAGAGGAAACACACCTTAAAATAATAAAGGCCATATAAAAAACCCACAGTAACATCATACTCAATGGTGAAAAATGAGACCTTGCCCTGGAAGATCAGGAACAAGACAAGGATGTCAACTCTCACCACTTTTATTCAACACAGTGTTAGAAGTTCTAGCCACAGCAGCCAGACAACTAAAAGAAATAAAAGGCATCCAAATTGATAAGGAAGAAGTAAAACTTCCACTATTTGCAGATGACATGACACTATGTATAGAAAACAGTAACGGCTCCACCAAAAAAACTAGAACTGATAAATGAATTCAGTAAGGTCATGGATGCCAAATCAATATAGAGAAATCCATTACATTTCTATACATTAACAATCAAGTAGTAGAAAGGGAAATTAAGAAAACAATCCCATTTACAATTGCATCAAAAATAATAAAATATCTAGGAATAAACTTATCCAAGGAGGTAAAAGACCTGTACTGTGAAAACTGTAAAACACTGATGAAAGAAATTGGAAATGACACAAACAAATGGAAAGATATTCCATGTTCATGGGTTGGGAGAACAAATGTTGTTAAAATGTCTATACTACTCAAAGCAATCTATAGATTTAATGCAATCCCTATCAAAATACCTAGTATTTTTCACAGAACTAGAGCAAATAATTCTAAAATCTGTATGATACCACAAAAGACCCCAAATAGCCAAAACAATCCTGAAAAATAACAAAACTAGAGGTATTACAATCCCAGATTTCAAGACAAACTACAAAGTTATAGTAATCAAAACAGTAAGGTATAGGCACAAAAATACATACATAAATCAAGAGAATAGAACAGAGAGCCCAGAAATAAACCCACGATTATATGGTCAATTAATCTTCAACCAAGGAGGCAAGGATATGCATTGGGAAAAAGTGTCTTCAGCAAAGGGTGTTGGGAAAACTAAAGAGTGACATGCAAAAAAATGGAACTAGACCACTTTCTTACGCCATACCCAAAAATAAAATCAAAATGGATTAAAGACCTAAATATGAGACCTGAAACCATAAAAATCGTAGGAAAGAACACAGGCAATAATTTCTCTGACATCTGATGTGGCAACATATGTCTCCTAAGGCAAGGGAACTAAAAGCAAAAATAAAGTATTGGGAATACATCAAAATGAAAAGCTTCTGCACAGTGAAGGAAACAACAAAACAAAAAAAAAGACAACCTACTGAATGGGAGAAGGTATGTGAAAATGATTTATCCAATAAAGGGTTAGCAACCAAAATATTTAAAAATCCAATTAAAAAATGGGCAGAAGACTAGAACAGATATTTACCCAATGAAGACATACAGGTGGTTCACAGACACATGAAAAGATGCTCAACATCATTCATCATCAGACAAATGCAAATCAAAACCACAATGAAATATCATCTTATATCCAGTTAGAATGGCTAAAATAAAAAAAAAATAAATAAATAAACACAAGAAACAACCGGTGTTAGTGAGGATGTGGAGAAAAAGGAACCCTCATACACTGTTGGTGGGAATGCAAACTGGCGCAGCCACTGTAGAAAATATGGAGAGTCCTCACAATGTTAAAAACAGATATACTGTATGATCCAGTAATTTCACTACTGATTATCTGTCCAAAGAATACCAAAACATTAATTCAAAAAGATAAATGCACCTCTATGTTTATTGCAGCATTATTTATCATAGCCAAAATATGGAAGAAACTCAAGTATGCCTTGATAGATGAATGCATAAAGAAGATGGGGCATATATATACAATGGGATATTACTCAGCCATAAAAAAATGAAATCTTGCCATTTGCAATAACATGGATGGATCTAGAGGATATATGTTAAGTGAAATAAATCAGTCCGAGAAAGACAAATACTATATGATTTCATTCATGTGGAATTTAGGAAACAAAAAAGAGACAAAGAAACCACTCTTAGTTACCGAGAACACACTGGTGGTTAGCAGAGGGCAGGGGCAGGGGGTGGTGCAGGTTAAACAGGTGATAGGGATTAAGAGTACACTCATTTTGATGAACCCTGAGTAATGTATAGAATAGATAAATCAGTATATTGTCCACCTGAAACTAATGTAACATTGCATGTTAATTATACTGCAATTAAAATATAAATTAATTAATTTTTATAAAAGGATTCCTCCATGTCTTTCATGGTTTGACAGCTCTTTGTTTTTTACCCTGAATTTGTCTGTATATACACAGTTTGTCCATTCACTTACTGAAGTACATCTAGGTCATTTCCAAGTTTTAGAAATTAGAGATAAAGCTGCTATAAACATCCATGTGTAGGCTTTTGTGTGGACATAAGCTTTCCAGAAGGAATTTTTAGATATTCTCATTTTATTGAACAAGAAAATATGTCCAGGTCCTTTTCTCTGTATGCATTCTCCTCTCTAAATGTGACTGCACACTAAGCATGCTCTATGTACCAACTTGAGAGCTTTCTGATGGTTGTCAGGAGCCAGCGTATAGCTATTTTTGTGTTGACTCTGCGTCCTTAAAACTCCTGAGCTTGGTTTTCTTATAGTTCTGATGAAAATAAACTCCTGGTTCAGATCGTGGTGAGATAAAGAATCTGTCATTAGTATGCTGTTGAGAATAATGATCAAAGAGGGGAAGAATCTAATAGAGTCCAGAGTTACTAAGAAGTTTATGGATCTCCTCCCATTACAGTTTTAATTCTCTCAAACATATGTATTTGTGCAAATGAATTTAGTGTACATATTCACAAAGAGGAAATATTCCCATCCCCCAGAGTCTAAAAATTATGAATGATGCAGATGCACGTGACAAATAATGGACGTTGTATAAACGTACCTCAATGACTTACATAAGAAAATAAAGTACAGATTTTCTTTTTTAAATCTGAGCTATTAGAAATTGTACTTCAGTGGAGGACATATTTAGCAATAGATCTTATTTACCTGTAGACATCAATAAAGTAAACCAAAGGTAAGTTGACACAAAATAAACTTACTATTTTGGCTTAATAAAGGATTTGCTCTGCCTTATTCTTTTAAAGATTTTACTTATTTATTTTATTTGAAAAAGAGAGAGCACAAGAAGTGTGGAGGGGCAGAGGGAGAGGGTGATGGAGAGAATGTCAAACAGACTCCATGCTGAGCAGGGAGCCCGATGTGGGGCTCCATCTCATCGCTCTGAGATCATGACCTGAGCTGAACCCAAATGTCAGACACCTAACCGATAGAGCCACCCAGGTGCTCCCCTGCCTTTCTTTTAAGAAGTCCCAGAACCTTTAAAAATGATGTGTATTATACTGGTAAAATCAAATACGCACATGTTTTATTACAACCAATTAAAAGATTCAGAAAAAGAGAATTTAAGAGAGTTTAAGAGCAGGGTCAGAATTAACTGTCTTACTGGAAGTTTCCTAGATTGCCTGAAGAAAAATATGAAACACATTCTCATGCATTGCTTCCTTCAGACTTTCAAGACAAGGATGACTGCACACTATATTATAATCTCTGGCAGAGGTTCACTTGATCATATTTTTAGAAATTTAATGTAAAATAAAATTGCAAACATTTAGTCTCTAGACAAGTATTTATATTCCCTGTGATGACACTCAAATGACTTTGGCAGGATTCTGAGGAGTTGGCAGTTTCTATAAAATATGCCAATTAAAGAACACAACGTTACTACACTGTGTCGTGTCACTTTTTCTACAACACAAATATTGACGGTTTATCACATGCACAATACAGCACTCTACGGCATTATCTCTGCAGAGCTCCTGGTCCTTTGGAAAATGGGATTTAGTCGTAATAAGGAGGTAAAATATCATCATTACTGGGGATATTTGGCAAAATAAGCCCTGTATAGAATTACATGTTAAAACAAAATCATTTAATAAAACTAAGTATTTTAGTTCAACTCAGCTTATATATTCAAGTTAATCAGTGAACATTAAAGAAACTAAAATAGAGAGTGGCCTTCTATCACTTTTTTTTTTCCTTTTTGGTCTCTGGTTAAAAAGACAAATTGTTTTCCTTGTAGATTTGTTTTTGAAATATTGTAGATTTGTATTTGAAAAATAGTGAATGATAAATAAACCATCATTTTCCATATGTGTGAAAAAATTTTCCATATTTTTTTCATTTTCTGTAGACACATAAGATTTACTTCCAATTTATTCAAAAACATTATAATAACTCATCAACTTTATATGCTTTTGTGCTCAGTACAGACTGGCTTTTATAAAAATAATGAGAACACCCAAGTTTTTTCTGATTTTTTTTAAATGTTGAAATTTAGTATAGATAATTTATTTTGTTTAAACAGAGGCCAGCAATGTTATGGACATTTTAAGCTGACTCCAAAGGATATGCAAGAAGAAAAAAATTACACCAACTCTTCAAAGGGGTAAAGGAATGTTTCTAACATGGCACAATGAAGGTATTACATATGTCAGAGAAGGCTTCAAAATATATGTGGGCTAAATTCTAGGAAAAAAAAGATCATTCTCTAATAAGTCCCATATATATACGTATATATAAATCTGGAAGACAGACTTTTTCAAACAGACAGAAAGCAGAACTAAAACAAGCCCAATGGAAGCCCAACTGAAGGTCCATTATGGAATTAGTAGACAAACCGAGCCTCAGAGCACACTCACACACATAGGAGTAGTTTGAAACAGAAACCAAGACTCAAGAGATATCATTTTACTGCAGCCCTAACAGAGGAGAAAAATCGGTAAAGACTCACACATTGAAGTTAAAAGAGGCTCGGAGAGAGTTGTAGAACAAAGCACCAATTCTATTTATTTTTGGTTTTGATAAGGAAAAGTGCTTCCTGAAGAATGTAATATGGATTCGGTATTAGTTGTTCATTATGGCAGACAACCTGAACCAACACTCAAGCTTCTTCCTCTGCTCTCAGAACCTTTGGTCAGGTTCTCTATTCCCAAGAATCTTCAGTTTTCCTATTAACCATTCATAAATCGCCATGTCTAGTGGGCTATGGAGCTTGAACCTTACCAGACCTCAGCCAGTGTAAGCGGTGGTGGAAGCCTTACCTTGTGGTCCACTTCTTTTGGAGGAACACAATGTATCTTACTTAGGTGACCAGGTGTTTGTATGCATGATAGTCAACTCTACCTATTGCCGAAGAAAAATCCCAGCCCTATCTGGATGCACTCTTGGACTGACCCTGAGTAAAATACTCCTTTATGATCAAGAATGAACAACCTTTCTAGTCACAGAGAAGTTTCTCATATCTTATCCAAGTAAAGCATTTCCAGCATATGGCCTAATTTAAACCCATACAGGGAAGAAATTAAGGGAGTGCTGTTTGTAGATTTGGGCTGCAGCTTTCATTTAGTACTTCCACGTGTAACAAATCTAGGGTTGAAAGGAGAAGTCCCTCTCAGAGAAGTCATTTTTAAAATTTGAAGCTCACTCACCATTCCGACTCTCTTCATCGATAGCAACTATGGTGGCTGGTGGTCCTCCCCTAGCTAGTTTGCAATCTAAAGAGAGAAAACAACCAAAGATAAGATGGAACAACCGTAGGGCACTCAGTCTGGTATGAAATTCATTGAGGTATGTATTGGTATTTAAAAAAGAAAAATCCTACAATCAAATCGATATGCATCATTATTTTTAATAATATTTTAGCTTAAAAAATTTTCATGAGAACTACATGGATTCCCTATAACATCATAACACAATCACTTTGTACACCACAAAACTACTCAAATCTTACTGAGAAAACACCAGCAGAGACCACTGGAGAGCAGAAGTCCTTCAGGACAGAGATAATGGGATGGTAATTTAACCCAATGAAATAACATAAAGGAATGATTAACAAGGATAAATTGTAATTAAAGCTTCAAAACAGAAACAAACATAATTGGACTTTAATTGTGATAAAGGGGCTAATTAAAGGGAGTGAATAGAATTTTAATAATGTTCTAAAGAGAATAAAACAAAGACAGACAAGCAATGTTCATGAGGTTGTTTGGCATTTTTATTTTTGTCATCTTACCCTCATATTGCCAGTCTGGAGTCAAAAGTATAGAGTCATCAATGGAAGCAGATCAGAAAAATGGAAGAAAGAAAGGAAGAAAGAATATATGTATATATTTAGTGTGGATTGAAAGATATAAATAGCACTATATAACAACAGACACATTACATAATGACTTGTGGAAAAGAAATACATAAAATCCCTCTAACAGATTTTCCAATCCTAATGTAATATTAACACAGTAACTTGATAATATGTGGCATTAGCATCTCCAAACTTTATCATGGGTTGGTTTGAAAATACTACAAAGTACATTTATATGTTTCCTGTGAAAAGGTAAATACCAATTACTTACGAACAGTCTATTATCCGTTGGACGAACCTTAAGGATAGTGCCTGTCCATCAGTAGAGATGACTAATTTGTTATTTCGAAGACTGCTAATGCCTTGTCAAGAGTCTCATGATAATGAACATATAAATAGCACAATGAGCTAAAATATCCATAATAATTAATATGTGAGGGCTTTGCCCGTGAGATGTCACATGTACGCTCGTGAGACTTAAAGTGCTCTCGGAGGAGGTACCCCATGAGCCTGATGGGGCTGTGTTAGGCAGTTACAGGTCCATGGCATACTCCTGTGCCTGCAGCGTAAACCAGGTTTGCTTAAGCCATCTGAGTATGTGTGTTATTTGGAAGATTCCGAGGTTATTTACTCATGCATTCATTTGTTCATTCATTCGAATTCTATTTATTATGGACATGGACATGAATAATCAAGACTTCAGCAAGCACAATTCTATACTGTAAGGTACATGCTCTCTCGTATGAAGCTGAAAATCTCAGAGATCTCCAGTGTTTTTCTTTGCTTCCTTGTCAGTATTCAAGGAATTCCAAGTCACAACATTTTTAGATCTTCAATATCTCATACTCATTATGCTCTTCCTCCTCCCTCCACCCCCGGTATACACTAGTTGTCACCCCTGCTCTTGCAGTGATTTCCTCACCCCCTCCCAGAAGCTTTGTCATCACCCTGTGTTCCTCAATTCATCCCATGAGAATTACTTTCATGCACCGTTTCCAGCACAAAAGCTTACTTGTTTCCTTTGGAGTAAAAACTTTCTTAGGATACCATTTAAAGCTTTTCAAACCTAATTGGTTTAGGACAATGTTTCAAAAGACGTCAGGTCTCCACATGGTTTATTTACAATTAAGCACTGTGCCCTTCAGCCATATCAGACCCCTGACTCTTGCTGGGACATACTTTGTATGTTCAGGGAAGTTCTGTTACCTGAATTCATTTCTGCCTCTCTTCCGCCCAGCAAAGCTCTGCTCCTTTTGGTAGAATGTGATTTCTCCTATTTCATGAAAACTTGCCCACATCCCCACTCGGAATTTGTCTTTTACTTCACGGTCTCATGTTTTTTCATCTCGTTTTGTATTCTGCTACGCATTTGAATATTACTCACTCGTTCAGGCAAGTTTGTGGATGAATTACTCTGCGCTGAACGTGGTGGGAATGGGTCTCAGGTGAAACAGGTTACAGACCAGCGAGAAAAAGATGCATAAACAACCACACAGGTGTAGTGCAATGTGGTCCATGTGGAGGCAACGCCTTAATCAGTTCACTGACAACATAAATGATTAAAATCAAAAAGAGACAATGCATGTGCGGAGTGGAAAGGGGATACGCAAGGAAGCAGAGGCCATTTGTGCAGAAGAGAATAAACGAAACCTGACCAGTTCTTACCAGAAGCAGTTCTCAGGTTACCAAACATCTCTTCCCTTTGTCTTTTAGAGTGTAGTTACTTTTCAAGAGTATCCCTTCACCAGCTGGGTATCATTAAATGTATGGATATGCCTTCTCTACTCAGATAAGCCATGTGTGACTCCCCACCTCCCAGCCCTAACTAACCCCCTTACCCCTCCACTCGGTCCATTCTCTAGCCACATCCAAACCAATTCATGTTGGCTGTGTCTCGTCTGCTCAAATGCCCTCCCTCCTCCTCTGGCTTGACTTCTATTTTTCTTTTTAAAAAACCTGGCAAAGCATCACCTCTTCCAGGAAATCTTCCTTGTTGTTAGTCCAGATTCAGTGCCTCTTCTCTGTGTTCCTCCAGTGCTCAAGATGTTCCATCGGATAAATTACACCACAGTAAAGATGCGTGTGTCTTCCTTACAGGAACTCCTTTAGACCAGCTCTCCATCATATTCATCTTAGTAACATTAGTAACCATCATATTGATCACATTCCACCTTAGTAACCAATTCTTAAGAGATGGTCCTAAAAGAACGTGTGTTGATTTTTTTCTGAACCACAATCCACCAAGGGACAATGTCCCATTTGAACCTCCTCCAGGAGAACTGCCGGAAGTCTCTGTTCTCAGCAGGTCTTCACCAGCTTAGAGGCTCAACCATGGTTCCTCCCACTCAGTCTGCATTAGGAGACTTTCCCTAAACTTTCCTCTTCCAACAGGCTCCACATTCCCCCCACCCCAGTAAGATAGTCTCACATCTAACAAATACTTTAGTTATTTGAGATCAAACCAAAAGTGATTTAATTTTTTTAAAGACTCACAAAGTTAATGAAGAGAGATTAATCAGGTATTTAAAAATAACCTATTAATAGCATTGCTCACAACAGCTAAAATGTTTGTTTTGGAATGATGCATTCATGAAAGCATGATTAATTAGTTTTGAAATGCACAAAAATATTTTCAATTCAGAATTGTCTTGAAAAGGAAGTAATTTTGGATGGAATAGCCAGGGATATATTGTGTATGCGAAATATCCAAATGGACATCAAAATGAAGACTAGAAAGCAATCTGGGGGCTGGGCGATGTTGTTCTCTATGGCCCAAGGATAATTTGTCCAGCACATGAAAGACAGGTTAGCTGATGACACTTGTACCTTGGATATGGACTTCCCTAATCTATTTGATTTCATCCTTGATTGTCCTGGTTAAATCACAAATTCACTGTTTTTCATGCCTCAAATTTCTAACCTCTTAGGCCCCTACTTGCTTCCCATAACCAATTTATTGTAAAGTGCAGGCTATGAATACAAATGCCTGAATGCTCAGTGTGATATATTTCGGCAAATTTGTCATCAAGCTGACAATAAGCCATATATTTTTATTTTCTTTTTTTCTTTTTTAAAGATTTTATTTATTTATTTGAGAGAGAGAGAATGAGAGAGAGCACACGAGAGGGGTTAGGGTCAGAGGGAGAAGCAGACTCCCCGCTGAGCAGGGAGCCCGATGCGGGACCCGATCCCAGGACTCCAGGATCATGACCTGAGCCGAAGGCAGTCGCTTAACCAACTGAGCCACCCAGGCGCCCCTAAGTCATATATTTTTAAATAATCTCATGCGACAGGTTGGATTTAAAACCCAAAAAGAAGTATTAGAAAAATACATAAAATTCTGGTTTCAAATCCACTAAATCTGTGATATGCTGTTCTTATTGTAGCCTGAAGCTTAGAGCATGCTAAAGATGGGTCACAGAAGGGCAACACTCTGAAATTGTCTAAACACGCTCATTTCCTGACAATGGCCAGGAAAACCCCATTTCCACCTTAGCCTATTTTCAAAATGTCCTTTTAAGGCCAAACAATATGTTTTCATTAAAATTTCAATAAAACCTATTTACTTGTTTTTTAGTGTTTACTTATTTGACAGAGAGAGACACAGCGAGAGAGGGAACACAAGCAGGGGGAGTGGGAGAGGGAGAAGCAGACTCCCCGCGGAGCAGGGAGCCCGATGCGGGGCTCGATCCCAGGACCCTGGGATCATGACCTGAGCCGAAGGCAGATGCTTAACGACTGAGCCACCCAGGCGCCCCAGGGTTTTTTGTTTGTTAGTTTGTTGTGTGTATATTTATATTACAGGTGCTATGGCTATATCAATCACTTCCATATTGGATTTGCCAAAGAGCTCTCTCTGAGTCTGCATCCTACTGCCCGGGTGATACCTACACTTGCAGTTTCAAAGGTGCCTTAAATGGATTGTTACCCTGAGCCCAAAGCTGGTCTCTTCCAATATGTGTTACATCAGTGAATGGCACACTTCTGCATAAACCAGAAACCGGGCAGTCACCTTTGAGCCTAACCATTTCCCTCATGTGCCTGGACTGAATCCATCAACAAGTCTTGACTTTAATTCCTACAGAAAAAAGCTTCTCATATCTACCTACTGCATTCAGTTTCCAATGTCAGCACACTGATCCAGTCTCTGACTAATCAACAGGTTTTGCTATTTTCCCTACAGGCAATCTTGCCCCACTCTTTAATTTGCTATCTTCATCCAAAGTGATCTTTTATAAGTAAAAACTGGCTTACCTTTTCATGATTTGCCATTGCTTTTAGGTTAAAACATTTTTTTATGACCTACAATCCTCCGCATAGTCTCATTTTAGAATGAAAACCAACATGCATGGCCTACCAGGACCTGTGTGATGTGGCCTCCCCTTCTCTCCTGTCCCAGTGTCTTCACTTGCTGTCAACATTCCAGATGGATTTGTTGCTTTTCCTTAGTCATTCTATTCTCCATCCTGAGCTACCTCAAGACCTTTCCATATTGCAGTATTTCTTGTTTCCAATCTTTACTCTCAGGCCATCATTCACATGCATATCCTTTAAATTTTGGTGTATGCCTTACTTTTGCAAAGAAACCATTTCCGACCCTCAGGTTCCCTGGTATATACCCTCATAACTCTGCCTTCTAGTGCCAGTTTATGAATATCTGATTCTTCACTGACAGATCTTCTATTCCTCAGGGTTGTGGACGCAGGGCAAATTTTCTAGAACATAACTGATTCTCAGTAATTATTTGTTGAATGCAAGAATTTATGGCTTCAACCAAATTTACAAAAATTTTTTAAAAAACTGCTTTAACTTAATCATTTTCCCCTTTTAATATTTGAAACAGCATTCTCATATACAAGTAATGGGGAAGGAATGAACAACAAATTAACTGTCTAAAGATAGGATCATTAATGCTACCTCAGTAGGGAGGAGTAGGGGAGCAGGAGGTACTAGCCCAAAATATGCCACTTGGGCGTCCAGAGGTGAAGGCAATCAAGACCCAGCAGAGTCAGGAAGCCTTTTATCTCCCTTTTAACAGTGTAAGAGAATTTAGAAAGGAGGCCTATACCAGCAAGACAGTTATTACCAGAAATAACTTGTTCATGGGAGAGACTTGTCTGCATGTCAAGGCAAATATTTATTTACCAAACACGTTTTCTTCATATTATCCTGTGAGTTGTCTTCCTCCTCTTTGAAGCCCCAGATACCTGTCCCTTTCCTTAGCCCAAGATGGTATGTATAGAAGCCTCAACTGCCTGGCTGCCTTTGAGTCTCCTATCTTTGTGAGTAATTTTGTTTTTCTCCTGTGAACTCATCATTACAGGGGGTCTCAGCCAAGAACCTAGAGAGGGAGAGGGGAAAATGGCTTTTTCTCCTGCATGTGAAAATCTACCACTGAGGTAAAGAAAGTGATGGGCCAATTTTGTAGGACTTTGAGGTGCTGTGGGAGTAGTAATGGAAGGCCGTGGAGAGGTCAGAATAATAGAGAAAGAGTAATGGAAAAACAAGGGAGGGGAAGAATTTCACTTGTTTCCAACTGACTATAACTTCTGTTAGAATTTTACATGCCAACCATCCAGTTTGTCTGCACTGAGAACAATCATGGAGCAAGATTACACCAATATCCTAATTATAGCAAGATGTGTTCCAAGGTCTTTCATGACTTGGTCAAACAGTACTTGAAGAAATAAAGCTCAAAGATACCAAATATTTTATGATATCAAAAATCACCAATACTTTTGTGTCACCTTGGAAGTTTTACACAGCTATTTCCTTACCAGCTGCCTATGATTATAAATGAATTATTCTATCACCCAGCAGAGTATTTGACATATTGTAATCATTCAATATATTTGTGGTACTATGGACTATCCTCCTTCATGGAAACTGGATAAAAGAAATAACCCATTAAATGCTTAGTATTAGTCATTTCAAATCTCTTGGGAGTGTTTTCAGATGTTAAAGCAATTGATTCCAAATATAGTACGGAAGTAAGAACATGTGCTTTGGAGTCAGAAAACCCAATTTCAAATCCTAACTGTGGCCTTTAATAGTAACATAATATTGAACAGATGATTAACTTCTTGTACCTCAGTTTACATAAATAGGAATAATAGTAAGTATATCACAACAAGGATAGATGAGATAATCTATGGCAATTTCTTAGAATAGTGCCTGGCAAATTGTATAGGCAGAATAGATACACTTTTAATTCTTACAGTTATCATTATTTCAGAACCAATATATTTGGAAACTCATTCCTATTTCTTCCCTTTGATCAAAAGACAATAGAGAAATCTCTTGGTTTCCCCTAAATATTCAGTGAGGGCTGATTTTATTGATGTAAGTGATCATGAAGTGCATTCTCATTAAGGATAAAAGTAGTCATATGAAATGTCACTGATGGTTGTATGGACAGAGATATGCTAGAATTCTTATTCCAGATATCAGTGAGATACATTATCCTAGATTAAACTTAACAGAGGCAAATAGGATGCTTGAACTCTAAGTTAAGAAGGTAAAGTGGTGCTCACAGTCATCCACTGGTTCCACTGTAGTCCTGAAAAGTACTGATGTCCAAATGATCAAGTAGAAAGGTCAAGAATGAATTACAGATTTCCTGAAACCTCTATTCTTCTCAACATTCCTGTGGTATCGGTTTGAATATCCAAAGTCATCTGAACTCTCTGGTTTAGAAGATTGCATTTGTATGCGTACACACACGCGCGCGCACACACACACACACACACACACACTGACTCAGTTGCTTAGTTCCAAGCAATCTGGCCTCTCATTCAAAGGGGTTCTGTGCTCTCTTTAAACTTCATGTTGCACAAATATTTTACTCTCAATTTGCTTGTCACAAGCATCAGCGGAGGGTCTATTCTCATCTTTTCAGTTGATCTTTGGAATATTCGTTTCCTGGTAGATACACTTAGGAGTGAAATCTGAAGACAGAAAGATTCCCTCATCCAAAAGAAAAGGAGTTTGACGCCAAGATTTATAAGATCAGTGAGACCATACTGTAAGTTGTATTGTCTAAAATGACAGTCAGCCAAGGCGTGGCCCTGGGCTTGACTGACAAAAAGCAAAGTGAACTGAGTGAACTCAAGGGCATAGTGAGTATGTTGTTTCCAACTCAAGAATAGGATGTGCTCCCAGGATTACTCTGTCAGCATTACCATTTAGAGATTCAAATTTTACCACAGAGGAAGCAAGGAATCTTTTATGATGCCTTAGTGTCATTATTAATTGGATTATATAATTTGGTTAAGATGTTCCAACAGCATGGTCTGGTAATGACTGAAGTCATTAATGAGTATCGCTCTCCATTACGGCTTTCATTAGGACAATTTATGGTAGAGACCATGGCTCCCTCAGCCAGTTTTCTTCTGGAATTACTTCATTTCACTGTAATCAGTCTATCAACAGCAGTAGGCTTTTGCATGGCTGGCATTTGGTGAGAGAGAGAAACCCATTCTTACTGAGAAGTTAAAGGATCTAAATTATCAAAATAAAGAGAAGTCGGGGCTGTACAAAAAAGGCAGGGCAGAAATTGTCAGTAGAAGTCTGATGAGACGATCAAGTAAATATTTTAAGGTTATTTTTGTTCACTGGGAATATTACTATACTTGATTATCTTATAATTTTATGTAAATGTATTGTCAAACATGTTAGTCTTTGTACCCAAAAGTGAATTTTCTTTTTGAGATTTTCCTTACTGATTTTTGCGCACGTACATGGGACAGAGAGAGAAAGAGAAAGCGCGTGCAGGAGCATGAGCGAGTGGTGGGGGGAGGGTGATGGGAAGGGGCAGAAAGATAATCAGACTCCCCGCTGAGCAGGGAGCCCGATGTGGGACTCAATCCCAGGACTCTGGGATCAAGACCTGAGCTGAAGGCAGACGCTTAACCAACTGAGCCACCCAGGTGCCCCCAAATGTGAATTTCTTACATATAATTCATACTACATAAGTTAGAAGCCATTTGGATTTTTCCAATTGGCTTCCATTGACGGTGACAGTTTTTCCTTACTTGTGTAACCTTCCAACAGGCAACCATAACTACATTTGGAGAATTTGGGATGCATGGAGTAATTCTTGGTCCAAGTGTAATGTGAGACACTGAGAAACAGCAACCAGTGTTGTGCTTATGGACATGACCTTAGGATACAGACTGTCTGGGTTCAATACTAGCCGCATTTTGCCATTTGCTAACTTTTAGCCTCTTTGAAAGTTACTTAAACTCTCTATAGCCCAGTTGCATTATTTATAAACAGAAGCTGTGCTATAGAATAGTTCCTGGCACACACGAGTGCTTTAAAAGTTACTGCTAGGTAAATTCTACTTTAGCCAAATGAGATGACTATATACAAAATTTGTATATCTCTACATTTTAAAAAATGACTTTTACATATTTTTATTTTTTTTATTGTTTTTTTTTAAGATTTTTATTTATTTATTAATGAGAGACAGAGAGAGAGAGGCAGAGGGAGAAGCAGGCTCCCAAGGAGCAGGGAGCCCGATGCGGGACTCGATCCCAGGACCCTGGGATCATGACCTGAGCTGTAGGCAGACGCTTAACCATCTGAGCCACCCGGGTGCCCTACATATTTTTAAATTACATAAATTGCAGTTTCTTACCCTTTTCAACCTTCACAAGAAAGCCATGTTTTATTAGCAGATCAAAATAGATTTGGGATGTGTTAGCATTTTAATGTGCATTTAACATACTGGAACAGTGACAGCACATTTAATTATATGTCTACAGACTGTTAAGGATATATAGTGATAGTAAATCATGCAAAGGAATTCCTTTTTAAAATTATATGAGGGAGTGCCTGGGTGGCTCAGTCAGTTAAGCGTCTGCCTTCGGCTCAGGTCATGATCCCGAAGTCCTGGGATCGAGTCCCACATCGGGCTCCTTGTTGAGCAGGGAGCCTGCTTCTCCCTCTGACCCTCCCCCCTCTCATGTACTCTCTCTCTCTCATTCTCGCTCTCTCAAATAAATAAATAAGTCTTTAAAAAAATAAAATAAAATTATATGAGGAATGCTTACAACTAAAATAAAAAGTTCCTTTTAATACTATAACATAATGTAAATTCTGTATCCCTTCTAAAAGTTCTTTGCTAGATCTTTCTGTTATTCTAAAATCATTCTGAAAGACGTGTAGCTTGTTTTATCACATTATCCAATTTGTCTTTAGGTTTTATCATTGAAATATAAAGAAGAAAGGAAGGGATAAGGGCTTGTGTCAATGAGGAAAAGAAAATTATTCAAGAAACACTTCATGAAAAACAGTTAAAGAGTTTATATCTATGTTGCTTCTGAAAGCTAATTTATTTTATTTTCTAATTATTCTTAATGAGGTAGCTCCGAAGAAATTCTCAATCATGATTCTTACTAAGATACTCAACAAGGTCACAAGATTAAAGCTGCACACCAACATTGTTGCTTAAAACAGCATTCTCAAACGGAGAGATTCTGAATAAGTCTTTATTTACAGCCTGCTTGCTTATTTAAGTCAAATTCTTTGCCACAAGCCAATTATGAGTACCTAAGCTGCCAGTAAAAAGGCAAACTATGGATTAAAACATAGAGACAAAATTATAAGCATTTAATTACTTAGAACATTAAACAGTATATCCACATGAGCATCACATCTGTTTTCTTTTTTTCCCCAGCTTTCTTGAGATATTATTGATATAGAACATGCATAACTTTAAGGTGTACAATGTGATCTGATCCACATCTAGGTTGTGAAATGATTGCCAGGGTCAGGTTAGTTAGCACCTCCATACCCTCGCATCATCTCCCCCTGTGTGTGTGTGTGTGTGTGTGTGTGTGTGTGTGTGTGTGTGTGTGTGGTAATAACATTTAAGCTGCACTCTCTTGAAAACTTTCAGCATATAATACAGAATTATTATTTATGGTCACAATGTTGTACATTAGAGCCTCAAAAATTACTAACCTCAGGGCTGGAAGATTGCATCCTTTGACCAACATCTCTCATTTTGTCCACCGCCCCCCTCCAACTCCTGGCAACCACATTCTACTCTGTTTCTATGAGTTTGGTTTATTTAGATTCCATATCGAAGTGAGGAAATTCAGTATTTCCCTTACTCTGTCTTAGCTCACTTAGCATAATGACCTCAAAGTCCATCATGTTGTTGCAAAAGGAAGGATTTCCTTCTTTTTTATGGCTGTATAATAGTCTGTTAAATAATACTAATATCCCCCAATATTTCTTCATCTATTCATCTGTCAGTGGACACAGGTTATTTCCACATCTTAACTCTTGTGAACAATTCTGCAGTGAACATGGGAGTGCAGATATCTCTTTGATAATATATCCTTCCGATACATACCCGGAATGTGATGGCTAGATCATATGAAAGTTCTTTTTCCATTATTTTGAGAAACTTCCATACAGTTTTCCATAGCGATTGTACCAAATTACATCCCCATCAATGATACCCAAGGGGCTTCTTTCCCTACATCTGCACCAACATTTGTTATCTCTTGTCTTTTTAATAATATTCATCCTAACAGGTGCGAGGTAACGATAGCTCCTTGTGGTTTTGATGTGCATTTCCCTGATTATTAGTGATGCTGAGCATCTCTTCATGTGCCTGTTGGCTATCTCTATG
Source organism: Callorhinus ursinus (assembly GCF_003265705.2). Taxonomy (NCBI): domain Eukaryota; kingdom Metazoa; phylum Chordata; class Mammalia; order Carnivora; family Otariidae; genus Callorhinus; species Callorhinus ursinus. Next base: position 2,774,709 of record NW_027397094.1, on the reverse strand, counting down.
TCATCTTTCCAAAACAAAAGTCTATTCAAGTCCCCTGCCCATCTACTTATTCTTTTGGCATTGGATTGTGTGAGTTCCTTATATATTTTGGATATTAATCCCTTATTGGATAGATGGCTTGCAAATATTTTCTCCCATTCCATAGGTTGACCTTACACTTTGCTGTTTCCTTTTTAGTTTGATGTAGTTTTGGTTTTTTTTTTTTTTTTTTTGCTTTTTTGCTTGCACTTTTGGTGTCATATCTAAGAAATCATTGCCAAACCAAGGACAAGAACTTTTACTTATTTTCTCTTGTAAGTAGTTTTACAGTTTCAGGTCTTTAATCCATTTCAAGTTAATTTCTATGGGTTGTGTAAGATGGGGAGCCAATTTTATTCTTTTACAAGTGAATATTGTTTTCTATAAACTATTAAAAAAAACATCCTTTCTCCATCAGTATTCTTGGCTCTGTTGTCAAATAGGAATTGTGTGGGTTTATTCCTGGGCTCTTGATTCGTACCATTGGTCTAAGTATCTGTTTTTTTATGTCACTACCGTATGGTTTTGATTATTATAGCTTTGTAATAAAGACAGAAATCAGGGAATATGGTGCCTCCAGCTTTCTTCTTTCTCAGAATTGCTTTGTCTATTTGGGGTCTTTAGAGTTTCCAAAGAAATTTTAGGATTTTTTTCCTATTTCTATGAAAAATGCTCTTGGAATTTTTATAGGGATTGCATTGAATATATAAATGACTTTGGGGAGTATGGACATTTAAATATTATTTATTCTAATCTATGAACATGGGATAGCTTTCCACTTACTTGTATCTTCTTCAATTTCTTTCACCAATATAATTTTTAGTGTGCAGGTCTTTCATTTCCTCAGTTAAATTTTTTCTTAGGTGTTTTATCATTTTTGATGGTAGTGTAAATGAGATTGTTTCCTTTATGTCTTTTTAAGATAGTCCATTGTTAGTGTATAGAAACACAACTGATTTTGTTATGTTGATATTGCATCCTAAAATGTACTGAATTTATTTATTAGTTCTAAAGGTTTTTTGGTGGAGTCTTTAGGCTTTTCTTGTATAAGATCTTATCACCTGCAAACAGAGACAATTTTTATTCTACCTTTATGATTTGAATGTCTTTTATTTCTTGTTCTTGTCTAATTGCTCTGATTGGGATTTCAAGTGCTATTCTTAATAAAAATGGTGAGACTGGGCACCTAGTTTTAGGGGAAAAGCTTTCAGTTTTTCACTATTAACCATGATGTCAGCTCTGTGCTTGTTGTATATGGCTTTTATTATACTGAGATACATTCCTTGTATACCCAATTTGTTGAGATTTTTTTTATCATGAATATTGAAATTTATTAATTGCTTTTCAGCATCCACTGAGATAATCATTCGATTTTTACCTTTCATTTTATTAATGTGGTGCATAACATTTATTGATTGTTTATGTTGAAACATATTGCATCCTGGGAACAAATCCCACTTGATTATGGCATAGGGTCCTTTTACTGTGCTGTTCTTTTCAGTTTGCTACTATTTTCTTGACAATTTTTGTGTCTATATTCATGAGGAATATTGGCCTATGGTGTCCATTTCTTGTAGTGTCCATATCTAGCTTTGCAACAGTATAGTGATGACTTCATAAAATGAATTTGGTAGTGTTCCCTCCTCTTTAATTCTCTGGAAGAGTTTGAGAAAGACTGGCATTAATTTTTCTTTAAATATTTTATAGAATTCACCAGTGAAACTCTCTGGTCCTGGGCTTTCTTTGTTGGAAGGTTTTGGTTACTGGTTCAATCTCCTTACTCATTTTTGGTATGTTCAAAATTTCTATTTCTTCATGATTCAGTCTTAGTAGGCTATATGTTGCTAGGAATTTATCCATTTCTTCTAGGTTATCCAGTTCATTCGTGTGTAATTGTTCATAATAATCTCATGAACCTTTATATTTCTGCAGTGTTGTAATGTACACTCTTTCATTTATGATTTTCTTTACTTGAATCTTTTTTCTTAGTCTAGCAAAATGTTTGTAAGTTAAAAAAGACAAAAAAAAATGTTTGTCTGTTTGTTTACCTTTCAAAAAAACAGTTCTTAATTTTATTGGCCTTTTCTATTTTTTCTGTTCTCTATATTATTTCTGCTCTGATTTTTGTTATTTCCTTCCTTTGGCTAATTTCAGGCTTAGTTTGTTCTCTTTTGGTCCCTAGAAGTGCACAGTTAGTTTATTTGTGATTTTTCTTTTTTCTTAATGGAAGTAGTTTGTTGTTGTTTATTGTTTGCTACAATCTTCCCTATTAGCACGACTTTTGCTGTATCTGATAAATACTGGTATATTGTGTACCCATTTTCATTTATTTTAGATTGAAAATTATCTCTTGATTTCTTTTTTGACTCATTGATGTTCAGGTGTATGTTTAATTTTCACACATTTGTGAGTTTTCCAGTTTTCCTTCTATTATTGATTTCTAGTTTTATACCACTGTGGTGAGAAAACAAATACTTGGTATGATTTAAATCTTACATTTCCTTTGTGACCTAACATATGACCTATCTTGGTGAATGTTCCATGTGAGAAGAATGTGTGTTCTGCTGTTGGTGGATGGGATATTCTGTATGTGTCTCTTAGCCCCATTGAGTGTAAGGTGTGGTTGTAGTTCAATGTTTCCTTGTTGATATTCTGTCTGGACCATGCTTCCATTGTTGAAAGTGGAGTATTAAAAGTCCTATTATTGTATTGTTGTCTATCATTTCCTTAAGATCTTTTTATATTTGCTTAATAAATTCAGGTGCTCCGATATTGGGTGCATATAATTGTTATAATTTCTCATTGAATTTATCCCTTTCTTCATTATATAATGATCTCCTTTGTCTCTTATTACAGTTTTTGACCTAAAGTCTATTTTGTTTGATGTAAGTTACATCAAACAAAATAGAGCTACACGTGCTCTCTTTTGGTCTCCATTTACATGGAATATCCTTTTCCATCCCTTTCTTTGAGTCTATATATATCCTTGAAGCTCAAGTGGATCTCTTACAGGCAGCATATAGATGGGTCTTGTTCTTTAAACCACTTGATCAGTATGACTTTTGATTGGAGAATTCAATCCATTTTTCTTTATAGTAATTATTGATAGGTATGGACTTACTAATCCCATTTTATTGTTTTCTGGCTGTTTTGCAGAACCCTTTATCCTTTCTTCCTCTTGTTTTCTTTACTGTGAACTGGTCATTTTCATTTGGTATCTTTGATTCTCTTCTCTTCTCTCTCTTTTTGTAGATCTAGTGGAAGTTTTTACTTTTTAGTTACCATGGGGCTTACAAAAAAACATTTCATAGATAATAGCAGTCTATTTTAAGGTGTTAACAACCTATCTTTAATTGCATACAATAACTCTACACTCTTACTGCCACACCTCATAATTTTCATTTTTGGGGTCACAGTTTACCTCTCTTTATATTGTGTATCCACAACTAATTATTGTAGCTATAGTTATTTTCAATACTTTTGTCCTTTAACCTTTACACCAGAGTTAAGTGATTAACATACCACCACATTAAAGTACTAGAATATCCTGATTATTCATGACCCTTATGGCCTTGCATTGGTGTCTGTGCATTTGAGGAAGTAGGCACCTCTTCTAGTCTTTACAGACTGGCTTTGGCAGGCAAAGCCCTTCACCGCAGGCCTGGTGCATTGGTATATGGGGACAAGCCTGGGTTTACAGGGGCCAACCAGGTGCAAGTTACTACTGGTGAGGGCATAACGTCTGGGTATACAGGGTCTAGTCTAGTATTAGGATGGACTTGGAATCTGGTTTCATGGAAGCTGGCTGGGGGGCTGTGGCAATGGGGACCAGCCTAGTGCCAGGGTGAGCCTAGAGCCTGGTCTGTGGGAGTTAGCCTGGATGTTGGTTCAGTGGGGACCTGTGTGGTGCTAGGTTACACTGGCAGGCTGGTCTCCAGGAGCGGGTCCAAATTCTAGGTCCATGGAGGCTTGCCTGGCACTGGGGTCTGTATAAGTCAGCCTGATGTTTGTGGGTGCCAACCTTGTGGTTGGATTTGCAGGGGCTGATGGAAAGCATGGTGCCCCAGGATGTGGAAGGTGCCAGGGCAATCTAAGAACCCCAGGTTTTTGAGGCTACTGGAAGCCTGTCAATGCCATGGGAGCCAGCCAGCACCAGTGAGGTCTAGGAGCCTCATGTATATGTTCCAGGTGTAGGAATACTTCAACATAAATCTGATCTACCAGATTTCCAGGATCCATTGTGTTGGGGTAAATTTCCTACTTAAGGGAAATAATATGAACTTATATTTCTGGACCCCCAGAGGAGTGTGACAATATTGAACTTTTTTTTTCTTTTTTCAAGATTTATGTATTTGAGAGAGATGGAGAGAGAGCACGAGCAGGGGGGAGGCAGAGGGAGAGGGAGAGAGAGAGAATCTCAAGCAGACCCCCCGCTGAGTGCAGAGCCCGATGTGGGGCTTGGTCCCATGACCCTGGGTCATGGCCTGAGCTGAAATCAAGAATCCATTGCTTAAGCGACATAGCCACCCAGGCGCCCCAATATTGAACTTTCTGTTTCATCATCTAGAATATAACTATTCTATATATGAAGCATGGGGGTTGTTAAAGGAAGCAGGGAAAAGTATTTGATTGCACCATCTGGCCTGGAAAATTCACATATTTTAATATACATAGGTAAGAAGAAAGTCAGAAATGTTTTTCCTTTGCTTTATTTTCCCATTTCTAAATTCTTGGGAGAAAGCTGGATCTGAGGCTCCATTATCCAAGAGGAAGGCCTGCGAGTGGCATGGTGAGACGCTGGAGCTGAGAGTTATGGGAGAAGAGCCTAAAAAATAACAAAAACGCCCATGTCCTACTTCTTCATGCGCTCCCTGTGCTTGCTTTCAGGTGCTTTCTCAGGTACAATCCCTAGTAACACGACGTGCTGAGGGCCGGATAGCCAGAAGTCATTCCAGAGGAATGCCGAACACAGAACCACAAGCTCCACGGGAATCCCTGGTCTCTCCACTGTGTCACAATGAACACCAAGTGTCGGGGGAATGTCGCCATGTGTCGACTCTTCTTACAGCGATATTCTTTCATTTAGCAAATAAGCCCTTTCTGCATCATCGACCTTGCAGATTGATATCAAAAACAGTCAGGGTCGTAATATGATCTGACATTTCTTGGGAAGAGAGAAAACTTTGGTTGACAAGTTTGGCAGAAGGCAGTGTAGCCGTAGGTTAAAATATGCCTGTGCTTATTTCCAATTAATTCCTTCAAGAAAAGGAAGGGAGGACTATAATTTTAGATGGGGCCATAAGAGTAAAATTACATTGTTGATAAACTATTTTTTTTTTTTTTGGCTTGGAAGTTTTCCTTAGAGTTCTCAAAGACTGAAAATAACAAAGTATTGAAGATGAGTATTTTACCACCCTTGGCATTTAGAGATGATATTTTGACAGCTTGGTAGCAACATGTACAACATACAATGAAGGGAGCTTTATGTCCTGCAGAGCCTACCACTCACAGGTTCATTTTTCGACAATCCTGTCTGTAGACGCCTGTGGTTTTGAAGATCTGCTGCTATATAAGAGACCTTCTCAAGGGCAGGACTCCATATTTTATTTCTCTGTGTTTGCTCATATCACACATTTTGCCAACAGTGAGTCTGAAGAACGCTTTCTGGTTATAACTCTCCCCCTTACTGCTTTCTAAGCGACATGGTTTCTTATTTCACATTTGGCCCCGTATTCCTAGCTTTGCATGTCTAATGGTACACACACAGCAATTTTCTATAAGAGGGCAATACTACAAATAGCAGAAATTAATCTTCCCAGAATTTCTGTTACATCAAGAGAATTGTGTTATATCTCTCTTCAAATTAGATTACTTGAATATGGAGATAGACTTGTTGGACTGTTAGATTTTTTTTCCCCATTAACTTTGGTAATATCCCTATCATCAAGAGGTCTTTTTTAATTTTATTTTCTTACTTCAGTGATCACAGAGTCAAGAACCAGAGAATGAAATGAACATAGTCCCCAAGATCCCAAATGTGTATACACTGAAGGTCAAGAACTTGATACGTAGAGAAAGCTCTGGACCTTCACTCAAAATCAAACCTATTTTTCCATACTCTTATAATAAAATTTATTTTCTTAATCCATAATGGATTAAGAATACTAATAAAGTTGGAGAATGTGTAAGAAAAAAGAGACATGCCTAGAGGAAGCCTCAATTTCAATGTGAGAATAAGGGCAGAGAGAGTAAAAATCATTAAAAGTATGTACAAGAACTCTCAAAGCAAAATTGTCCGGAGCAAATAATGTTCTTCTGTGTGTTCTGCTGAAGGAGTTTCAGTGCTGGTTCCTGGCACATAGTACTAATTAATACTTATGCTAATAACATTAAGTCATCCTCCTAAGATTTAATTTATGCAAACTCTCTAAATAATGGAAAAGCATACAATCTATTGCAGAAAGATTTACATCCATGGGGCTTATAATAAAAACAAATCCTAATTAAAATGGAGTGATATTTTTGTTCTGTCCAATTATAAAAAAAAATTAGTAAAAGAATAATAGCCAGAGTTGGTTAAAAAGTAAGGAAATACAAAGTACTAGGTGATTTGGGTGGAGCTATAAAATGTTTATTAAGAAGAAAGAAAAAAATGGCAAGGTTTTTTAAGAAACGTGCCCTTTGACAGGGTAATTTTACTCTGGGGACTAGACTGATATAGAAATAATCAGACAAGTATACACTGCTGCTAAAAGTGCAAACGATATAGTAAAACATTATACAGTTGTGTCAAGTTGTTGTGATTTGGGTATACTCTACAGAAGCGGCAGGTCCTGCAGATCAATCCACCCCACTCCAGCTGTTTATCTAGCACGGGATTTTGTACCCCAGATGCTGTGGAGCTTGAATGGGCACGTCCTGGATTCATTCCCAGGTAGGCTTCGCCTGGTAACCTGCCAAAGAGACCCCACTGTCATGACACGCGGAAGAAAGAGGATCCTGAGACCAGGAATTCAGATTCACACAAGGTGAGAAGCGTGTGCCTCTTCCAGAGCAGCTGTGTGAGATAAAGCAGTGGGAGGCGCAGGTGCTGCAGGTGCGGGCGCAGGTGCGGGCGCAGGTGCTACACCGGGGGGATTCCACTACTGAGGTTCCACGTCGTCGTAGATGGGTGTTTCTGTCTTTCTTGATCCTGCCTCTGTAGAATCCAAGCTTAGTTTTCTGACCCTTCCAAGTCACCCGATGCATGTTAATCCACTCCAGATCCAACAGGTTCCTTGAATTCTATTGTTTGTACTATAAAATCTGATGATTTGAAATCAGCCATCAGAAAGTATATCCATGCTGTTGCAATTCTGATCTTATTTTAAGTGGATTTATGTGAAAGCTTTTTTTTTTTATTAAAGGTTTATTTATTTGAGAGAGAGAGCGAGAGAGAGCACAAAGGAGTGGGAGAGGGAGAAGCAGGCTCTCCGCTGAGCGGGGAGCCCGATGCAGGACTCGATCCCAGGACCCTGAGATCATGACCTGAGCTAAAGGTAGATGTTTAACTGACTGAGCCATGCAGGTGCCCCTATGTAAAAACTTTCAATAAAAATCTTGTAAATAATCATTACTATGATTGTCATTGTTATTAGTGTTTTCTTATTTCTTAAAACTTCCTAAATTGATCATATATTGCACTTATAAGAAAACCTGAGATAAATACAGCTTCTGAATATAAACTACAGAACTGCACTTATCTAGACAAAATATATATAGACAATATCACAAAGATTCTAAATAACCCTATAAACAACATAAATATAGAATGTTGTAATGCAGTGAAATCAGTTTTACTAAAACACACTTAGATTTAAAATTTGTTAAGTCCATGAAAAATGCTTTCTTGTCATCCTGCCACATTGAAGATCTCCAGAAGCTGTCACTTCACCTGCTATGTTTGGAGCGACAGCTATTCCTTAACACCTCCTTCAACTCAGCATGATCCCCAGCGATTCAGATGGAAATCTGGCACAGGCCTTGTTGGCCGCACAACAGATAAAAATCTCAAATGGTCAGTGACTTCTAGTTTACTTGGGGGACTGAGTTAGAGCCCCCCGCCCCCCATGATGCTGTCATGATGTCATGGGAAAGCATGCAGCAGGAGGCTCACATTCAGATCAAAGGCCAGGGAAGAGCCATCAGCCTGGCAATATTTGTTTGCACTCACTATGTTGAAAACACTTCAACTCTCCTTTCTCCACCTCTACTCTATTTTTCTTCTATTTACTGTACAGTGAGCTATGTCCCACTATGAATAAAGCGAGGTAATCATATATTTGAAAAACAAAAGAGTCGAGCACGCAGTTTAACATGACATTTAACACGACTTTATGTTTCTCAAGCAAAATATTTATTGATGCAGCAAGCCATCTTGCCATCCATCTTCTGCCACTATTCTTTATTTACTGATACTTGATTTTTCCTTTTTAAAAATGTCAAGTATATCAGATACACAAAGAAAGGGCACCTAATATATTTGTAGAGTTTTAAAATCAATAATATTACAATGAAATGAATATTTATGCCCAGACCACCCACAGTAAGACATAAAAGTTTACTAGCACATCATAAATCTTCTGTATGCCTGGTGGTAGGATTTTGCAAGATTTTGTGCTTTGTATAAGAGAATTACCTTGCATGTATTCTCAACTTACCTCTTTCTCTGCAATATTTTCTTTTGAGATTAATCCATACTGATGCATGTACCTTCAAGGACTTGATGCTATAGAGTATCCATTGTTTAACTAGACTACACGCCATATACCCCTTCTCCTACTGGGGGTATTATCATTGTGATGAGATTGTGTGTGAGTGTGTGTGCTATGAACAAAGTGTTATGAGCAAAGCACATTATGGCGTATTTCTCTTGGTGAGTAATTAGAACAATATCTTAGGGCTTATTCTTGGAAACAGAAGTGCTGGGTCATAAGTATGGTACATACTTAAATTTACAAAATAACTTCAAATTGTTTTCCTAAATTGCTGTACCATTTTCATGGTTAGCAGCAACTTCATAGTTCCTCTTTCCCTTCAGCTTCCATAACACTTGCTATTTGCTATTTGTCATTTTGACTGTTGTGACATAATTTTTCATATCCTTACATTCACACTTTTTCTGACTACTTGGTAACTTCTCATGTTGAATGAACATGAGCATCTCTTTTATGGAATGCTTACTCAATTTTCCATTGTACTGCTTATCTTTCCTTTTTAATTAATGAATTCTGGTAACAAATAAATTATTAGTTACATGTGTCGAAAATATATTTCATGGAATATACTACCATCTTCTCTTGGGTCTTTCAACAAAGAAGATTCTTACTTTTAATGTATCATCCTCATATGTTTTTTCTTTATGTGGCTGACTTAAGAAAACCTTCTTGGTCCTAAGGACATGAGCATAGTTTTCTAAAACTTCTTCAGTTTTATAAATCTTTCACATATAAGTCATTAATATTTTTGGGACTGATTATTGTAATTATTTAATAAATGCTTAATAAAAGAACAATTTTCAATTTCTTTGTGAAAAATCAACTATCTTAGAACAATTTATGAAAGATCTAATCACATCCTAATTAATCTGCAGATGCCGTGCTGTTTACACTTCTATTCAGTATGGTACATGTGTAGATTAGTTTTTACACCTCTCATTTGGTTTCTTTGATCTCTTTGGTCTCTCCCTGCACTAATATCACATTGCTTTTTACATCTTTAAAATGAGCATCCATGACTGGTAGGAAAAAATACACCAAAAAAAATTCCTTAGAATTTCTTGGTGAATCTTGTTACCCCACCCCCACCCATGTAATTCATTTAAGGGTCAGATTGTCAAGTTCCAGAGAAAATAACTTAGGAATTTGGATCACAGTGTCAATTTATTTGTAGATCACCTTCTACACTGATGCTAATTTTTTCCCAGGCATTGTTATCCCAATGGCAACGGACAAGTGAGAAGTCAAGCCTCTGTCTGAGGTCTATGCCTAATGCTCTCTCTTATGTGAAACCTTCGAACAACATTGTCAGCTCTCAGTTTTCACTAAAACTTAAGTGGCATTGTTAATACATTAGAGGCATTAAAATACAGTAATGAAGAACATGGCCTCTAGTACTGGTTCGCCTGGGTTTGAATCCTAGCTGATGGTTCAGTCCTGCTACATTTTGGAAAAGTCACTTATACTTTTGGGTTTCAGCTCCCTTATTGTTAAACGGGGATAACAAGAATATTTATCTCATAAAATTGCTGCAAGGAATAAATGACAGCATTGTAAAGTGGGTGGACAATATCTGACACATAGTAAGTGCCATGTAAGCATTAACCTATTCGTAATTATTAAACAGGACACCAGCTGATCGGGTATGTCCAAATTGCTCAGGTAAGAGTGTAGGACAATAACTTACCTGTTATCAGGAAACTTTTATCCACCTCTTTATTGTAAATCAATAACTAACTTCTCTGTTGTTTATCTTTCCATGGAATTCCTACAGATCAATTTATTGGAGATAATAGTCTGTTCCTCTGATCAAACAATTCACTTATCAAACAATAGTTGATTGGTTCAAAATATTGACCTCACAATGCCCACTAATCGTAAAATATCATATCAAGCTTTCCCCATCTCAATTAGCTCCTCGCCTTGAAAGATCTGTAGAGCATCATTTCAGCCCAGACACAAGACTTTATAAATACCCTGCTCTGAGTGATCCTTCTGAGACACTGGTAAAATCCTTTCAACATATGTCCTCTCTGATCACTATACATTCTAATAAATTTAGGCATGCATTACCAACAGATTACCTAGTGATATTGTGAGATCAGTGCCCTGAAATCATGACTGTGGTCCACTTGAGATCACCTCCCTACTATGGCCCAACAATCTTGACTTGGAAATGCTCTACTGGAAAATTCTTGAGGAAATCTCTCCCACTCGGATTGTTGAATGTAAATATTGATATGGAATCTGAACTTTGATTTGTTTCATCAAGTTCCCAAATGCTAATATTATTTTGTCTACTGGGCAATAGGATCTCCTTTAGGGCATCGTGTGTAATCTGATCATCTTGTGAAAATTTTAATGCTTGATGGAAATCTGCCTTATTAGGAAGTTTCTAAGAAGAAGGCCAGACATTTACACTGATAAATGGACTCCTAGAGCCAGCCCCACAGCAGACAAGGTCAGAAGATTCTTTCTCAGACTGGTGTCCTTTGGACGAACTTTGTCTGGGGTCACTTTTCAAAGGCTTATGTGAATGATCCTAAATCTTGTTTAGTCTGTAAGAATCTGGTTCTGTATGACATCTACTATGAAAAGTTTCTGTTCACCAGGAATCTCAGGCTATCGGATCGGGGATTTTAAAAAAGCCAACCATGAACTTGGGGGCCCAAGAGACAACATGCGAAATCAAGACTTTGAATGATCCGTTGCCAGATTCTCATGGTTTTGTCTCATTCTAAGTCTAAAGTTTTGCCTTTGGCCATTGGACTCTTGCTTCTTACACACATTTACATCATGAATCTAATTCATGTGACTATCTTTCAAAAGGCATAGTTTTATCAAGGAGAGTTTAAAAGCAAGGGGACCACTCTGCAAACTTTTGATATGAACAAAAATTTGAACTTGGGAGGTGTCATAGGATGGAAAGGAGCTAAAGTTCCATCACAACTTGAATTCGGTGTCCTTTCCCTGCTCTGCATCTTATCTTCTTTGTTCCTCATCATATTCCTCCTTTATCGCCTCTCCTGAGCTGTTCCTCTTACCTTCTGGCCAGTCCGAGATTCATAAATATCAACTGCCTCTTCACATGAAATCTCCTTTGGAAATGGCCAAGCCCCTGACAGGTTATTTTTAGGCTTCATCTCAGTCTAAACTAAGAATCACTGTGTAAGTCTTTTCAAAGTCTAGACAAAATTCAGAGAAATAATGGAGGAACTTAGAATCATTCCAACGTGTACTCTAGGACTCCCAGATTTATATGTGTTTCATAAGTTAGGAAGAAAATTAGATGTTAAAAAATATCAGATCAAAGACTGCGGTCAGGAGAATCCCAGGGTGACTGAGATACCCTAAATTTGAAAGAAAAGCAGAAGTATGTAGGAATTCCGTTTGTAGCAAAGAAAATATTTTAAAGTCAACCCCAAAGAGTTTCCTGTGAAAATAAATTAGACTTTCATCCAGTCCTAAAGCAGATAAGGGAGGTCCACTGCAAATTTTAAGAATAGACTCAATCAAATCTTTAGAAAAGAGTGGTGAGTAGATCTTGAAAGAGATTGAATCTTGGCTCTCTCCCCTCCTTCCGCGAGGAGATGGAAGCCATGGTGAGGGTGTGCAAAACACAAGAGGACCTGGGATGGGAGTGGCCCCACTGTGGACAGAGCACCGGCTCCTCACTGATAACTCTGAAGCAGCTTTGAAACAAAAGCAGAACTTACTCAGAATAAATAGCCTTACTGATAAAACAACTAGGTATTTCCACATAATTCATCAAGCACCAGAGAAGCCTCCTTCATAAAGACACTGTAGATAGTATAAGCAGCAAGAATACTGAAAAGACAGTTATCCTGTACTAGCTGTGAAAATAAAGGAAAAACAAACCAACAAGAGATGTAATCATGGAAGTTGGTGCTGGCATGAGAGGTAATCATGTGCCCGATTCCCCATGTTATTCTTTAAAGGCAAAATGAAAAATTTCTCCAATTATTAAAAAACAGTTTTGAAGTTTTTGATTGACTCAGACACAGAGATTTAACCCGCAAACCCTGCTGCATGTGTACACTGACTCCCTCAGAGCCGACCAGGGGCTTTGGGATGGACATCTGCAAAAACCCACAGGTACTTCCTTTTACCCTCCGACCTTTAAAATTATTTCCTCCCTTGTGACCACACACCTGTTCATTCAATGGGTAGAGATGCACTATGAAAATGGAATTACCCATTTAAATGCTTTCCAGAGGACCTTTCTCTTGACTTTCCTTAAGATCATCTTGTTCACAATCAGATCAGACCTAATTTGGACAATGGCTTACTAGTAGCCTTCTGTCTAAACTGAGCCCAAATTGAGTTTCTCCAGAAGGTTTTTAGTATTTGTGGCAATAAAAAAAAAAAATGAATGAATGAATGAAAAAAGAAAAAAAAAGCTAGTGATATTGGCAGACTAATTGAAGAGGAACCCATTACATTCTGAATGACCCATCTAAATCTCTAGCTACATTGGCCCCTAACACCAAAAGCAAAAGGAGGATGAAAGCCAGCAGTTAGGGATGTATCCAGAAGGTACTGTGGTCGGTGAAATAAGTCAGACAAAGAAAGACAAATAGCACATGATTTCACTTATATGTAGAATTTAAAGCACAAAATAAAGGAACAAACAAATAACAACAGAAAAACCAAATGGACTCTTAAATAAAGAGAACAAACACGTGGTTGCCAGATTGGAGGTGGGTGGGGGGACGGATGAAATGAGTGAAGGAGATTAAGAGGTACAAACTTCAAGTTCTAAAACACTTAAGTCATGGGGATGGCAAACACAGCGTAGGGAAGATGGTCAATAATACTGTAATAACTTTGGTGACAGTAACTAGACTTACCATGGTGATCATTTTGTAATGTACCTAACTGTCAAATCACTATGTTATATACCTTAGGTTAACATGCTATTTATGTCAAGTATTTGTCAAAAAGTAAACTGCAGAAAAAGCCTAATCGAGAAAGAATTCAATATTCCTTGCAGCAGTTCTTGCAATAATCTTCCCCCATTCAATAAATCTAACGGACTAGGGTACCCATTTGTTCAGGACTCTGGGACCATGAATAAAACATTCATTCTTATTCCCCCACGGTCAACAAACCCTATATTATTTTGATTGCCATGCCACCTGAGGTTATGCATTTTTTCATTCTAAATCCACATTCTGTTTTCCTATTGTCCCTTTCAGATCAAGAAAGTAAACACTTGTTAGTCTTTTCCCGGGAAAATCAATAATATACCTACACGATTTTAGCCCAGAGGACCCTCCTACTCCTGACAGGTCCTCAACCAGAATCTGAAGGACCGTGAATCTCTCTCTGATTCTACCCTTATCCACTACGCAGGCAAACTTGGGCTCTGTTCTAAATGACGATATGAGATTTGAGAGTGACTCTACTACTCATAGCTCAAAGGCATATAAAGTTTCCAAAGAAATATTACAATCTTGATAGAAGAAAATGCACTGTCTAGGAAATAACTGATCCAGGGGGATACACACCCCACTCTTGAAATACTACGAACCATGTGAAACTTTTCTAGGACTGCTGATGGACACTTAAGTTATCATATCTTGTCTCTTGTGCAAGGTGCAATACCACAATAAACATGGAAGTACAGATTTTTTAAAAAAAGTTTTTTTAAAAAGAAGTTCTTTGGATCTCATAGGTTACTCCATGCGGTAGGTTCCCAACATTTTTGAAATTACCACACCTCTAAGATTTAATTTAATCTTGATAACTGAATCTCTTCCCTGGATTTCTAACATAATCAGCATGGGCGTGCGTGTGTATATGTGCTCACACATGTGATCTAAAGTTAACTGTATGGCCTTCCTAATTATCGTGAAATTATTTTTACCAATTTGCACATGGGCAATCTGGACAATCCACTGATGTTCTGACTTAAATTTATCAGAAGCTTTGGAAACCAATTATTTACTACAACCTTTGCCTACACTTGGTGGCATAAGCCTACTGCTGTATGATGCCTGATTTTTGTTTTTGTTTCCTTTTTCTGACAGTGTACATTTCTCAGCAGGCAGGCTTCCCTACTATGAACTTTCATGAATTCTCCCCTTTCTAGTCTTCACTGTGACATTGAAAATCCTGCTACTCTATTCCCCTTTAAGAAGAGGATTTCCATGATTGTCTGACCACACCTGACTGTACCTTGAATAATCAAGGATAAAATCACCTAGGTGGCAGAATGAATCCCACTAACCTGAGCTTGTCAATCAGCGAGTCCTGAGAGAGGATACAGTATTTCTATTCTCTTTGGAATAGCGCATGATTCTGGAATGCTATGGGAACGACACGACTTTCGACCTTACCAGAAATTAAAAGTAATCAATAGCTTAATGAATTTCTTAAGAAGATGGGTGTCATAAAGGTAGGAGCTCATAAAAACGTTCATGTATAATTCTGAATAGTTTTCTTCTGTCTTTAAACCATGTCATGACTCAGACTTTGTCCAGGTCACTGGACAATAAAAGAACTCGTCATCTGAGAATTTTGTAATCTTGGGTGGGTAATGCTTCCAAACAGAGCAGTCCTAGAAATAATATCAGCCTCTCAGGATGGAACATGAAGCATTTGAGGAGAATGTTCTACTAACACTCTTACAGATATTTCTAGTGTCTTTTATGTTACGAAGATAGAGGGAACTCAAAAAACAAGCAAACAAAAAAATAAAACTAGATTATTTGGCTAAGAGCTCCACATTTCTCATTTTAAGGCAGACATTCTTAGCTCCTGGCTTAGAACTGTACAATGATCTGATCATAATTTTCATTTGCATCTATCAGTAATTCAGCATTTACATGTGTATCTCCATAGCCTTAAATGTTCCTATGTAGCCACAGTATCATATATGATCCAACAAATGAACAGAAAAATCTCAAAAGAACAGAAAAATATGATACACATCGTGGAGTTAATTTTAGAAAATATGATTTGAACCTCTGTGCGTGAACATATTTTAAGAAAAAAGGAAAAGAAGAAGATAACAGGAGAGGAAGAAAAGGGGAGTATGTCAGAGGGGGAGACGAACCATGAGAGATGATGGACTCTGAAAAACAAACTGAGGGTTCTAGAGGGGAGGGGGGGAGGGGGATGGGTTAGCCTGGCGATGGGTATTGAGGAGGGCACGTTCTGCATGGAGCACTGGGTGTTATGCACAAACAATGAATCATGGAACACTGCATCAAAAACTAATGATGTAATATATGGTGATTAACATAACAATAAAAAATTAAAAAAAAAAACCCAGAACCCTGAACCTCTGTGCGTGAGTCTAAGGCATTTGCTGAAACATCAGCATCAGCTTTGCCTCTACCCCTCGCACGTGATGGTATTTGAGACAAAGCTCTCATGACCGTTAGGAGGCTCCAGGGGGCAGGGATAATTATAGCCAATCTTTTCTCTATACATACTTTCTGAGTAACTGCACATATCCTATGGATGAGTTAGTAGTTCATGTTTAAAAGTAATAGCTCTCCTTTGTTCTACTCCTTCCTTGCTTTGAATTTGTTGATGACACCTCCAGATAATTTTCTCAATAAAAACCACATCTAAACCTGTGCATTTGCTGTTCTCTGGAGGCAGTCCTGCACGTCCACTCAGTAACGAGTCTGAGTGTTTTATTTTCAATGCGTGGTGACAATACAAGGAACAGAAACGCCCCCTGCCCAAAACCTAGCTTGCAATCATGGCCCTTCAAAGAGCAGTGTGGATCTTGACTGATCATTTATCCAGATGATAGTTGTTTATCCTCCAGCTTAGGCTGGACCACAAGAGAAGTATGAGAAGAGGACACTGATGCTAACTATTTTGTTGGTAGATTGTTTTGATTCAAAACAACAAAAACTTTTCCATGGAAAGAACATATCATAATTCAGTAAAGTACTATTTGCCTCAGGAAGTTCCCAAAGATCAATTTTTTGGAGACAGCACTAAATAAATAGCTCATGTATCAAACAACAGTTCATTTATCAAGCCCCCCAGACTGTGTCCACCACTTAAATATTGTATCATGGAATTAGCCCCATCCCAGCTAGTCCCTGCCTTGAATCACTGTAGCCCCATCCTCAAAGCTCCTTGTGTCTCACTTCCTGTGTCTCACTTCCTGAGAAACTTCTTGCTTCTGAGACAGTGGTAAACTTTTTTTTTTTTTAATCTATCTATTTATTTTAGAGAGAGGGAATTCACGCAAGGGGTGGAGCAGAGGGAGAGAATATGGAGCCAACTCCCCACTGAGCACAGAGCCCCATGCAGGGCTCAACCTCAAGACCCTGAGATCATGACCTGAGCAAAAACCAAGAGTCAGACTCTCAAGACCCTGAGATCACGACCGAGCTGAAACCAAGAGTCAGACACTCAACCAACTGTGCCAACCGGGCACCTGAGATATTGGTAAACTTTTGTCAGACGAGTGTTTATTCCCAACCAGTGACTTCCAATAAATTTAGATTATCTTAGCACAGTATTTTCCTTGGGGTAAACGCAAACAACTGCTGTTTTATTCTTATTATTTTCACTGCTAACATCGGTATTTCTCTATCATTTACTGTTGTGGGAAAATGTGAGAAAAAAATCAATCTGTATGTATTTTATTCACTAAAACTACAGGGTTTGTCTCTTCTAGATGTTTTTTCCAAAGACTTATCCCACACCTTTACTTCCTTTTTGATTTTTTCATATGCTATTTTACATATGAAAATGTAACTTAACTGTTTTCATCGGCTTGTTCAGTCCATTTCTTTTTCCTTTTAATTTTTACCATGTATGACACAAATTGCACAAGAGATTTAAGTTCTGTAACAAGGACAGAGCTGAGTACAGGACCTGACACATTCTAAGTGCACCGTAATGGTCCTCATTATTTTGCAGCTACTCTTTTGAGGCCAAAGGATAATGTATTTAAAGCTCCTAGTAGGTACTCTCTTAAAAATAGCTCTTAATCTTGTGATTGAGCCCTGGTGGACCGACGACCTCTGTGTAAATGAAACCACTTGCAGAGGTCAGGCTTTCAAAATATTTCACAAAAATTCAATGATGTCTCTTCAGTAGGAACAAGTCATAGCTCTTAAAATGCCAAGTGCAAGGAACTGAGTATGTGTTTGCATATGTGGTCTACTTATTACTCTGAAGATAAATTACAGAGACCATATTTTCTGAATCCCCTTTAGAGAATGAAATAGAAGTCAATTTTATTTTTCCCCCACCAAAAGCTCTCAGTGACCAAGCAAACATCAATTTGGTCCAATAGTGAATGTCCTCCAAGACCACCAATGAGAAATACCACTTTCTTTTTTTCTTTAAACATATAATTGCGGGTGTTACAGGATTTTTCCATTAGTGCCCACGGTTTTATTTTTTTTAAGATTTTATTTATTTATATGACAAAGAGAGACACAGCGAGAGAGGGAACACAAGCAAGGGGAGCGGGAGAGGGAGAAGCAGGCTTCCCGCGGAGCAGGGAGCCCGATGCGGGGCTCGATCCCAGGACACTGGGATCATGACCTGAGCCGAAGGGAGACGTTTAACGACTG
The DNA here is from genome assembly GCF_003265705.2 of Callorhinus ursinus. Classification (NCBI taxonomy): domain Eukaryota; kingdom Metazoa; phylum Chordata; class Mammalia; order Carnivora; family Otariidae; genus Callorhinus; species Callorhinus ursinus. The sequence continues at coordinate 2,756,354 of NW_027397094.1, read as the reverse complement.
AGCCACCCAGGCGCCGTGAGAAATACCACTTTCTATGGGCATATTTTAATGATGATCTCTTCTTGAAAACATAACAAGCTTTAGACAGAAATAGTTTCTGATTTTAGAAATGATTGGCTTAAATGAGAATTATGTCCCTGTTGCAGTAAGTTTACTCAACAACTTAACTTGTCTCAAAGGAAAAAAAAAATGTTTACTCTCTCCTCTCATGTTGTTAAAACAAATTAATTCCATAAGTAAAATTTTGTCACAATGCCGCATGGATATTATAAAGTCCATTAAAAAAGAAATCCATATATGTGACCTGATATGTTGTTGTCTTTAAATAAGTGCATTACTGAATTCTAGCTAGAAATTGGTTGCCCAGAGCTTTTAGAATTTGGGCTGAGTCATCACATAACCCTGTTGTGGAGGTGACCTCTGGGCCTCTGCCTGGTTGTTCTGCAAACAGTCCTAATGTCTGCTCAGAAAGTATTTTTTTTTGCACATGATGGCCTGAGGATCAGAAAACAATTTAATTAGCATAATAGTTTCCTCTCTAAATTCTTAAGTATGATTAATGTTTTTTTTCTATTCCTTGGCTTAGATGGGGATTTCTAAAAGTGAGTGTCCTTGAGTGTTTTGGATGATATTTTTCAAACTATACAGATACGTAAATCCTTGCATGATTTTGAACTATTTCCCTCTTGATGGATATAGGTTGTTTCTAATTTTTCACTAAAACAATGCTACAAGGAATACTTTTTATATATTATAGTCTGTGATCAGATGCAAGATTCCTAGAATTGGGTTCTTAACATCAAATAATATATAGGTAGAAATGTTGTTAAAATCTTCCAAATTGCCCTCCCCAAAAGATGCATGTGTTTACTTTTTCACAAATCATGTGTGAAGTGATCACCCATATTCTCTTAAGAGTTTAAATAAAGATATCTACTTGCTTCATAATTTTCACTCTTTTCTCATATAAAGGAAACTTGGTCTTATTGCTAGAAAAGAATATGTTTTGCATACTTAAGCTTAAACATTTCCATGTTATGATACTAATAAAAACATCCCTTTTTTATCTCCCAAATAATCAAGGGATGTGGTATTTTAAAAACTGAGTCACAGGGCGCCTGGGTGGCTCAGTCGGTTAAGCGACTGCCTTTGGCTCAGGTCATGATCCCGGAGTCCCGGGATCGAGTCCCACATCGGGCTCCCTGCTCGGCAGGGAGTCTGCTTCTCCTTCTGACTGTACCCCTCTTGTGCTCTCTCTCTCAAATAAATAAATAAAATCTTAAAAACAAAAAAAACCCTGAGTCACATGAGCTTCCATTAAAGACCCTGGCTGGCTCACCTGTGTTCATGCCAACTAGTAACTATAATGCAGAAGAAGCCCATTACCCTCTGCAGTGGTTTCAAACAAGCTACTGCTGGAATAGCTTTCTCCCTCACTGACAACGTGAGCACAGTTAATGAACTTACCTAAATAGTCTAAAGTAAATAAGTAACCTATGACAAGCCAAGATTTATGAAAGAAGAAATTAAAGCGCTTAAATATCTTACCTAAAATTCCAACACACCTCTGTTAGCTGCTCACTGTGGGAGTGTGTCATTACAAACAATCCCAAGAAATAACCAGGGAGGACACTCATGACATCAAGTCACCAGGAAGTTCATTTCATGAACTATTTCTCATGTGATTTTATTTATTTTTTAAGATTTTATTTATTTATTTATTTATTTATTTATTTATTTACTTGAGAGAGCAGGATGAGGAGCAGGGCGAGAGGGAGAGAGAATCTCAAGCTGACTCCCTGCTGCACACGGAGCCTAGACACAGGACTGGATCTCAGGACCCTGAGATCATGACCTGAGCCGAGACCAAGAGTTGGACGCTTAACCCACTAGCCACCCAGGCACCCCTCTAATGTGATTTTAATATCATCATTTGCATTTGGGAAAAAAATGAAGGCAATGACTTCCGAGTGAAGGTTTGCAATTTGAAAACATGTATTATAAAACGTTGATCGTAGAAAAGCAATCTAATAATGAGCAAAGGATAAAAGCAAGTAAGGCCTGCAATAAGCAGGAAATATAATCTTTAACAAGAAAACTAAAATATCTAGTGGGAAAGACTACTTTAGTTAAGTGATCAATGACACCCTCCCCCTCAAGAAACAACTGTAACATGAACTCATTTATCTTAAAAATAAAAAAATCCATATGATGGTAATTTTTTTTTTAATTTTTAACTTTTTATTGAGAGAGAGAGAGAGAGAGAGCACAGGAGTTGGGGCAGAGGGCGAATCCCAAGCAGACTCCACTCCCAGCACGGAGCCAGATATAGGCTCCATATCACAACCCTGAGATCAGGGCCTGAGTGGAAAGGAAAGGGTTGGACGCTTAACGGACTGAGCCACCCAGGTGCCCTGTCTGATAATTTCTAATTGCATTGTGTAAGGATTATATCATCTTATCAAATCTTGTACAAATCATAAGGATTCAATGAAATGCATTAGAATATGAAATGCATTAGAATGAAATGCAGGAATTCAATGTTCTGGCTCAAGAAATGACAAAGAAAAATGCAAAACTGTGCATAGTAAAGACAATAATTACTTTTACAAACCATCTCTAAGGGCCTGCAACATTGCGCCCTATAGACCAGCTTATCTCTTACATATCAAATATCCAGGAAAGCTTATTTAAAAATGAGTATGAGGATACACACACACACACACACACACACACACACACGCACGCCTATGCATAACATTTACCGTTATATATAAATCTAAATCTCTACTTATAACTCTTAAAATATATCTAAAACATATAATTCAGTTACTACATATACGTAATATATGCATAAATGTATGTGTAACATATATGCATATGCATGTGTGTGTGTGTGTGTGTGTGTGTGTGTACACAGAAAAAGTAACAATGATTTTAGGATAAAACAATTCAAGGGCCTTTTTCAGTTCTGGTAGGTCAGGATTCTACTCACCAGTCTGAATGAAGTTGTCTATATAAACACAGAAAAGTGATACCCACAACCCTAAAAATGGTTGGATCCAGGCTTTTAAGAAACAATATAGACAATTATTATCTATTTATTTATTCCTGTATCAGAGAACAAAGATTCATGAATTAGGTCTCCGTGGACTTGGAAATTCATTTTTGAGCTTGAAGGTGTTTACCAAAATTGACAAATGATATGGGAAAGAAAAAAACAAAGGTGCCACCAAGATGGATTTAAATAAAGCAACATACATTTTAGTCACCGGGCCGATCCCTCTTTTATCACTGGCACATGTCTTGAAATAAAAACACACTTTTTTAAACCCACACGATCACCCCAGTTTTAAAGTAAGTCCAGGTACTGTTGATGCCCCAGCGTCAGGAGGGCTCTCCCGGGAGCCCAGAGCTACGGGCCTGCGGTGCTCTGGCCGAGGCGACAGCCGCCATCCCAGAACTTCTATCTTGCTGGGTTTGCAGTTGCACAGAATGACAGCAGGTGTAATAGGAGCAGCATCTGCCTGCGCCAGGTATCACTGCTAGCAGATCCAAATGCAAATCCACTCAGAGGACGGCGGCGTTCTTTTTCCAGCCAAAGAAAATACTCGGGCCAAGGACACATTAGGATGCCTAAGGGAGCCCACGTCGTCTTCTGAGTTGGCAGAAGAGTAACAGATTCATGAAACCGTGCAAAGTCTCAGACAAATGCCTCTAGAAACGACAGTAGGCAGGCCTCATTCCATCAGTGGAATGTAGCTCGGTTAGGAATACCTTTGGAAAGACAGAGGATCGGCTCGCTCGGGCAAGGGAGAGCGCCTGCCACAAGGGGGGCTCCAGTTTGGAATCTGATAATGGGGCAGGGAGTAGCTACCTCCCGTTCTGGTTGTGTGGATGGATGGCAGCAACAGAATCAGCTCAGCTCTACCAAAGCAAAATACCTGAACAATGCAACCATCACCCCGAGACATTAAAGGTCTAACAGCTCTTGTCGACATGCTATCGATGCCACCAACATTATCGACAAAACCTTAAAGCCCACTACGTTTTTATCTGTTCATTCCAAATGGTTTTATTTTTGTTTTAAGGATTTATTTGAAAGAGAGCAAGCATGAGTGAGGGGAGGGGCAGAGGGAGAGAGAGAGAATCTCAAGCAGACTCCACAATGAGCGCAGAGCCTCACATGGGGCTTGATCTCACAACCTTGAGATTATGACCTGAGCTGAAACCAAGAGCCAGTTGCTTAACCAACTGAGCCACCCAGATGCCCCCCCAAATGGTTTTATATCAGAAAAGATCCCTAACCCAGATTAAGTTGAGTTATACATTTTTAGCCAAAAAAACTAGAATACCCAAGTTAAGGCATGAGAGAATGATTCAGAAGTATGGGTAAATAGTTGGGGTAAAATTGACACAATTTTTATATTAACAGAATTGTGTTACAATTGTGCCATGTTAAAAATAGCAGGAAACAAGCTTTTGAAAGGTTTTTCTGTATTTACCTTTAGTAAGAGATAGAGCCTATTTTAAGTAAAATGTTCTGATTAAATGATAATAAACTTTAGTTTATGATATTTAAAAAAACAACTATAATCCAATTTACCGCCTGTATTTACCAGTTTCATTTGCATAATGAGGTTGTGACACCCAATATGAAATTAGGTGCCCAATCTTTTTATTTGCTTGTTTATTTATTTAGCAAGAAATCCAGAGGTTAATATAACCTAAAAAAATGAATATTCAGTACATCTCAGAGCAAGACTGGCAAATATCGCATTAGCTACCTCATCAATAAAATGGAGATATACTTCTATCTTTTGGGGTTGTTATGAAGAATAAGTTAAAACTACATATGGACAGTCCTGGCAGAACCAAGTACAAAGGAAACACTGTACAATCATTGTCTATTTCCATATTATTACACGCACCACGTAGTAATATATATTATATTTTCAAAAATGTGGATGTTGAACATTAACAGAAGTGCCACATACTTGGGAAAAAAAATACACAAATATCAGAGAAAGAATATGTTACTCCCTCTGCAGCACTCTCAAGAGAAAGGACACTCTGAACAAAAAATTACTGGAGATGTTTATTCCTCTAACACAAGTGGATGCATTAGGCTAGCAAAATTTGATGAACCCAAACCATTGTCAGCATTAAACACGGTTCACTTACTCTGATTCCAATTGCAGTTTTTGAGTTGAAATTTGGCTTCCTCTTTCTATGTTCCTACAGGGAGAAGATGTATCACCTAAGAGATTCAAATGCTCTAGCCCGTCCGTTGTATTTCTTAATGTAAGCAACAAACTGTGCTGTTTTCACAGGGCTGGGTCTGGAATGGGTTTGGCTAGTGTGACCCCATCCCCCCACCCTCCCAGTCACTTCAGGGATGTAGACAGAAATTCCATTTCTAGATCTGGCACCTGCTTTCCCCAGCTCAGCACTTCTGCTCACTGAGGCCTGGCCTGCACACCCTTCTCCAGGGAGCAGCTACACCCTCGATTTCTCTAATTGCTGCACTGAGTCAGTATGTTGAAAAAATGTTTAACAGGAACTGAGTGTCAGGACGGATGTATAGGAGACTTCTGGATGATGACAATGATGAGGTAAAATGGCTGGGAAGGGGCACAATGTTACTTTCTGGAATGATGCAAGTGCTTTATTCCTTGTTTGAAGTACAATTTCTTTACACAGGTGTATGCAATTGCCAAAACTCAGGACATTGAAAACTTCTTGCATTTTATTCATGTAAATTATAACTCAATAGGTTCATTCAGCAGAAATCTCTACAAGTATTTCTTATGCATAAATAAAGTGGTTTGTGAAAATCTGAATAAAAACCACTTAATTTGTGGCATAATTGTTTTTATTAAAAATAGTACTTTTGAAAAAAATTGCCATTAAATTTTATTGTGTAATACTCATCTCACATTTTTTAGTCAATGCACTTAATTCCTCCAAACCATTATTAAGTGGTCATATTTTTATTATCATAAAACCAAATGATAAATTATCTTTTCAAAGCGCAAGGCTAAAACATCCTACGGTAGCATAATGTCTTGTGTCTACTCCCAAGCACTCTGCTCTATAATCAAGCATTATAATGTTGAAAGTGATACTTCACTGTCTGCAGAATTTCCTAATTATTCCAAAAAAGATCTTTGTGCTTGACTTAGACATATATTTCTAGAGGTGATGATAAGAGAAGCAAAGTGGGTTAAGATGTGTGAGTAATTTTATATTTTATTAAGATGTCAAGAGGCAACCAGCAGAGGGTGAAGAGTTGTAGTGCTACATCATGGAAGGCACTCCCGCTGTGCTCTCTTCTTTCACAGAAAGAGAAGCCTGCATCCTGCACAGTTTCCGGCATCTGCTGAAACTACTCTGAGTGGCTCTATGTTGTTAAAATCATCTCTGTTACATACACTTATCAGATCACACAGTGCCCTTGTGGGAAATAGAGCCCTGTGCCCACTTAGAAAGCTACATTCTATCTCATAGGGAGAGGACTAATTGGTACACTTTGGTTCATAAGATACTGTGTTATATTTAAAAACGTATTTTCAAACCTTAGCTCTTCTTTTCTCCTGTCCCTCTCTCTCTCACTCCCTGGCTTCCGCCATTATGCTGGTAATTTAAACACAGTTCCCACTTTCCATTTTAGTCTGGCTCTTGCCATGTCCTTTGCCTGAAAAGCTTTCCTTCCAGATGCCTACATAGCTTGGGGCCTCATTAGCTTCCTCTTTCTGCTCAAGTGTCACTTTCTCAAAAAAGTCTATTCTGCCACCCTGTTGGAAATAGCCCACCATCCACACTGTTAGCTTTGACCTTCCTTTTTTTTTTTTTAGTTTCAAGGGTTTATTTAAATTCCAGTTACTTAACATGCAGTATAGTACTAGTTTCAGATGCAGTGATTCAACACTTCCGTACATCACCCAGTGCTCATCACAGCATGTGCATTCCTTAATCCCCATCTTCTGCTCCCCCCCCCATTCCCCCCTCCTCCCTTCTTGTTGCCCTTCGTGTGTTCTCTTGAATTAAGAGTCATTTTTTGGTTTTCCCTCTCTTTCCCCCCCCCCCGCCCTGTTCATTGGTTTTGTTTCTTAACTCCACATATGAGCGAAATCATATGGTATTTGTCGGCCTCTGACTTATTTGGCTTAGCATAATACTCTTTAGTTCCATCTACATCATTGCAAATGGTAACTTTTTTTTTTGATGGCTGAGTAATAGTCCATTGTGTGTGTGTGTGTATATATATATATATATATGCCACATCTTTTTCATCCATTCATCTGCCAATGGACATCTGGGCTCTCTCCATAGTTTGGCTATGGTTGATAATGCTGTGAACATTGGGGTGCATGCGCTCCTTTGAATCTGTACTTTTGTATCCTTTGTGTAAATACCTAGTATTGCAATTGCTGAGTTATAGGGTAGCTCTATTTTTAACTTTTTGAGGAAACTCCGTACTGTTTTCCAGAGTGACTACACCAGTTTGCATTCCCATCAACAGTGCAAGAGGGTTCCCCTTTCTCTGCATCCTCCCCAACATCTATTGTTTCCTATGTTGTTGATTTTAACCATTCTGACCAGGGTGAGGTGGTATCTCATTGTGGTTTTGATTTATATTTCCCTGATGATAAGGGATGTTGACCATCTTTTCATGACTCCGTTGGCCATCTGTATGTCTTCTTTGGAAAAAAGTCTATTCAGGTCTTCTGCCCATTTCTTAACTGGATTATTCATTTTTTGGGTGTTGGGTTTGGTAAGTTCTTTATAGATCTTGGATACTAACCCTTTACCAGATATGTCATTTGCAAGTATTTTCCATTCCAAAGGCTGTCTTTTAGTTTTGGTGACCGCTTCCTTCATTGTGCAGAAACTTTTTATCTTGAAGTCCCAATAGTTCATTTTTGCTTTTGTTTCCTTTGTCTCAGGAGACATGTCTAGTAAGGAGTTGCTATGGTCGAGGTCAAAGAGGTTTCTCCCAGTGTTCTCCTCTAGGATTTTGCTGGTTTCTTGTCTCACATTTAGGTCTTTCATCCATTTTCAGTTTATTTTTGTATATGGTGAAAGAAAGTGGTCTAGTTTCATCCTTTTGCATGTTACTGTGCAGTTTTCCCAGTACTATTTGTTAAAGAGATTGTCTTTTTTCCACTGGATATTCTTTCCTGCTTTGTCGAAGATTACTTGACCATAAAGTTGAGGATCCATTTATGGGCTCTCTATTCTGTTCCATTGATCTATGTGTCTGTTTTTGTGCCAGTACCATACTGTCTTGACGATTACAGCTTCATAAGGCAGCTTGAAGTCTGGGATTGTGATGCCAGCAGCTTTGCTTTTCTTTTTTAAGATTGCTTTGGCTATTTGGGGTCTTTTGTGGTTCCATACAAATTTTAGGATTTTGTATTCTAGCTCTGCAAAAAATGTTGGTGTTATTTTGATAGGATTGCTTTAAATGTAATACATTGCTTTTGGCAGTATAGACATTTTAACAGTATTTGTCCTTCCAACCCTTGGGCATGAAAAGGTTTTCCATTTCATTGTGTCTTATTCAATTTCTTTCATAAGTGTCTTACAGTTTTCAGAGTACAGACCTTTTACCTCTTTGGTTAGGTTTATTCCAAGGTATCTTATATTTGGGTGCAACTATAAATGGGATCAGTCCCTTGATTTCTCTTTCTGTTGTTTAATTACTGGTGTTTATAAATGCAACAGGTTTCTATATATTGATTTTATATCCTGCAACTTTACTGAATTCATGTATCAGTCCTACCAATTTTTTGGTGGACTCTTTGGGTTTTCTACATAGAGTATCATACCTCAACATCATAAAGGCCATATATAAAAGACCTACAGCTAATAACATCCTCAATGGGGAAAAACTGATAGCTTTTCCTCTAAAGTCAGGAATAAAACAGGGATGGCCACTCTTACTGTTGTTATTCAACATAGCACTGGAAGTCTTAGTATCAGCAATCAGACAACATAAAGAAAGAAAAGGCATCCAAACTGGCAAGGAAGAAATCAAACTTTCACTATTGGCAGATGACACGTTACCCTCCTCCTTTTAAATTTAATACTACGTATCACTACCTGAAACACCATAGTATACTTAAAAGGTAGACTTTTTAGAAATAAAAAAAATAGTAAAACAGTTTTCAACTTGATGTTTTGTTTACTTATTTTTATTATGATATTGTTAATAAATAGTGAAGTCTATTGATTTTAAGTATTATGGTTTACAGTTTTGACAAATGGCACACCTGTGGAAGACACAGAGCATATCCATCATCCCAGAAGGCTCCCTCATGCTCCCGGGTCAATACCTCCACATAGACATGCCACTGGTCTGATTTATTTCTGTTTAGATTCCTCGCCTGCTGTATAATTTCATACAAATGGAATTTACAGTTTGTTCAGTGTGTTGTTTATGTTACATGTGTATTCGCTATTAATACTATTTCCTCTTTTAATTCAAAAGTTCTGTAAAGCAAATGTAATGTTTTTAAACTTATCATTATGATACTAAACTGTATAACTCAACCATTAGTGCAGATCTAAGATCGTCCTAAACTTCGTGAGCCATTTAAAACAATTTTCCTATTGTAATTTTATATTTTGTAATAGATAATTTCTTTTCTCTTTATGTGGGACTCAGATTTGGATTCTGGGTTTCAAAGAATAACCTGTAAAAACAGACTGCTCTAATGTAATTTTAAATTGCTTTATAAAAATAGTTTTTTTAAATTTTGAAATAGTCATGATGTTTATGGAAAACATTTTAGCATATTTTATCGTGAGATTATATATGTGTGTGTATACACACACATATATGCTGAACAAATTGAATAATTTGGTATGTCTCAAAATTTTTACATTAAAATATATATACGAAAATACCAAAAAATAAAAATTACATTGTGAAGAAAACCTGTACAAAAATATTCATGCATAATAGGTCCTTCAGTGATCTGTGGTTTTTAATCTCATTTTTATTTGATTCTGCTTGATGGTCATGGAGATTTTCATTTATCAATTTTCATAGGAAAATTTTATGTCCCAAAAGTCGCTAAAATCAACATTTCTTGAATATTTGTGAAAGAACAGAGGTATTTATTTCTCCAAAACATTACAATTAATAGCACACAGAGATGATTATTTTTGTAGCTAATTTACTTTGAAGTGCTCTATTCCAGTAAGCAGATTTTGGGGAAGTTGAAACAGGGGTAGATGATCATGCCAAGATCAATTCTTAGTGTAGTTTTTTACAAAAGGAAATAGAGAGTTGGGTTTTGGGAATTTCCAGACTAAGTTAGAAGCCAACACTTGGGCAACAGCGCTCACTGCAATAATTTCTCCTCACTGGGAACCACCAAGACGTTGGCAACAAACACTGAAATAAGAAATCTTAAAAACAGCATGGAGAGAGCTGCCCCATGAAATAATTTACCGCACACGAGGTTCTTTTAGAGTTTCTGGCCCAAGACATTAAGATACATAAACATCTTGCTATAAAACTTCTCGCAGTGGGTGGCCTCAATAGAGCCAGGAGTCTAACACTCATTTTGTCGCTAGGATGTGGAGCTCAGGAGTACTCACTCCCACTATGGGATGGCAGTGAAGGTCCAGGCAGACGACTCTCTCAGGAGCCAAGAATCTCTTTGCCGATCCAACAAGGGTTTCTCTGTGTTTCTGTGGGTCCCTCGCTGCCCCAGGAGCGGGCAGTGCTATGAGCGGTGGGAATCCATAGACACGACGGAGGAATTGTAAGGAGCAGTGGTTAGTGCCACATGCAACCATATCGGAGCCTGAGGCCGAAGCAAAAACGTGAGCTGCTGTATACATGTGTCATGTGCTTTGAACGGTTATTTTTGGAGGACATTAAAATGGTTGAAAAAAACAATGAAAAATTGCAAAGTAGGGTGTTAAAACGTACAAGATTATTTTTAAGTGAAACTATTATTCTATTCCAGAGTATGAATATATAATAATTTTACTTTCCTGGCTCTCAGGAAAGAAAACTCATGGGTACTATTTTCAAAATCTGGTCCTTCGCTTATGTCATTCTCAGTTGAGAGAACGGCTATGTTTGACAGCTTCTCTTGACCAAGACCTTAAATCACCATTAACTTCAATGTATTGACCCTGACTTTATTTAGTATTTTGATAAACTATTTCTCATAGAATCCTTACATCACTTTTTAAATACCACATTAAAATATAATTTATCTTGGTTATTGAGTTGCCCTGGCATCGCTCACGTTTTTCCCGAAAGTGAGGGCCTTACCGGTCTTACTCTAATCCCAACCACGGTGCCAAAGTGTGACCGTGGACTGTGGGTGCCTACGGTAGTGGGGGGAGGGTACTGGTACTGGAATAAAATCAAGGAGCTGAGAGCCTAAAGTTCTCATTACCTGTGAAGATGGTTAAGGCACCAGGATGATGGGAGGATCTGAGGTAGAGAAAATGACCTTGAACCTACAACTTTGAATGAGGCAGCACTAGGGGGACGTTGATGGGTGTGGGGTATCATGAAATGAGGGAAGAGGGGGCTGAAAAAAGCAAGGATATCAGCAAAGTGGGTAGAGAAGGATGCCAGGTCGACCTCCTGGCTCTGAGATGCGGAGGTGTTAGGAAATAACCACAATTTGAAAGAGCTGAGGGAAACGTTTTCCTGAGGGAAAACATGACTGTAGTAAATACGATGAGTTTTCTGTTAAATATGTCAGTGTCTGATAAATGTCATCATTACAAGCAATGCAGAGAATTAATATACCACCTTCACAATACCCTCGTTAAAACCCAATTATAACACCTGGAAAGGCAACAGACTACCCATTAGCACTTACAGGTTTAGTGAGCTAGATTGAACTAAAAAAAAAAAATGTTGAAATGGGAAATAATGGAAGCTCTGAAAAATAAGCTTTCCAGAGGTTGAGAAATGAATAGCTTCATGAATAGCCAGGTGCAACGAGGTGGGGTAAGTTTTATACAAATGGGAAGGAACAGTTTGACTTAAATGCCTGCTTCACATTTTTCGCATTTTCCTAGGTCTGCCTCACAAATTGCTGTTGTATTACCTCAGAGAGAAATTCTTACGTTCTGGACCCATGTACCAATTTTAAAAATCAAAGATCTGAAAGTTTCCAGAGTGAATAATGGCAGGACTTGGCAGCAGATGGGAAGTAGGGTGTGAGCTGAAGAACAGTACTTAAGGACAGAAGGTTTGGAATGACATAGAACTGGTCTCAGGGAGTTTCTGAAACTTCTTACTTGGGAAATTTGGACAAGGTACTTGCCCTCCTAAAACTCTCTTTGTTCATCAATAACTGTAGCATAATAATGCTGTTTAGGTTCATCATAATAATTAAATGAGAAAATGTGATGTTTGCCGTATAGGAAGGAGTATTCATTCACTGACAATTATTTATTGAGCAACTACTACATGTTAAAATAAAGATTAAAAAGGCCAAGCCTAAACTTGCTCTTTTGGCATCTATAGTTTAGCAGCTATTAGCTCTAATTAATATTACTGATAACATCAAATACTGAGAGAATCCCAAAGAGTGGACTCTATTTTATAGTTTACCTTCTGGAAACAGAAGACCAGCATTAATCCTAATCTCTGTAGAGTAGATGAAAGTATAAATTAACCCTTTACTCTGTAGAGTAGATGAAAGGATACATTTTGCTACCTTTAGAAATTTCCAAAGGAGATAAATTAAAAGGGAAGCAAAAAGAGGGGAATATAAAAGGAAGGTCATTCCTGGTGTACATTCTCTTTAATGAGATGAATATGAATAGAGGGAGATTGTTGGAGGTCAAGCATTCTGCCCATGGAAACATACCAAATGTTTTGGTGACAATGGCAATGATCACAGTAGACACATCCAAATGGCATCCATTTTACTGCTAATTCAAGTATTATTACAGTGAGTTCTAGTTCCTTTACAACTTAATAAATTAATAAGTTTTACCCACTGGCCTGTAGGAAACATTCTGAAAATTCAGTGAAGAAAAGATGAGTTCAAACAGATAACCAGAGAAGTAAAAGAAAAAAAGAAATAATCACTTTATTGTAACTCCTGTGTTTCCTGTACATGGAATTAGATCCAGCGAAGGTAGAAGAGGCAGGTAAAAACTCAACCCTGGTGCTAATTTTGTATCCTGGAGGAAATCACATACCTTTATTCAAGTTTTAATTTTTTATTTAATCCTACTGTGAATCAAAGATTGTAATTACAACCTCATGTTCTACTTGGCTATTTTTATATATCAGTGTTTCGTTTTTACATCTTTTCTTTAAATTATACCATGTCTTTCATCTGCTATATAATACACACACACACACACACACACACACACACACACACACAAAATTTCCCCCCAATTTTAGAAAGATTAAAGATTGAGGACCCTGACTTATATTCTTGCCAAATCTCCTCTCACGAGAAATCCTGACTCACATACTCCAAATTTAAGAAACTGCAGCACTAGTTTAATTAAAAAAAAAAAAAGAATATGCCCTCTCTCTATTTTTCTTGATCTTTTCAAGATTTTAATGAAACATGTTTAATATGAGTGCTGAGGCTGAATCTACAAGCTATGTTTCCTTTATCGCTCTTCTGTCATCAAACATACACACAGGTTTAGAAGGAAAAAAGTTTAGGTCACACCAGTTTGGTGCTCATAAAGATGCAGTATTCAGTATCAACATCTTCTATATATAACAAATCATGTAATTTGGATGATATCCACTGGCTCCTTTTCCCTACAGGTGAATTCTGATTTCTGAGCCATTTGCTCAAAAGGTTTTAACTCTCTGTGCTTCATTGTGAATTTCTCTAAATTAATTATAAAGGCACATGTACAAATCCTGTGAACAATTACAAATACTTCATTAATGTATAGGTCGATATCCGTGTCACAGCATCTATAAGGTAGCCTTCTCTTTACAGCTTTCTCTGATTCCAGACTCTGCTAACCACACCTTACTCTGGATTACAGTCTTGGATCCAAAGATGGAAACAGTGTCCTGCTAACTAACAGTAGCTTCATGTGGCATCATCCTTTTTAGCAGTTCCTAAACTGTATCCTTACCAATAAATAGATCCTTACATATATAGGTAAATATTTTTTTATTTAAAATCCTCTAAATTTCCCTGTTTCGTTATTTTATTTCTTTCTTATCAAATTTTTGTCTGACATACAAATCTCATTATAACTAATTCCTATTAACTAAGTTATTTGATCAAAAAAGGTATTATAGCCAAAATTATTTGGCTTCAATATTTAGCCATAATTTAAAAATACAAAAAGAAATTGTATTGTGCTCATGCTTGTGATAATGGGATTTAACAATATATCTTAAAGATTGACCTCTTTTTCATCCATATCTTAATCTAGATGCTTCTATTTTCCCTAATCCTTTAAAAGTTCACATGGATGACTTGCTTTATTGTGTTTACTCTCAAGTGTCTTTAGGTCTACTGATAATTCCTCAGTAGAAAAGAAAGAAGAAAATTAAAAGAAATGAAAAAATGAACCAAGACCACATATGTAGTAAGAAACAAGTGTGTCGCTTGCTTACAACAAGAGTTCTAGGCTCCCTAATGTTTTCCACACTGTCTGCACCTGTTTGCATTCCCACTAATATTGTGCAAAGGTTCCCTTTCTCTTAGTCTGTTTGATAACAGCCATTCTAATAGGTGTGAGGTGGTATCTCATTGTGGTTTTGATTTGTTTCCTTGATGAGTAGTATGCTGGGCACCTTTTCATGTGTCTGTTAACCATTTGCATGTCTTCTTTGGAAAGATGTGTTTTCAGGTCCTTTGTTAATTTTTTAAGTGAGTTATTTCTTATTTTGCTATTAAGTTGTATGAGTCCTTTGTATATATATTTTTTTGAGTCCTTTGTATATTTTGAAAATTAACCCCTTTTTGGATACGTGGCTTGCAAATATTTTACCCCATTCCATAGGTTGCCTTTCCTTTTGTGGATGGTTTCCTTTGCTGTGAAAAGCTTTTTAATTTGATGTAGTCCTACTTGTTTATTTTTGCTTTATCACCTTTGCTTTTGGTGTCAAGAACAAACAAACACACAAACTGACAAGTGTGGTGACAAGGAGCTTACCCCCTATATTTTTCATTGAGGAATTTTATAGTTTCAGGCATTAATTCAATTAGTTAATTCATTTCGGGTTGATGTTGGTATATGCTATAAGATAGGGATGATGTTTTATTCTTAGCAGGTGGATATACAGTTTTCCTAACACCATTCATCGAAGAGACTGTCCTTTCCCCATCATATATTCTTGGCTCCATGTCAAAAATTAATTGATTGTATATGTGTGGGTTTATTTTTGGGTTCTCTATTATGTTCTGTTGATCTAGGTGTCTATTTCATGCCAACACCATACTATTTTGATTACTACAGTTTTCTACTATAGTTTGAAATCAAGACGTGTGGTTCCTCCAGCTTTGTCCTTCTTTCTTAAGATTGTTTCAGTTATTTGAGGTCTTTCGTGATTCGATACAAATTTTAGGATTGTTTTTCCTATGTCTGTGAAAAATGCCGTTGGAATTTTGATAAGGATTGCACAGAATCTGTAGATCGCTTTGGTAGTATGGACATTTTAATAATATTTGATGCAGGGAGATGGTTCAGTCAGTTTCAGCTCAGGTCATGATCTCAGGTTCCTGAGATCAGCCCTGCATTGGTCTCCACACAGCCTGGGGTCTCCTTGTCCCTCTCTGTCCCTCCCCCTGCTCTCAAGGACATGCACGCTCATGCTTTCTCTCTCACAAATAAATAAATAAAAAGCTTTTTAAAAATTTGATGCAATTGTAAATGGGATTGTCTTAATTTCTTTTTCTGATAGCTCATTGTTACTGCATAGAAATACAACAGATTTTTGTGTACTGATTTTGTATCCTGAAACTTCACTTTGTTGATTAGTTCTGGTTTCTGTTTGCTTGTTAGGTTGTTGCTGTTTGGTGCAGTGTTTTGGGTTTTCCATATATAACATCATGTCATTTGGAGACAGCAACAATTTTACTTCTTCCTTTCTGATTTGGGTGCCTTTTATTAATCTATTTTCTTGCTTAATTATTTTGGGTAGGACTTCTGGTATTATGTTGAGTAACAGTGGTGAGACTAGGTATCCTTGCCTTATTTCTGAGTAAGACGTTAGCTGTGGCCCTTATTATGTTAAAGTATATTCCATCTATACTTAAGTTGTTGAGTTTTTATCATGAAAGAATGTTAAGTTTTGTCAAATGCTGTTTCTGCATCTACTGAGATGATCTTATGATTTTCATTCTTCATTTTGTGATTGTGGTATATCATGTTTTTTGATTTGTGTATGTTGAACTATTCTTGCATCTCAGAAATACATCCCATTAGATCATGGTTATTGATCTATTTAACTATTTTTACTACTGAATTTGGTTTGCTAATACATTGTTGAGAACTTTTGCATCTACGTTCATCAGAGATATTAGCATGTAATTTTCTTTCATTATGGTGTCCTTGTCTGGCTTCGGTATCAGGATAATGTTGGCCTTCTGAAATGAGTTTGGAAGTGTTCCCTCCTCTTCTATGTTCTAGGAGAGTTTTGAGAAGGATTGGTATTATTTATTCTTTAAATATTTGGTAGAATTTATCAGTGAAGCCATCTTGTACTGGACCTTTCTTTGCTGGGAAGTTTTTGATTACTGATTCAATCTCCTTGTCAACTGTCTATAAAGATTATCTCTTTCTTCATAATTCAGTCTCATTAGATTGTATGTTTCTTGGAATTGATCCATTTCTTCTAGGTTATCTAGTTTGTTGACATGTAATTGTTCATAGTAGTTTCATATGATTCTTAGTATTTCTGTGTTATCAGTTGTAATGTCTCCTTTTCTATTTCTAATTCTATTTATTTGCACCTTATCTCTTTTTTTCCTTAGTCTAGATAGAGGTTTGTCTTTTGTTTATCTATTTATTATTTAATTTTGTTTATCCTTTCAAAAATGACTTGGAGCTTTTATTTTTATTACCCATTCTTACTGTATTTTAGTGCCCATTTATTTCTGCTTCCTTCTACTACCTGGGGCTTAGTTTTTCTTCTTTTTCTAGTTCCTTGAAGTGTAATGTTAGGTTGTATATTTATAATCTTTTGTTTTCTTAATGTAAATGTTTATCACTCTAAGTGTCCCTCTTAGTACTGCTTTTGCTGTATCCCATAAGTTTTGGTATGTTGTATTTCCATTTTCCTTTTCAAGCTATTTTTTGACTTCCCTTTTAATGTCTTCTTTAACACAATGGTTGTTCAGGAGCATGCTGTTTAATTTCCACATATTTGTAAAATTTCCTGTTTTCTTCTCTAATTCATTCGAAGTTTTATACCACTGTGGTCATAAAATATGTTAGATGTGACTTCAATCTTAAGTTTTATTAAAATTTGTTTTATGGCTTCACACATGATCTAACCTGAAGAATGTTCTATGTGCACTTGAGGAGACTGTACAGTCTGCTGCTGTTGGATGGAAGGTTCTGTTTGTGCCTGTTAGGTACACCTGCTCTAACATGTAGTTTAAATACAGTGTTTCCTCATTGACTTTCTAACTATTGTTGAAAGTGGGGTATTGAATGAAGTCCCCTACTATTATTCTATTGCTGTCTCTTCTTTAACCTCACTATTTAAAACAAAGAAACAAACAAGCCCTAAAATTCTAAGTAAGTTGGTTGTATTTATTTTTGCTTATCTTCTTTTGCTGATGTAGAATTGCTTGTCCATGTATCCAAGTAACATGAAATGTCAATGCAACTATCCCTTTTGGGCAGTATTTTAGTATAAAACTTGCTATAAAATGTAACATGTTCTGTTAGCTCTTGTGCATATTATTGATTTAAAATGTATTACATCAACAGTGCCATGAACATAAGTACACTATAATGAAAGGATGCATTGCTAGTAGCTTTTTGATGCTTATTAATTTTTTGAAACATAAGTCTTTCTATCACCTCTTTTCATGAATTAGAACTATAGAACATATGGTTTGGGTACCAAATGGCCCACTTCTTATAAAAATCAACATTGGATATTTGGATTCCTCTTTTGGTTAGGGATTAGGTTTAAAACCAGAACTTGAGGAAATAAATATTAAGCTAGTATGAAAATACTGGATTGGTGACATCTTCCTTCAAAGGTGAGATTACATCCTACAGATGAGAGTTGGTCACTTAAAGACAACTTGTGGGAAGTGAAAAGGAAGATGCATAAAGCCTCCCACTGCCATGCTTCATGGCAAGGCCTTCTTGGTCTATAATCTTTGTCAAGGTCATAATGTTATCAAAGAGAAAAATTATTAGGTGATTTGTAGGTTTTAACAGTGCTTTTCCTATGAGTTTTCAAGTGGAGGGGATTTAATCAGACTCCATCAGTCTTAGAAAATGTCAAAAATTAGAAAGTTGCATCCAGATCCTGAAAAAAAAAAAAGAACCTTAGAAACTGATCAACATATTATGGTCCACATCACTCTCAAAAATTATGGTGTGGTAACATATCAAGCTTTTCCACATATATTTTAGTTCTGTTACTGATCGGTATGATTACCCAATCTTACCTCTCTCCTTCGCACTCGGCCTCTCAAATCAAAACCTTGAATCATACATATCCCTTGGGCCTAAGGTGCTGTGCACATAAAATATTTAGTGCAATCAAGAGTTTACATTTTAAAGAATCCATCCATTTTTGCAAGTAATATTTTTGAATATCCACTCTATGTCAAGAATTTGGCAAAAAATATATTGGTAGTCCTGTCCCAAGGAGTGTGCAATCTAGTAGGGCTGATTAAATTATTTTCCTCCTGGAAATTCTGATACAAAGATGAAAAAAAAGTCTGGATTGATGCCTCAAAACCTGGGAGACTGACATGCAGCCAAGGCTGAAGGCGCTAAGAGAGGGGACCTGGTGGGTTTGAAGAAAAAAATTTAATTTTCTTTCCTTGTCTTCCTTGGCCCACCCTGTTCCAAGCCTTCAGTGCTTTTAAGATTAATGTGAAGGCAAGTTAATATACAAATGTCAACGGTTCTCTTGTCAGAAATGCAGGGCTCAAAAAGTGCCCCGAGGTATCCTCTGATCATAAAATGCTGTGTTGGAGAGAATGCAGGAAAAAAATGTCAAGTTTAATTGATCACATATCATTACTCCATGAAAACCGAGAACTCTCCAAGTTATAGAGATGAAGTTCAAGGCCAGCCATTTCTATAGTGATTTCTCATCATTAGGATCTAGTTCCTGGTTTAGAGCCCTTACAGGAACCAATCCACAGGTCAGATGACCCTGCATACATGGGTCCTGGCTCAGTTTTGGTGGTAGACCCTCTCCTCCAGTCACCTTCCTCACTCAGAGGAGTTCCAGAGGTGAAGGGATTCTTTAGCTTCTGGCTTCCAGAACAATTCCTCTTCTACGAGTATTCTAACAGCTTACCCAGAGCCCTGATGAGTCCTTCTGAAGAGCATGTCATGAATAGATTATAAGGTTTTTGTTTTTGTTTTTAAGATTTTATTTATTTATTTGTGTGTGTGTATGTGAGAGAGACAGAGAGAGCACAAGCATGGGGAAGGGTAGAGGGAGAGAAGCAGACTCCCCGCTGAGCAGCAAGAGTGATGCAGGGCTTGATTCTGGGATCAAGACCTGAGCCGAAGGCAGATGCTTAACCAAATATGCCATCCAGGTACCCCATGATTAGATTAAATTAAGTCAAGTTAAATTAATATAAACTAAAATTGCATGAAACTTCCATGCATTACTTTGGCAGATTTATGGACACTTTGGAATGTTTTATACTTGATCACAATGGTTCCCAACCTTAGTGCATATTAGAATCACCTGTGGAGCCTTGTAAAATTTTGACTTGTATACTGCTTATACTTTCCGAAGTGCTTTCTGAATTGCTGAAGTAAACCCGAGCATGTATTTCTTGAAAACTCTCTAAAGGGAGTTTTTATGCCCCACAAGAATAGAGAGCCATTGGTCTTGGGCATACAAATCACCCTTTATTTCAATTAATGTGGTACCATTAATCATTTCTATCAATATCAGTATCATGGTTGGTAAAGAAACTACTTTCTCCAACATTCTGATATTTGGGAATTTGATTAAACATACTGCATTTTAATTTAAAGGACATCTTTCAGAACTATTAACCACATAGGAAATGCTAAATGGGATGATTTTAGCAAATATTTTTTAATGAATAGTCTCCTGAGATTTAAGAATTAACCCCCATGTTTAAAAATAACAACAGTAAACATGAATAGCTATTTTTCCAAAAAAGATACGCAGATGGCCAACAGACCCACGAAAAGATGCTCAACATCACTCATCATCAGGGAAATACAAATAAAAACTACAATGAGATATCACTTCACACCTGTCAGAATGGCTAAAATCAACAACACAAGAAACAACAGATGCTGGCGAGGATGTGGAGAAAAAGGAACCCTCTTGCAATGCTGGTCAGAATGCAAATTGTTGCAGCCAATGTGGAAAACATTATGGAGATTCCTCAAAAATTAAAAATAGAACTCTCCTGCAGGATCCAGCAATTACACCATTAAATATTTACCCAAAGACTACAAAAGTACTAATTCAAAGAGGTAAAACACCCCAATGTTTATAGTAGTATTATCTACTTTCGTCAAACTATAGAAACAGCCCAAGTGTCCATCCACTGATGCATGGATAAAGATGAGGTGCTAGATGTATATGCACACACACATACACACACACACACACACGTGCGCACACGCACGAAATGGAATATTACTCAGCCATTAAAAAAGATTGAAATCTTGCCATTTGCAATGACATGGATGGAGCTAGAGTATATATTATGCTAAGCGAAATATGTCCGAGAAAGACAAGTACCCTATGATTACACTCATACATGGAATTTAAGAAACAAAACAAATGAGCAAAGGGGAGAAAAGGGAGAGGGGGGCAAACCAAGAGATAGATTCTTAACTAGAGAGAACACACTGATGGTCACCAGAGTGGAGGTGGGTGGGCCGATGGGTGAAATAGTGATGGGGATGAAGGAGGGCACTTGTTGATGAGCACAGGGTGATGTATGGAAGTGTTGAATCACTACATTGTGCACCTGAAGCTAATATTGCACTGTATGTTAACTGGAATTTAAATAAAAACTCAAAGGAAAAAATTATAATAATAATAGTAAACATAGTATGTTCAAATCAAGAAACTACTTTATTCTGTATTCCAAACTGGTCAGCCGGTGTCAGTTTTCTGGTTAGAAGGAAAAAATATACATATAAAAGTATTGTGTAGCTCCTTAGTTGTTGAAGGCTAGTGGGGAACAGTTAAACCTTTCCATAAGAACTTAATCTAAAACATTTTTAAAAGCCCATGTATCCTTCCCTCTTCTCTACATAATTAGAATTGCATAAATGATTTGGAAATACTTAAATGAGATCTTCAGCTAGTGCCAAAAGTTGAATGGCCATAGTAAATGCATTTGTGTAATAAATTCCATTCCTTTTTTGGAAGATATCAATGTGATTCTCCTTCTGCTGACAAAGATCCTGATCAAAGATGAAACAAATCTTTATAATTATTTGAAATTTTAACTACTTTATATTTTGCTCTGGAACTAGGTAAGTATAAGCTTTCCAGATAGTCAACAAACTCAATCCCCAAAAGTAAATACATCTGTGTAAAATAAAGTTCTAGCAGTTGGAATCTTAAAGAGCTACATTTTATGTTTGATATAGTACTTATGAAAATTCTAATCATCAGAGTTATAACACTGAAGAAAACCTGACTCTGAGCAATTTCTTGGGTTGGAAGTATAGATATTCCTCAATTTACCATGGGGTTATGTCCCAGTTAACCCACCATGAATTGAAAATATTGTAAGTTGAAACGTATTTAGTATACCTAATGTATCAAATATCATAGCTTAGGTTAGCCCACCTTAGACATGCTCAGAACACTACATTAGCCTACATTTGGGCAAAATCATCTAACACAAAGCCTATTTTATAGTAAAATGTTGAATATCTCATGTAATTTATTGAATACTGTACTGAAAGAGAAAAACAGAATAGTTGTGTGTAACGGTTGTTGACCCTTATAATTGTGTGGCTGGTTGCTGCAGCCCCAGCAACACAAGAGAGTATCCCATGGCCTATCCCTAGCCCAGGAAAAGATAAAATTCAAAATTCAAAGTATAGTTTATACTAAATGCATCTTGCTTTTGCACTGCTGTAAGGTTGAAAAATCATGTTGGACTATCATAAGTTGGGGATCACCTGTAGTAAAGAATGCCTTTCTCTGGGCTCTTCCTTGTGGCACAAATGTCCTGCTATATAATAGTTAGATATGTTTATGCCATATAAGTGTCTCTGAAAACAATGCTGTTAAAGTAGGTACCCTGTCACTCTTATTTTATTACTTAGTCATGCATTTATTTTATCAATTACACAAACATTCAATAACACTGGGTACTAGACACTATGCTTATTGCATAATAGACGGACCTGCATAGACACTTGCAAAGTCCTTAAGGACCATGAATTCTACTGAAGGAGAAAGACCAGTGACCCAATAATTTAAAACAGTGTGGATAGCTGGAAAACTCAATTATCAACCCAACTCATTAACAATAGTGCAGGGAATGACTGATTATTCAGGGGGGGGGATTGAGATTGGAAAGTGGGAGCTGTGAGATTTCACAACATCAGTGACTCAACTGAGACCTGATCTATAAATCAAATTCATCACTCACCAGGAGACCAACACCTTCAGACATGAACGGGTAGATGAATGAATGGAGGCATCAAAAGAACAACAAAGTAACCCTCATTGAAAACTTCAGTTACAAGGTTTAGGGAAATTTGCATTTTATCAGGTAACGTTTTGAGGAAACAAAGAGCTTAAGAAATGAAATGTTAATGTTGAGCAACAGATATGCCAGAGACAGGACTATCAGATGCTGCCCCTTCCCCCACTCAACATTCTCTCTCTCTCTCAAACATAAATACATACATACATACATACATACATAAAATCTTTAAAAAGCTGACATCTTTGAAGTCAGAAATACTTCTTTACATCTAAATTATGCTATTTATGTGCAATATAATACAGGCATTCATGTCACCTCAGTCTTGTCATCTGTGCACTGAGGATTAAAATACTTACCTATATAATACAAGATACATTGTATTGATCTTGGGATTAACGTACACATATATACATGTAGATTACTTGATAGACTACAAACCACTAAAAAAATACATGATAATATTAACAGGCCTTATTACTTGGGGTATTTTCCAAACACTGTATTTTTCCTTACATATTTCACTAATTATGTTGTTTGTTAATGTCATTTTTTAAGGGTTTTCTTCTGAAAGTGTAAACTTTGTTTTTTTTTTTAGATTTATTTATTTATTTTAGAGAGAGAGAGAGAGGGAGTGCATATGGACAGGGGGAGGGGCAGAGGGAGAGGGTAAGACAGAATCCTCAAAGAGACTTTCCACTGAGTGAGAAGCCCCACACTGGGCTTGATCCCAGGACCCTGAGACCATGACTTGCGCCAAAATCAAAAGTTGGACATTTAACCAACTGAGCCACCCAGGCGCCCCTAAACTTTGTTTTCTACCTTTGTAAAGAAAAGGGGAATGCTTACTATTAAAGGCCTATCTTTATGATCATGTAAAACAACACTATTCCACTTGCATAAAAATTGTTAAAATCCCTTTGATCATCTGATTATATCACTGAATCTGTAATTGGTAAAAGGTGCACCTTCAATGATTCAGTGACATCGGGTATGAAATGATTCACTAGTAAACCTAGAATCCAGCAAAGGATCTCTATGTTGTTAGGTCACAACCGAGTTACCATTTTTCTCATCATAATTATATATACTCTTTTAATCATGTTTTTCTTATGAAAAAAAGTATGCACATAAAACAGTATGCCTTTCTATTTACTGTTTATATAAAAATCAAATTTTAAAAATGTATGCCACCCAAGAAATAGAACATTGCTGATACCTCAGAATCCTTCACCTACTATTTCCTGCACTATCCTGAATTTCATGCCGTTCATTACTTATGTCATCTGATATACTACAATGTCTGCATTTCTAAATAATATGTAGGCTAATTTTGTTTTTTTTTAAATGTATATAAGTGAAGTCATGCTTTTGATAGATCAAACAGACCAAATACTCTGACATGTAATATTGATCTGTATAATAACAAATTTGACCAATGGGCATAACATATAGGTTATTACACCAAAAAAACTGAAAAATTCAAATGTTTTCTAAAATTTCTTTTGTTTACTTTTACTGTGCTACTTGGATAATTGCATTTTTCCTCCATGTTATTTTACTAATTGGAATGCTGTTTCTTTGTTACCTTTTCACACTCAGGTCAAAATTAAAGATACTTCATAGCTACAGTGTAGGTGAGGGATACAGATAATACTAAAATAAACAGAGAGAGTTACATACTAACAAGGAATATTACAGTTGATCAGTGTTTCACTCTTTGACCTACAGATGGGAAAGGTTAAAACTTTTGGATATAATAGTATCCACACATACAGGAACTCCAAACATGTAGTAGGTGAGATCATAAGCACTCCAGAATTACCTTTAAAAAAAAGTCCATATGCTAATCAACTATATAACTTGCTTCAATTATCAATCTCATCTATAAGTCTGGAAGGGAAAGAACTTGATTTTATTGTCTGCTATCACAGTACAGATGTGTGAAAATAGACACTCCCTTAGGTATATTCAATACCTGCCCTCTATCTCTTCAAAGGTGAATCTACTGGCTACAACTATACTTGAAGTTAAAATGGTAGACAAAATGTATTACCTAAATGTAAGTACCTGTTTTATCATTTTAAATTATGAACTAAAATTTCAACAGGAAGATATTTGATCATAAGATATTAGTGTACCATATGTGCTTTCATTTAGGATGTAAAGATATACAAATAACCATAAAGATACAGATCTCTTAGAAGAGAACAAAAAGCTTCTATTTTAATTGGGAATTTGTCATTCACCTCATTATTATTGCATGAGAAATGATTTAGACACAGAACCACTTCTGTTAAAAAAGATTGCAAACACTCTTAATAGTATTTTCTCAAAGCTTAGATAGATGAAGCCGGACTTAAAAATACTACAATACTGATGAAATTATCCCTTAAATCTATTTTCATGGGAAATATGTTCTCTATAATAAGGTCTTTTTGTATCTTTTTTCCTTGTACCATTTCACTGTCTTCTTCTGCTTTAGTAATTTGTGGACTTTCTCTTTATTCTTCCTGAATTCACATCCCTTCTTCTGCTATTCCTACATCGCCTTGTCTGTATTCCCTGTCTCAGTCCAGCACCTAAGCTCCCATGCCTCAACTCCCTGCCTGTGTGGGGATGGAGCTTGCTGGCAGACACACGTGAGGAGTGACCGGAAATACTTTAAAACCATGGCTACAAAGAAAAGGAATCCAGTCAACTGTCTGTTAGCAATGAGAGTCTACTCACATAAAGAAAAAATAGCTACTTTCAAATAATAAAACAGAAAAAGACAAGGAAAAAAGGCAATATCAGGAACTGTTACAAATACTAGAATGCACTGAACAAATAGTAGGTTTTCTTCTGTTCTATGAAAATCTAATTAGCAAATACACACACACACACACACATACACATATGTTTACAGCATCAAAATATAAAATATACCAAATTACACAGCTACAAATATCCCAAGAGCAATAAGCAAATACACTTAAACCTAAGGCCTGGTTGAAGAAAGCCACTTTTCCGGAACTCTAGATATATAGGTTCTGTAAGTCTCTTAAAAGCTGCAAATGACCCACACAAGTTGGTTGCCCTACAGGTTTAGTTTAAATAAGCCACCCAAAGTACACCCCAACTGTGAGCTTAACTACTTTAATTGGGACATCAATCCTGTGAGATTTTCCGGCTCCTGATTTGGGGACTCCCGATATAGCAGTTTCCTGTGAATTACCATTTTCCATCTAAGAGAGGCAGAGATCTCCAGTTCCTTTGGGGAGCTGAACATTTTAAAACTCAGCCTTTATTAAACTTTTGAACAAAAGTACTAAACAAGCTAACCGTCATTAAGTGGCTGACCCCCTACCCTAAAATAAGGTAAGTTTCCTTACAGTAATTAAAGCTAACCCTCAGAGCAGATGTTAATAACTAAAGAAAAGAAAACATTTTTTTTTATTTGGCCTTCTTTAATAACAACCTGA
This sequence comes from Callorhinus ursinus, assembly GCF_003265705.2. Lineage (NCBI taxonomy): Eukaryota > Metazoa > Chordata > Mammalia > Carnivora > Otariidae > Callorhinus > Callorhinus ursinus. The sequence continues at coordinate 2,730,019 of NW_027397094.1, read as the reverse complement.
CAGTTGTAGGTTAACCGATGGCTTCATTCTCAAGGTATCAGCATCATCAGTCCTCCTAGCAATATGTAGTTTTAAAAAAAGCAATTTTAAAACAGGAGCATACCAAATGTGTACAATTACTAGTCAGTACTTTTCCACCCATTGGCACTATCAGCGTAACAGGTAACATGACAGATAAGAGCCGTGACCAACTTCAGCAAGTTCCCAGAGGCGAGCTCTTGCTTTTTGTTGATTAGCTCCATTCAATTATGTCTTCTTAATTGTTCATGTGCTAAAGCTCATTAAATGAAAATATAATATTGCCTTCCTGTGGGTAGAGCACTTGCGATTTGAAAAATAGCCACTTCATCTCTGCCTCAAATGCACAAGTGAGCTAATCTGATGCTACGTAGAAAAACCCAATGGATTTATGCAAAGATAGTCGTGTCCCAAGAGGGGAGAGTAGGATTAATAAAACTGATTGCTAACTCAAGTCAGAAATCAAATGACTCCCAGTTTTTCCTTTAAGGCTAATTCTCAGGAAAATTAGACCCAGTTTTACAGTATTTATTATGCTCACACAGGTCATATAATTTTCATTTTAAAAAGGTCAGTCTTTGCTGTTCCCTCGCATGTAGGATGCAGGGGAGGGATAGAGAAGATGAAATCTGGACATCTTCCTGAAAATAAGTTTTGGCAAGGTAAGAAAACAAAATGTGTCACGTGGTTCTATTTCCTGATGGCATTGTCCTAACAGTGGAGAAACTGAGTTTCATTCATTTAAAATAGCTTGATGGAGGAGGGCCCACTATGTCCCAGGCCTTGTGCTGGGTAATGGGGATATGATGGTACCAAGGGGCTCAAGTCCACTAGAGCAGAAAGAAAAACCCAAATAACTAACACATATTGGATATTTACTCTGTTCCTGTCAGGAACCTGCTTGACATTCATCCCTTTACTTAATCTTTTTGACAATCTTATGGACCATATTCCATCCCATGTTAGAGGTGTGGAGACTATGGTTTGAAAGACTGTCTCCTACGATGCCCTAGCTACCCAGTGCTAAAGGTCAGGTCTGCACAGGATCTGACTGTGCATCGTGAGCCCCTAACTATCCGCAGTGCCTCTGCAACGCGGTTCCCATATGCACACAAACTCCCTTACACCATGGGATACGGACTGAATGGTATCCCCTCAACATTCAGAGTTGAAGACACAACTCCCAGTGTGCAGGTATTTGGAGATGGGGGCCTCTGTGAAGTAATTAGGTTTAGATGAAATCATGAGAGCAGGGTTCTTGAGGTGGGATCGGTGTCAACTGTAAGAAACCTAGAGAGTTTGCTTCCTTTCCCTCTCTTTCCCCCATGAGAGCACAGAGAAAGGGCAATGTGAGGAGGCAGCCATGAGCATCCCAAGAACACATCACTGGGACTTGCAGTTTCTAGGACTATGAAAAAAATAGATTTAGTTGTTTAAAGCACCACTCTATGACATTTTCTTATGGCAGCCCAATTGTTTAGTCCAATTACACCAGTTCCCCAATGACAAGTTCAAATTCCAGTTACCATGGCATATTAATTGGGAATAATTTCATAAAGTACAACCTTTGCTCATGTTCTTTACCCAAAATTTCACACCCCAGCCAAAAAAAAAAAAAAAAACCACACACACACACACACACACACACACACACAACCAAAACCAAAAACTTTAAAGGAACTCACAGAGATATTTCATAACATTTAAAGCCCAAAAGGTAAGTATGGGAAGCTGTTTCAAATTACGATTATGACAATTTGTCAAGGCATAGAAAAGATGCCCTCTATATAAGTCTGAAAGATGAGAAGAAACCAGGCACTATCCAAATTGCTCTTAATTTTATTTATTTATTTATTTATTTATTTATTTATTTATTTAGAAAGAGTGAGCACACACATGCTCATGCCAGGGCAGGCGGGGGTGGTGGTGGTTTGCAGAGGGAGAGAATCCTCAAGCTCAAGCACACTCCCCACTGAGCAGGGAGCCCCACACAGGGCTCTATCCCAGGACCCTGAGATCATGATCTGAGCCAAAACTGACAATCAGTTCCTTAAGTGACTGTACCACACAGGTGCCCTATTCTTAATATGCTTTTTTTTTTAAAGATTTTATTTATTTATTTGAGAGAGAGAGAGCACGAGCAGGGGGAGGGGCAAGGAGAGAGGGAGAAGCAGACTCCCTGCCAAGCAGGGAGCCTGAAGCAGGGCTCCATCCCAGGACCCTGAGACCACAACCTGAGCTGAAGGCAGACACTTAACAGACTGAGCCACCCAGGTGCCCCCTCTTAATCTGTTTTTTGTTTTGTTTTGTTTTTATTATTGTTATGTTATTCACCATACATTACATCATTAGTTTTTTTTTAATTTTTTATTGTTATGTTAATCACCATATATTACATCATTAGTTTTTGATGCAGTGTTCCATGATTCATTGATTGTGTATAACACCCAGTGCTCCATGCAGAAGGTGCCCTCTTTAATAGTTGAGTCCTTAAATTTAATGAAATCGAAAGAGAGAACTGGCCAGCAAACATGAAAGCTCAGCTAAGAAACAAAGAATGATAATGCTAATAGTAAAGCTGGAAGTAAAATTTGAGTTGAAAGTCAGAAAAAAAAGATGACTATTTTTTTACTTATTGATGAAAATGAGTGTGCTAAATAAATATTAATTTTACTATTTTTAAAAGCTCCCTATAAATCCTTAAGTTACAGTAAACTATTTTAAAACACTTTTACAAAAAAATGTAAAGGTTATGGATCATAATGGTTCCCACTGATTACGATTAGTTTGTACGCTCTTCACTTGCATTGTCATTTTTGTAATCCCTTGCAAAGCAAGCATTGCTGGATTTTTTGTGTGTGTGTGTGTTTGATTGTTTACAACACAGTTTAGTATAAGCAGGAAAATGTTATTAAAGATAGAACAATCTTAATTATCTGTAAGGCAGTATATGGTTACATTGGGAAAAATCAGCAATGCACCAAACTCTGCAGATAAACCGAGAGTGGCTGCTTGCTAGTGAGAGAAAATGGTGATGCGATAAACTGGGGACTACTTTCAAATGCATTTCAGGAGTTTGAGAAAGTCATGGAATCATTGTTTTGTTCACTGATATATGCCAAACCTGAGTACTAAGTATTTTTTTTTTTTTTGGTAAAGATTTTATTTATTTACTTGACAGAGAGAGAGAGAGAGGGAACACAAGCAGGGGGAGTGGGAGAGGGAGAAGCAGGCTTCCCGCGGAGCAGGGAGCCCGATGCGAGGCTCGATCCCAGGACCCTGGGATCATGACCTGAGCCGAAGGCAGACGCTTAACGACTGAGCCACCCAGGCGCCCCAGTACTAAGTACTTTTTCTGAAGGGATGGCTTGAAGGAGAAGGAGACATGATACCCCCCTACTATCTCAAAGATCCCATCCTCCATCTCTCTCGTCACCTCCCACGAGTCTCCCTTCCCTCACCTACTCCAGCTGCACGATCTCGGCTCTTCACCCCCGCACATCATATTCTGCTGTTCCCTCTCCCTGGAACACCCTTCCCCAAGAAATCAAATTTGCTAACTTCTTCATGTCCTTCAAGGCAGGATTTACACACCTCATTCTCAGTGTTGCTATCCTCTCTGTTGCCAGGAGTTATATATTCATGGACAATAAGACGAGTCCTAAAACAGCAGTGCTGCTTGATTTGGTTGTTGTTTTTTTTCTAGATAAAAAAAGTCATTAAGTGTTGTTAAGCATTATTTTAATAATTTTTTCAATTTAGGGCACATATCTTTTTTAATTTTTTTATCGTTATGTTAATCACCAGACATTACATCATTAGTTTTGGATGTAGTGTTCCATGATTCATTGTTTGTGCATAACACCCAGTACTCCATGCAGAATGTGCCCTCTTTAATACCCATCACCAGGCTAACCCATCCCCCCACCCTCCCCTCTAGAACCCTCAGTTTGTTTCTCAGAGTCCATCGTCTCTCATGGTTCGTCTCCCCCTCCGATTTCCCCCCCTTCATTCTTCCCCTCCTGCTATCTTCTTCTTTTTTTTTCTTAACATATGTTGCATTATTTGTTTCAGAGGTACAGATCCATGATTCATCAGTCTTGCACAATTCACAGCGCTCACCATAGCACATACCCTCCCCAATGTCTATCACTCAGCCACCCCCTCCCTCCCACCCCCCACCACTCCAGCCACCCTCAGTTTGTTTCCTGAGATTAAGAATTCCTCATATCAGTGAGGTCATGTGATACATGTCTTTCTCCGATTGACTTATTTCACTCAGCATAACACCCTCCAGTTCCATCCACGTAGTTGCAAATGGCAAGATCTCATTCCTTTTGATGGCTGCATAATATTCCATTGTGTATATATACCCCATCTTCTTTATCCATTCATCTGTCGATGGACATCTTGGCTCTTTCCACAGTTTGGCTATTGTGGACATTGCTGCTATAAACATTGGGGTACACGTACCCCTTCGGGTCCCTACATTTGTATCTTTGGGGTAAATACCCAGTAGTGCAATTGCTGGATCGAACGGTAGCTCTATTTTCAACTGTTTGAGGAACCTCCATACTGTTTTCCAGAGTGGCTGCACCAGCTTGCATTCCCACCAACAGTGTAGTAGGGTTCCCCTTTCTCCACATGCCCGCCAACATCTGTCGTTTCCTGACTTGTTCATTTTAGCCATTCTGACGGGTGTGAGGTGGTATCTCATGGAGCTTTTGATTTGGATTTCCCTGATGCCGAGCGATGTTGAGCACTTTTTCATGTGTCTGTTGGCCATTTGAATGTCTTCTTTGGAAAAATGTCGGTTCATGTCTTCTGCCCATTTCTTGATTGGATTATTTGTTCTGTGGGTCTTGAGTTTGATAAGTTCTTTATATATTTTGGATACTAGCTCTTTATCCAATATGTCATTTGCAAATATTTTCTCCCATTCTGTCAGTTGTCTTTTGGTTTTGTGGACTATTTCTTTTGCAGTGCAAAAGCTTTTTATCTTGATGAAATCCAATTGTTCATTTTTGTAGGCCACATATTTTTTTTAACCAAACCCTTTAATTTATGATATTTTGTGCCCACACAACCACCAAATACTATCATACTCATCTTATTAACTGAAAACTCAAGTTAGAAAAAATGTAACCAACTTGCCCAAAGTAATATAAATAAGAAGTGATAGAAGCCTCAGCTGAAATTCAATTGCCTGACTCCAAAACTTGGGCTGATTCCATACTTTCTCAGTGTCCATTAGATCTGCTCTATTGGTCCAAAAATTACCTCCTGCTTAAATGAGATGTTTTGGATGACTCTGGTTATTTCCTGGACTCCATCATTTATTATCTCAGATATATATATAGCATTATTTTGAATATAGAGTTTTTCAAGTATTCAGGGCCAATGTTATGAAAATGGTTTAAACACTCCTGGTGGTCAAATATCCTCTTTGAAGAACTGTCTTCCCCAAGAAAGTTAATTGGATATGCTATAATAATAGCAGTGAAAAGTCTCACATTAGATGCTGTGCGACTTTAAGTTATATTTACTGATCTGTTGAAAATCCTGATTTGTTAAAGGCAGAGAAAACACAATAAAATTTGGTTTGCCTACTTCAAGGGATTGCTGTAAGAATCTGATGAGTTAATCTGCATGAAAACACTTTGCACCCTATAGCCATACATTACCATGTGACTACCTATTATGAAAAAAGAAAAAAACTAAAACACAGGAAAAAAAAAACTTCCTCTTACTACATTTGGGAAAAGCTAAAATCTCAGAATAATATTTATAGATATTCATAGATGGTAAATATTCAGTGACATAAGCAGTGGATATTTTTTAATCTCATTGATAGAGGGAAATGTATATATGTTTATATATACAAACCTACATATTGGATTCTTCTCTATTTCAGCCTGATCAACCAGCTAGAGGGCAGATGCCTAAAACCTCTAGAACCCAGATGTTTAGCACGGTAGGCAAAATATTGGTCTCCTAAATCGGCAGAAGACATGAATATAGATTTTTCCAAAGAAGACATACAGATGGCTAATAGACCCATGAAAAGATGTTCAACATCACTTATCCTTAGAGAACTACAAATCAAAACCACGATGAGATATCACTTCACACCTGTCAGAATGGCTAAAATCAAAAAGACAAGAAATGACAGATGTTGAAGAGGATGCAGAGAAAGGGGAACCCTCGTGCACTGTTGGTGGGAATGCAAACTAGTGCAGCCATTCTGGAGACTAGGATGGTGGTTCCTCAGAAAGTTAAAAATAGAGCTACCCTATGATTTAGAATTGCACTACTAGGTGTTTACCCAAAAGATACAAAAATACTGGTTTGAAGGGATAAATGCACGCTGATGTTTATAGCAGCATTATCAACAATAGCCAAACTGTGGAAAGAGCCCAGATATCCATCGACAGATGAATGGATAAAGAAGATGTGGTATATATACAATGGAATATTATGCGGCCATCAAAAGGAATGAGATCTTGCCATTTGCAAAACATGGATGGAGCTAGAGTGTATTATGCTAAGCAAAATAAGTCAGCCAGAGAAAGACAAATACATGATTTCACTCATAGGTAGAATTTAAGAAACAAATCAGATGAGCATAGGGGAAACAAAAAGAAAAAGAGAGGCAAACCATTAAGCAGACTCTTTTTTTTTTTTAAAGATTTTTATTTATTTATTTGACAGAGAGAGACACAGCGAGAGAAGAAACACAAGCAGGGGGAGTGGGAGAGGGAGAAGCAGACTCCCTGCCGAGCAAGGAGCCCGATGTGGGACTCGACCCCAGGTCCTGGGATCATGACCTGAGCCGAAGGCAGACACTTAACGACAGAGCCACCCAGGCGCCCCATTAAGCAGACTCTTAACTCTAAAGAACAAACTGAGGGTTGATTGAAAGAGGTGGGTGGGGGGATGAGCTAAATGGGTGATGAGGGTAAAGGAGTGCCCTTGTCCTTATGTTTACTGGGTGTTGTATGTAACTAATGAAGCTCTAAGTCCTACACTTGAAACTAATATCACGTTGTGTGTTAATAACTGGTATTTAAATAAAAGCTTGGAAGAAAAAGTTAGGAGTTAATATGGTTTGCTAATTATATTGAACTTTGTGAAATGAAAATGAAATTTTTTCTCACAATTGACAAAGACTGTTTATATACTACACCATACTAAAGGTGAATGTATAAAAACTACTACAGGAATTAAAGTTTGGGTTATTTGACCAAAAAAAAAAAAAAAAAAAAGGTCTCCAGAATATCCATGCCTTACTCCCTGGGACCAATGAAGATGTTACCTTACATAGCAATGGTATCTTGTTTTGCAGATGTGATTAAGGTTAGGGAGATAGGGAGACTGTCCTGGATTATCTGTATGGGATGGTTTTAACTTTAATCACATGGGTCTTTGAAAATAGTAAGCCTTTCTTGGCTATCGTTGGAGAGGGAGATATGATTGCAGAAGAATAGCCAGGAAAATCCAACATTGCTGGCTTGGAAATGGAGGAAGGGGGCCTGGAGCCAAGGAATGCAGGTGGCCTCCAGAAGCTGGAACAGCTGAGAAAACAGATTCCCCCTTAGAGTCTCCAGAAAGGAACACAGCCTTGCTAACATCTTGATGTTAGCCCCTGAAGCTTGTGTCTAACATGTGACTGAGAGAACCCTCAAATAACACATTTGAGTTATTGTGAGCCACTAAATTTACTACGGCAGCAATAGATAAGTAATACGACTACAGAATATGTTTTTAAGATTTCATTTATTTATTTATTTGAGAGAGAGGGAGAGAGCGAGCGAGCTCACAAACAAGGGGAGTGGCAGGCAGAGGGAGAGAGAGAAGCAGACTGCCCACTGAGCAGGGAGCCCAAAGCAGGGCTCAATCCCAGGGCCCTGAGATCATAATCTGAGCTGAAAGTAGACACTTAAACAACTGAGCCACCCATGTGCCCCAAGAATATTTTTTTAAATAAATTACACACATACACACATGCATACAAAAGCAATATACCAAAATCTGATGTATAAAAAACAAAAATACGACACAAATTAAAATGGAACTTAGAGTTGCTCTATATTAAGTATTTGAGATACTTGAATTATTTTATTTTTTTTAAATTTATCTATCTAGAGAGGGATGAGGGCAGAGGAAGAGAGAGCACCTCAAGCGGGGCTTGATCTCCTGACCCTGAGATCATGACTTGAGTGAAAATAAGAGTCAAATGCTTAACTAACTGAGCCACCCAGGTGCCCCAGAAATTTGAATTATTTTAAAAAGCCATTGAGGTTAATATGTTATCCTCACAACTATGAAGAAACAAATAGCTTTTCCAGTCGTCATTCACTGAAAGCAAAGTTTGAACGTGTCATTATGTCCTCATTAAAAAATGACATCAGTATGTCTCAGTCAGTCCCAACTACACCCAACACAGCCCAGCCTCATCAGAACTCAGCTGACATCTAACAGCAGATGTGCCCCAGAATGCTTGATGACAATGAATGTGCAAACAAGAGCGCTTTGGCCTTAACTTGAGACTATCTTAAGGAGAATCAATCCTCGTGGCAGCATTTTACATTTGTAGACACAGCAGGAAATATACAGTGCACAAAATAATGCACAGATATTTCCTTCTATTGATTAGGAAGGATGGTGAATAGTGTCAAAAGTGATATTCAGCTTATCAATGTGGAAGTTAAAATTAAGTAAACAAAAGCATAGAAAGAAAAGTCATTGTTTAATTTTGCATTTCATGTTTCTTTTTGGGGATTTATTCTCGGGGTGTAGCCTAGTTTGTCCCTAGAAGCTAGAGCAGCTGTGATTCCTAACCCGGGAGGGAGGGTGGGGGCCTGCCAGAGAATACGGACCTCAGATGGGGACACAGAGGAAGACAGACTAAGAACTCAAAAGGCAGCTACCAGGAACCCTTCCCAGAGGACAAGAATCATTTTCCTTGTTGACATCCAAGAGTAAGTACAAGTCTCTTTCTTGGTCAGCACTCACATCACTGTCTCTTGGTCTCAAGAAGAGAAGGAAAGAGAAGACAGAGAGTTGGGGTACTTTGTGCTGCCCTAGATATGAAAGAAAAGGGTGAGGACCAAGATGAAGGGGCAGGCCAGTGTTCAGACTGGAGAGAGGAAAATGAGGAATGCCCTCGAAGAGAGTCAGCAATCAAGAACCTCGGTATGGAATAAGGGACCGGAAGTCAGGTGAGCAGAGAAGTCAGGTGACCTCCTTTTCTTCCCGAGGCAGGGAATACCAACAGACTGTTGAAAGGCTGGTCAGAACTCAAGGCCAAGTCAACATCAGAAACCAAGAGTACAACAGAGTTTCTAAGGGAAGGATGACAGGAAGGATTTGGGAGAAGTACTTTAACATGCTGTTTTCAGGTACAGAGCCTGACTGGTCTGAAGCTCTCGTTTCACAGTTCCTGAGCGTCCTTACCCTAAGGCCAAATAGCGGGTGGTTGCAAACCCAGAGAAAGACAGTGAGGTAAACAACAAAAAAAGAGAGAGATTATACCAGTGTAAGAGACAGATATTTATCAAGATGGTATTAGGATCTTTCAGTTGTTCAGCTTATTTATATTTTTTTATTTTTTTATTTAAATTCAATTATCCGATGAATAGTGCATCATTAGTTTTTGATGTAGCATTCAATGATTCATTAGTTGCATATAGCACCCAGTGCTCATCACATCACGTGCCCTCCTTAATGTCCATCACCCAATTACCCCATGTGCCAACCTACCTCCCCTCCAGCAACCCCCTGTTTTTTTCCCAGACTCAAGAGTCTCATATGGTTTGTCTCCCTCTCTGATTATTTATTTTTAAGATTTAGTGCAATTTTTAAAAATGAAAATGATGTTGAAAAGAAAATAACTTGCTTTAACTGTTTTCATTTAATAAATTAACACTTTTTTACATACCTCAAATTGAAAATATGATGCGACAGAATTGATCTAATCACAAAATAATTATAAGATTAAATTACAGAATTTATGCATACAGCATGTAATATACCATGGATGGGCTGTAACTACCTGGCTTATCTAAAGTTAATGATCTTCTTGTTTGAGGATCCTAGAGCAAATTCCCTCATTCTCTCTGATTTCCTGCCCCCACCAAATACCTGATGGTGTGTGAAATTATTAAATATGGAAAAAAGCTTGAGCAAACAGCATAAAAGTGGGAAAGCATACATGAACCTCAGTTCCCTGTTCCCGGGGACCCCTCAAATCCTTGCATATGTTTATTTTTTGGACATTTTGCTAACTTGTGTACATGCAACCTTTATTCTAGTTTAAGATTCAGAGTAAAAATAATCTTGATCCTTAGCATTAGAATTGCTTTAGCATAAAAACATTCCAGTAAGGAAATGCGATGGACTAGAGAGTAATGGAGATTTTCACATTTATATCATCTTAATAAATATATTAGAATTCATATGAGATAATCTCAATAAATCAGTAGTAACTTTAAAAAGTTTATACTCCTAGGGCAAAGAATCTTTCCTAAATCTGGTATTTAGGGACAACGGCCCACTGACTGAGTGTGGCCTGACACTGCTAACCACACCATTTCAGATTGGGAAGCCAGGCATTTAAATTGTCTTAAAAATCCAACTTCCACGTTGAATTAAATGAAAGGATGACCTATTTGGTGTGGCTCAGCCATTTACTTCTATCGTTGCAGATTTCAATCACAACAATGACAAAAACCCGCATTAAATCCCTAGGTAGAGATTTTAAAAGTCATTATGTTTGGGGGAAAAAAATGTATTCTGAAGTAATATAATCATACCCAAACTTTGAGATTTTATACTCAATCCACAAGGCTTATGTGAACAAAACATTATTAAAACCAAAACGAACAATAATAATGTATTACAAGCATGTGAATAATGATGCCCTCAAAGGTACAATAAACAATTATTCTCTATGAAACAAAACAATGAATGTGACAATTATTAAAACTCTTGCCACTGCACTCTCAGTACATTCAACATTATTAAAACATTTGGAAAATATAAATTGGCACTTCTACTTTCATTCATTTTTAAAAAATGAAAATTGTTGGTAATGTGTGACCCGAAGGCAGATATCCATTATAATAGTCAAACATCATAAAGTAAACTTCAACTGTTATGTACTCTACATAAATTACTTTGGAACAACAATAAGTAGGCTCATAAACTTGCACACAAGCAGAGAGATATTTCTTAAGGAAAAATTGTATGGGTTTAAGACATTCTACACTAATGTCTCAGGAAAAGGCATTTTTAGCACACTGCTCCATTACCTATGCTTCATAAAGAATGCATTTATCTAATTTAATTTAGCTGAGAACAGATTCTCAGCAGTGCAATTTGTATTTTGAGAACATCACTTAAGAAACATAGCTTGCGATGTATGGTGGTTCAATGAAGAATGATCTGTAAACAAAATCTCCATCTATCAACAAAGGCCATTAAAGGCCATAAAATAACCCATCCTTGACTGATTAATGCTACTACTAAAAGAAATTTCAGGCTATTAACATCCAGAAAATATACTGCTAGTGTGGTTGCGTTCATTATTTAAATCACACAGTTATATGCGCGGGTATAAAGAAATGTGTTTTCTTAACGCCCCTCCCCACCCCCCAATTACTTTAACATTTTTGTAGGGAAGACACTTGGAAGCATACTGAATATTTATAGAAAGTAAATAACTCTATTTGCTCCCTAGAGAAAAATGTGTGTAAAGACAGAGCTACTTATAATTTATTACACAGCTAGATTTAGTTTAACACTTCTTAGGGAGTTCTATTATTTTCATATAATTCTGTCATTAAAGTAATTTCTTTAAATGTTGTTTTAACATTTTTATTTTCATTTGCATTTATGGATAGTTCCATCATTGATACTGTGGGTGTGTCAGGGATAAAAATCACTGTAGGAAATTATTACTTATTGTCTTTATGTTTATCCTATGTTCCATCAGTTTTGTTATGGTCATAACCTTCAGGGCAACTCCTCCTCCTTCTAGGGGACCTGTATAAAGCTGGTCAGATCACAGTCCAAGAAACTGAATGGGCTGTTAGGGCAGATCCCGATTCTCTGAAAGCATCTCTTCGGCACTGCTTACGTATTTGCTCTTAGCCCTTAGAAACTGCTGGCTTTGCGTTCGTCCTCTGAGTTTAACTCTCAAAGTCGTTTTCAAAACACTTGGCATCTCAAAAATATTTTTTTATACTGAGTGCTTATTACAAGGACTGTGTAAACATTGTACTGACATGACCTCCTATCTGTGTACTAATCCTGTTACAGAGATACAGTGTAGCCATTTTACAATTAACAAACAAACAAACAGACAAAAACAAAATCAAGAGGCTAACTTTTGCAAGGTCACAGAGCTATTATCTTGCAGAGTACAATTCAAACTCAGGTCTGTGTAGATTCCAAAGCCTACACTGTTAACTATATACCTGTCCTACCGTCAGTTTTAGCTTCCATGGCCAGGAGCACTCCCAGGCTTTCCTTGCCCCATCTTGGAAAACATTCCCACTGAGCAAGCTCAATCTATCCACTACTTTGCCCTCCGAATAGAGTTATGTTTTGCTACACTGGTTTTTCTGTTTTTTTTTTTTTTTAAAGATTTTATTTATTTATTTATTTAGAACATGAGAGGGGCGGGGCAGAGGGAAGAGAGAGAGAATCTGCAGCAGACTCCCCCACCGACTGTGGAGCCCAGCATGGGGCTCGATCCCACAACCCTGAGATTATGACCTGAGACAGAAGCGAGAGTGGGTTGCTCAACAGACTGAGCCACCCAGGTGCCCCTTCTGGGTTTCTTACAATAAGGAAGATGATGAGAAAGGGAGAGTAAGAGGAAAATGAAGGGCTCTGGGTCTTGGGGTCTGAGGGGAAACTTCTGAAGGGGAGATGGACTGAAGAGAACCGGTCAGTGACAACGAAGTGGAAAGGCATGTTTGCAAACAAGGCATTGTAGGACTTGAGAAATACCTGTAAAGGACGTAACTTTTTGTTTTTCTTTTCATTTTGTTTCATTTTCTTTCTATTTCCTGTCACTGCTGGTTGCGGTCTTTAAATAGCAATGCTGCTCTAGGATGGAACAAATAGGTGCACGCCTTCTGTAGATCTTTGTAACTATAATTTTATCCAAATATCCAAATGGGATGAATAACCACAGATAGAAGAGATAGGCAACCCGTGTGAAGGACAGTGCACAGAAACCAAAAGTCAAGAAACATAATGAAACAATATTTCATTGTTTCTTACAGCTGAAGAGGTGAAAATCTGATTTTGAATATTTGTGATCTCCATTTTATTATTTTTTGTTTTTTGTTTCCATTTCAAGTTTCTAATTAAATTCTAGTTAGTTAACATATATGGTAAAATTGGTTTCAGGAGCAGAATTCTGTGATTCATCACTTACATACAATACCCAGTGCTCATCCCAACAGGTGCCCTCCTTAATGCCCATCCCCCAACCCACCTCCCTCCATCAACCCCCAGTTTGTTCTCTATAGTTAGGCATCTCCTGTGCCACATGAGTGGATCAGTCATTTAAGCATCAGACTCTTGGTTTTGGCTCAGGTCATGATCTCAGGGTTGGGAGATCTGCATCAGGCTCTGTGCTCAGTGCAGAGTCTGCTGGAGATTCTTTCTCCCTCTCTCTCTGTCCCTTCCCCCCATTTCCCCACCCCACTCATGCTATAAAAAAAATAAATAATAACAAATAAATAAAATCTTTTAAGAAGAGAGTCTAACGGCATGTTTCCCCCTCTCTCTGTGTTTCCCTTCCCGTATGTTCATCTGTTTTGTTTGATCCGCATTGTGAATGTTTGTAATCCTCTGTGCTAACTTCCATTTTCCATGTGTGTTGAGCCATTATGGGCTCCCTTTGCAAACATTAGCGAGAACATGATGATATTCTGTATCAGGAATATTGATGTTTTATGCCTTTTTTTTTTTAACTTCTAGATAATTAAAGTGGAAGGGATGAGAACAGCTGAAAGAGTAAAAAGGCTAGGGAAGCACTTATCCTCACAAGCATCTCCTCTGATTCCTTTAGGTTGTTAGTATGTACTTTCAAAGTCCTCTTTAAAATAAAAATCCCCATTAGACATTTAAGCTTATTCATACCCTGGGAGAATTATTTTGCTTGAATAATGAGATCAGCAGCTGACTCTGCAAGATGGGACCATGGCACCCTAGAGAAGGAAGGGCATGCTGATGGGAGCAGAGTTGGAAGGGTCTGGGCCTTCTGCACAGTGACAGAACACAGGAGGCAGCCGGGCATCTGGAGGAGGAAGACCGCCACAGGAGAGCAACTGACTGAAGCCGTGCTGACTCTGCATGCACCTGCAGGCAGTGCCTACTATGCCCAGCAGGTGCCTGAGGAGCCTAGTAAATCAGCAGCTGAGGGTCCAGCATTAGCCATCTGCCTCCCTCGTGCAGCCATACACCTACCCTCTTTGTACTTAAAACTTTCTCCAATAGGAAGAGAAAAATAAAAAGATAAATGACAAAAGAGTAAATTATATGACTGATACCCCCCTCCTTAGTTGTCCCTCTTCTACAGTACTCTACTCATCAGAGCATTTGAACAACCGCGAAGACACACACAAAACCTGAGATCAATGAAAATGATTCCATCTTCCTTTATCAAATTGCTTTTCTTCAGGTATACGGTCTTAAAAACGCTTTGGCTATTTCTCTTCGGTCGCTCTAGTGGCTTTGGAAGAGTGTGAGGTGGAGAATTACATAATCCCAAAAACAGAAGAGGCAAAGAATGAAACAGAATAAACAAATGCACTAAAACCAGAAATCCTAAGTTTAACCAAAAATCTCTATGCTGTGAGGTCCTTCTATACATAATGAAATGGGAGATATATTTCTAAAGCTTTATAAAAATATATTTATTAAAAGATTTTGTTATTACAGAGAGTGGCATGGAAAAACGAGGTGCTTTAACTCAGCTATTCATAAATACAAAACTAATAACCAACAGAAAATCTACTCTTCTCTTTGCATTGTTAAATTTCTTACAAATGTTCTTCCATCAAATAAATGACTAATTTTTATTTACCTAGAATAATTTTATTTTTATTTTTTTAATTTTTTTAAAGATTTTATTTATTCATTTGACAGAGAGAGACACAGTGAGAGAGGGAACACAAGCAGAGGGAGTGGAAGAGGGAGAAGCAGGCTTCCCGCGGAGCAGGGAGCCCAATGCAGGGCTCGATCCCAGGACCCTGGGATCATGACCCAAGCCGAAGGCAGACGCTTAATGACTGAGCCACCTAGGCGCCCCTACCTAGAATAATTTTAGATCAAGTTGGTTGGGAGAACAAATGATACTTTCTTTCTTTTTTTTTTTTAAGTTTTTTTTTTATTTATTTATTCATGAGAGACAGAGGAGTTGAGAGAGAGAGGGAGAGAGAGAGAGAGAGAGAAGCAGAGGGAGAAGCAGGCTCCCAAGGAGCAGGGAGCCCGATGCGGGACTCGATCCCAGGACCCTGGGATCATGACCTGAGCCGAAGGCAGACGCTTAACCATCTGGGCCACCCAGGCGCCCCAAATGATACTTTCTTATAGATACATCCTACAAAGTAAACATAGCAATCTTTAGAGAATGTCATAATTTAAACATTTGGGGGAAAAAAGCCAAATATATAATTTACGGTTCCTTTACATGTTCTAAAAAATGAGAGAATTTTGCCTCTGACTTACTTCTATGAGGTAAATAAAACTAGTTGTGGAAATACACTAACACTATGTCTTATGTGACCTAACAGTTTGGCCAAAGTTGTACTGATATGAGATACAAAGTTTTAATTTATGCAGCCTAAAGGCCAATTTGAATACATTCTATTGATTTCCAAGGAAGTTTCTTATTAGTATTAGTTAGATTTACTTTGTAATGTCCATCTTGATATTTACATTTTTTTATAGATTCTATTTATTTGTTTGTCAGAGAGAGAGAGAGAAAGAGAGAGAGAGAGCATGAGCAGGGGGAACTGCAGAGGGAGAAGCATACTCTCCACTGAGCAGGGAGCCTGACGTGGGACTCGAGCCCAGGACCCTCAGATCATGACCTGAGCCAAAGGCAGATGCTTAAACGACTGAGCTACCCAGATGCCCTTCGATATTTATGTTTTATGTTTTTTAATATTAATTTTCTGTCTGTGAAAGTCAAGAGCATGAACGGATGGACATATTGCTCAAAACTAAATGAAACCCCAGTTCTTTGTAAGCCAAAAGAGGGGAGGAGATTTTGCGTGATTCATTGTCTGATCCCTAACACCTAGAATAATGCTGGCCATGCAAATAAATTAAATAAGTCAATGAGGAAGATATATTTATTGATTCTTTAACTAGAGTACTTATTCTATTTCAAATTATCAGATTTCTATGTTAAGAATTTAATTGCACTTAGCTACTAAAAAAAGTCACCTGACGATAATACTTATTTTCTTACTCTAATTTGCTTCCTTTAAAATGGCAGCAGGTACTAAAAAATGAAATGAATCTACTTAAATCTTTTTTAGCTTCTGATATGTTTCTCAATTGCATGAAAAATATCCCTCTTAGAAAAAAAAAAGGGTGTGTTTTCATTTAATTACACTTTAAACATGTAAGAAGCACAGCGTAATTTTCTATTTTAATTTAAAGTGGTCATAATATTGGGGAAAACTAAGGAAATAGAGGCGATTAGATAAAATACTGATTTAGGCCTAGAGACAATATTATATTTTGTATTGCTTCAGGTAAACACGGCATTGTTGTGTCCCTAAGACACGTTCAGTTCAAGAAGAAGAAAGTTTACCACCCCCTAAAGGCAGAGTTTAAAATATGCACAGAGTATGAACTAGGAAAAATAAAGACGGTTGTTCTGGGGAGTCTATTCTTATGGGATAACAGTGATTTCACAGCAAACGTGCCTCACTCTGTGGCATAAGTAACTGAGAAGCATGCATCACCACAATTTCAGGATGGAATACCAAGATCCAGCCTCATTCCCTTCCTCTCTGTCTGCCTGCCTGTCTGTCTCTCACACACACATATGCACGTAACTAGCTGGGGAAAATGTGGCGTAGTATGGCCAAGAGTCTGTGTGCGTCCTGCTTTCTGGAATAATCTGACAAGATAGCTAATTAAGCACATTTTTGATAATGGTGGTATTTCAGCGATTAATAGAGTTTCATTTGGATTATAAAGAGAGGAGATCAGCAGGAGTTTTATTCTAATCATGTACCCAAAGAGACAGAAGAGGAAATGGCTTGACTGATTATTGGAAACTATCCTGCAAAAAAATAACAATAACAAAATAAACAGTCTAGATTTATAAGTGAGTTTGTGAGCTCCACAACCTTGGGTGACCTTCCACGAGTAATGCATAGATCGGGGAGAGAAGGAGATCTGAGGCCATTTTTAATTCCAAAATTATTTCCCACCAACATTCTAACAAAGAGTTATCACCTTATTTACTTATTTTTTTCTCAATAAAGGTGACTGTTTCTTAATAAAAATAACTATTTAACTGATGTATAAAGACAAAATGCATAAAAGGCCATTATCAAGGGAATTAGTAAGCAATATAAAGCAATGCACCCATATATACCTAAACACACACACATACCCACGCATATTACAGTTATGTGCATACTGTTATAACTGTATGCTAGTATAACAGGAAATGGATCGTGAAATTTCCTAAATACAATAATTCCAACAAGACAAATCTTGAGCTATCACTAGCCCAGAGGAGCTATAAGGTCCGAAGGGATTTTGAGTTTTACCATTTTTGGATCATTCCAGGATTTCTCAACTTCCTGCCAGTAGCAAACCTATGCTACTTTGCTTCTGCTAAGAATATTTTTTTGAAGATTTTATTTATTATTTGACAGAGAGAGACCAGTGAGAGAGGGAACACAAGCAGGGGGAGGTGGGGGAGAAGCAGGCTCCCCGCAGAGCAGGGAGCCTGATGCGGGGCTCCATCCCAGGACCCTGGGATTATGACCTGAGCCAAAGGCAGACGCTTAACAACTGAGCCACCAGGGTGCCCCTATTTTTATTATTATTATTTTTTTAATTTTTTTTTTTTTAGAGAGAAAGAGTATACATGAGTAGGGGGAGGGGCAGAGGGGGAGGGAGAGAGAGAAGCTCAAGCAGACTCTGCACCCAGTGCAGAGCCTGATGCCCGGCTCGATCCCATGGCCCTGAGATCATGACCTGAGATGAAACCAAGAGTTGGATGCTTAACTGGCTGAGCCACCAGGTGTCCTTTAATATGAAATCCTTAAAATTGATTTTTTAGTTCATGTTAATTATCACTATTTTTAATAAAATGTTCCTTTTAGATAAAGAAAAGAAAGCTAAGCACTGATCTTCAATATTAATAGTTAAGAGCCTAGAAAATTTTCACATTTCATTTTATAGGTTTAAGTCAGTTAAGAAAATGTAATGCTTACGTGACAACAATTAAAAATAAAACCCACTCCTACAGAAACTAATGAGGATACTAAGGCCCTGTGTCCTCAGAATCAATTGCTTTAGAGAGATATAAAATAAGAAGTCCTCAACTCTCGGGGCGCCTGGGTGGCTCAGTCGGTGAAGCGTCTGCCTTCGGCTCAGGTCGTGATCCCAGGGCCCTGGGATCGAGTCCCGTGTTGGGGGGGTCCCTGCTCAGTGGGGAGCCTGCTTCTCCCTCTCCTTCTGCCTGCCACTCTTGCCTGTTTGTGCTCTCTCTGTCAAATAAATGAATAAAACCTTAAAAAAGTAAAAGAAGTCCTCAACTCTCTTGCATGGCAGACTGTTAATTAACATCTGTTAATAAGAACAAAACATTTTAAATAATTTAAAGAAAGGAGGGTTGATGATTCATTGACTGGGATAGGAGAAGACTTGAAGAGAAACAGGAATGGTTCCTTAGTGGCACTGAGAGAAGTCTTGAAGGTTGAGGAATTAACACAATTATTCCACCTAGTAAAACTGATGAGAAACACACTTTCCCCCTTAGCTGTCCTTCCCTGTGCGCTCCTGAAACAGACAGCTGGTGTTTCAGTAAGTCCGGGGAGTGGGGAGTGCATGGGGCCAAGGACACTGAGCAGAGGTGTTGAGTGACTTCAAAACGAGTAGCCAGCATGCGTCCCTACTAGGACACTCAATTTTAAGTAGATTAGCACATTTAATTTTCTGGACTGTCACAATTCAGGTTCTCCTTCCGGGAGCCCTTGCTGTGGGGACCAAGTTTACAATATCCCTCTAGTTCATACTGTACTCTTTTTCGGTTTTAAATGTGCATTTCCTCCTACAGCTGCGGCTGGACTTCTAAGAGTTGGTTTGCTGACTGTGTGGTCTATGACAGGACTGGGCAAACTATAGCCCCCTGGGACAAATCCAGCGCACTGCCTGATTTTTGCAATGGCCAATAAAATGAGAATGGTTTTTACATTTTTAAGTGGTTGGGGAAAAAATCAGAGCAAGAATAGTACTTCTTGGCACGTGAAAATTATATAAATTCTAATTTCAGTGTTCATAGTCTTGTCCACCCCTTTCCACAGGGCTGATAGTTTTCATGCTACAAGGGCAGAGGGAAGTCACTGCAACAGAGACCATCCGGCGCACAAAGCCTAAATGATTTACTCTCTGGTCTTTACAGAAAATGCTTGCTGACTGCTGCTCTAGGAAAATTATTTTGGATATACGTAGATTTAGAAATACTGTGGAAAAAATCAACTGTGAACCTATGATATAATTTATTATTTTTATTTTTTTTAGAGAGAAAGAGAGGGTGGAGGAAGGGGCAGAGAGAGAGAGAGAGAGAGAGAGAGAGAGAGAATCCCAAGCAGGCTCCACACTCAGCACAGCCTCACAGAGCCCGATGCAGGGCTTGATCTCATGACCCTGAGATCATGACCTGAGCAAAAGTCAACAGGACGCTCAACTGAATCAGCCACCTAGGTGTCCCTATGATACAATTATAGAGTAATGGAAAAGTCATCCAGAAAAAGTCTGATAAAATACCCATCTTATTACTTTATAATTACATGTCATATAGGAAAAATCTGATACAATGGATTTATTCTAATAGGTGGATATTAGATGATAAAATGATCCTGTTATTTCTAGTCTTACAAATGAAACTGAGCCCAAGCACAGTTTTGGGGGAAATTATCATGTAGAACAAATTACATAGGTTGTATTTAAAAATGGATTCTTTTTACTCTTCTGTGAAGGTCAAGGATACTAAATACACCAGATCACCTAAGAAGCCCGCATCAGCACATTTAAATCTTTGAATGCCATTACTGTCCGCTTTCTTGGGAAAGCTGAAAACCACATTTTATGATAGATGCCACTGAAAAATTGTGTCAGAAATTGTTCTTATTAGTATATAATTACAACAATCATAACAGAATAGCTTTTAAAAACTGTAAAATTGTATTATCTATATGTTTGTATATTTCCTACATACCCTGTAGGATTGCTTGTATTTTGAATAGAATTATGCCTTTAGAAGAAAAAGAGGCACTCCATACCAATGCCATGCCATATTAAGGGAAATATTATCCATATGATGTTGCTATTATTCCCCTCAATTTAAAACCTGTTCATTAAAGAATCTCCCATGCTTTCCTTAAAAAAAAAAGATCTAGTACTAATATTATTGTAAATGAATAAAAATATCAACCTCTGAAAATTCAACAGAGAGAAAATACATCCTTTCTTTGAAAAACATCAAAATAGTAGATTTAAGTATGTTCCCTAAGGTTTGCTGCATATGTAGAGAAAATTATTATTTATTATAAATGACACAGTTGTAGTTCACTTTAAAGTCTGGAAGCTACTCTCCATCCCTGCCTCCACAGGCACCTCCCACAGCCTCTCCTGTGGGTTCTTTCAAAGCAGTTTCTTGATTGTCAGTCCCCCAAGACCTGATGCGTCCTGCTTGCCACACTCAGATGCATTTTCTTCAAACATCACACTTTTTTTCAGGTTCCTTCTTCAACTGAATGCCTACTGGTTTCCCATTATCTCAGAATAAAGCCCAATCTCATCAGTCTAATTATTCACAGTTTGGTTCAATTGATTATTCTTTCCCTGCCTGACTTTCCTTGAATCTGTTCTAGGTAGACTGGTTTCTACTTTGTGTTGACTTCTTCCCTGGCATTGCTGTTTGCAGCCCTACCCATCTAAGAAAACACCATCCAGGGGCGCCTGGGTGGCTCAGTCAGTTAAGCAGCTGCCTTCCACTCAGGTCATGATCCTGGGGCCCTGGGATCGAGCCCCACATCCGGCTCCCTGCTCAGCAGAGAGCCTGCCTGTCCCTCTCCCTGCCACTCTGCCTACTTATGCTCTCTGTCTGTCAAATAAATAAATAAAATCTCAAAAAAAAAAAACCAACTTTAAAGAAAACACCATCCACTGGAATAACACAAAAGTCCCAGGTTGCTCACAGGCCTTGAAGTCCGCAGGGGTTTTGGTGGTAGAAGCGCCACACATGCCCAATGTGCCCCATTCAAGTTATCTCATGTATAACTTTAGGAAAATATTTGTATTTTTCTTTTTACTCCATTTTACACTGTCTTGGAAAAAAAATACATTTAGCTTTTACTGGTGTTTTAGCAGGAATAAAAACAATGCTAAATAAGCATAGGGAAAATTATGCCCCTTTAACTAAATAATGTAGAATATACTTATAAATGCAGAATATACTTATAAATGCAGAAGAGAATCTTAAACATAAGGAGTCTATTATAAGCTAAGAAATCCTTATTTTCCATGAAAAAAGTGGTATTTAGAAATTCATAATTAAAACATTTAAATAAAATATATTTTATTTCACTGAACTTTACTTGTAAAACTCAAATGGATTCCAAATTGCAATTGAATGGATACAGCAGATAATATTTTAAAGTTGAAATACAATTTTTAAATCATGTGGCATTAGTTATATTTAATAGATGTGGTAAAAATGATATCCACAGAGAATCCTGTTATATGACCATGAGTCTACTTTTTGATTGTTGTTTGTTTATTGCCAATAATGATGGAACACATCTGCAAGCAAGCAGCTTGTGGTTTGTGGTAGAATCTCAAGGGCTCAGGAGGAAGATGCACCTTCCTTTGTACGGTGTTGGTCTCAACCAATAAATCTGGATTACGTAGTCTCTATAAGCCTCGGGTGTTTGTAAAGTTTTAATTAGAATTACATATTAGTAGATGTGAAGAGTCTAGTAAAAAATCTGGAAAACAGTAATTTGTGATCATTCATAAGCCCTATTATCATTGCATTTCTACCTAGTACATTATCTGGCAAAATACAAAAGATAAGTAAGTACCTGTTGAATTAATGAATTGGCAAATTAATGAATAATTAGTAGGATTCAAAGTATATATCTGGCTATTAAAATAGTAGTAAAATGTAAAGTTTGTAAAGAGTCCATGGTTCCTTACTGATTGTTGTAATACTTTCAAAAATTGAACTTATGGAGTGTTTGTGGTGTAGACAGTAAAATGGAACTTATGAAGTATTTATTTGTAGACAATACCAATTTTATTCTCATTTACTGTTGCCTTTCCTACATTTGAAAAATTATGTAGATATACTGTGTGTGTGTGTGTGTCTTTCACAGAATTAGACTGGTTTAACATTGTTAATACTTATTACATTTTACTTCTAAAAATTAATAACTATAACCTGAGTCTGAATGGAAGTTCTAAGTAGGTGGGCAACTAAATACTTGGGAGACGTCTTAGCAGCTTTTAAATTAATCCTTTCTCAGAAAAAGAAATCAAATTAAAAATACAAATTAAAATTATTAGCTGCCATATTCATCCTACTTACCAAGTTATTTGGCTTTTCTTAATATAATTGAGAGATGCCTATTTTCACAGATTAATGGATTTTTGCCATCTTTTGAAGGAGGTTATGATTGGAAAACAGGGATTAAAGAGTTTTCCATAGAAAGCAGCACATTTTTCTAGTATAAGGAGAACTATGACATTGGGTGGATTGTAGATAAACAAATGTCCTCCTTTTTAACTTGTTCTCTTTGGGGCAAAGTTTCACATTGAATATATGCCATTACATATGCTACCTGTGCTCAGAAACTCACAAACTACCTAGTTGGCAAGTTAAACAGTTCACACTTTGCTTCCTGTGAAGATAAAGAGCATGGGGTTGTTTGCATAAAATTAGGTACATCCTTTCCCCTTTTCCAAGTATCAACAGAAGCAGCTGTTCTTTCTGAGCGCGTGTTAGGAGCTGATGGCCAGCATGTTGGAACAAAGTGAAGAGAACCTTCCACTGGGAAGAATAAGATGGCTCGTGTTTTGGCCTCCTCCACAGCATATTTCTCCTTCAGGGGCCTAATACTTCACAAAAATTCATTGCTTATGCCAAATTGAGGGGTTTTATTATCAGTATGTTTTCACAGAAGTCAGCCTCTATCTTTGAGTATTCTTTTCTTCTAAAGCTGACCATGACTAGACAAAAAGAGAAGGGATGAAGAGTTGGATGAAAATATAATAAATTCAGAATGTTATAAAAATCAACTGTAATCTGTAGGGGAAAAAAATGTTAAGACCTGGCAAAGAAACCAACCAATAGAAAAGGTTGACACAAAAGATATGTATGGGGGAAATCTTTAATCTTTTGTTTTGTCTTATATTTCAGTGACACATTAGCAGCACGTTTTTATGAGAACATTTGCTAGGCCATTTTCCTCACAGATAATGCTTCAGGCAACTAAAATCAACTTTGATTAATTATTATTGTTTGTTATCTGTACTCAGTGTTTGGAATGTCATAAAGCATGTCTAAAAAATAAAACTAGGGATTTGATATCTGTGCAGTTTTCTCTCAAAGGAATGAGTGAAAATGTAAACTCATAGTTTCAATGATTTGTTTTCCTTCTTGTTTATGTACTGGAAGATGAATATTTTTTTAAATGGTGAAAAATAACATTGCTTCTGGAATTAAGGAGAATATTCAGGCATTAGGATATTTTTAAACATACACATATTTTCATCTAACCATTAACTCTTTCAACACATATTTATTGATATATTTGTGCATGTGCAATTTATCTATCTAGCAGTGGAATGAGACTCAGGCTGAATTTTATATAGGAGCAAAAATGGATTTAATGGCCACAATTGCCAAGACTGAACATTGAAAGGCTCAAGAAAAACAAACAGTTAAAATAATCATGCCTAAGAGAGCACAAAGTAACAAGAACTGAATTCCATATTGAAAGGTCAGCTACAGAGGACAGGTACAAAAAATAAGCAATGTCGTGATTCCGACCATAGAGATTTTAGCTCAAACAGATGGAAGAAATATTTCATGGAGGTCTAACAGCCAAGCCAACAGGCAAACTAAGTAGTCCTTAAAGGCACACTGAGTTGCAGAGTAAACTTCCTACAAAATACCCATCTATAAAGATAAATATGACCCAGTTCTTACCTTAAAGGTTTGGATAGTCCAGTTGAGAAAAGAGATGAGTTATCCAGTATGATAAATGCTGTGTTGCTTGCAAGGCATACTAGACAGATGGAGCAGAGAGTGCGTAACTCTGCAAGGAATGGAGACAAAGGAAAGCTTCTAGGGAAGGAAGCCTGTGCTGGTTCTTTACAGATGAACAGGATGCTGGACAAACTCTAGAAAAGACACTGAGGATTAAGATGCATGTTTGGTTTTTGTCACTCTTGGTTGGTATGTATGTTAATCAGGTCAAATTTGAGTAGGTGAGTTTGAATATGGAACACTTTATAGACAAGGCTAATAGATTTAACTATTTTTAAATTACGTTTTTAGTGTTTATTTTTCAGAAAGAGTACTCTAAGAAACAGTGCAAGTTTGAGGAGGCAGCGAGGAGACTGGTGTGCTTGTCAGAAAAATAGAACATGGAATCTTAACTAATAAACTAGCAAGGCCAAAATGAACAATGAACAAGACAGGAAACCACAAATGTTGGCGAGGACATGGAGAAAGGGGAACCCTCCTACACTGTTGGTGGGAATGCAAACTGGTGCAGCCACTCTGGAAAATGGTATAGAGGTTCCTCAAGACATTATAGAGCTACCCTATGACCCAGCAATTTCACTACTGGTTATTTACCCCAAAGACACAAATATAGTGATCTGAAGGGTCACACGCACCCCAACGTTCATAGCAACAATGTCCACAACAGCCAAACTGTGGAAGGAGCTGAGATGCCCTTCAATAGATGAATGGATAAAGAAGATGTGTTTCATAGATAAAATGGAATATTACTCAACCATCAGAGAGGGTGATTACTACCATTTGCATTGACATCAATGGAACTGGAGGGGATCATTCTAAGTGAAATAAGTCAAGCAGAGAAAGACAATTATCATATGGTTTCACTCATGTGGAACATAAGGAATAACACAGGGGACCATAGGGGATGGGAGGGAAAACTGAAGGGGGAGAAATCAGAGAGGGAGACAAACCATGAGAGACTATGGATTCTGGAAACCAAACTGAGGGTTACAGTGGGGAGGGGAGTGGGGGAGGGGGAAACCAGGTGATGGGTATTAAGGAGGGCACCTATTGCATGGAGCACAGGGTGTTATCCACAACTAATGAGTCCTTGAACACTACACCAAAAACTAATGATGTACTATATGTTGGCTAATTGAACATAATAAAACAAAAAGAAATAAAATAAAACAAAATAGCAAAGCATGTAGAAAGGAACTAATGCAACAAATAACGAGTAGAATCAACAGAACTAATATGTAGAAAGGCTCTACATACATGAGAAGTGACAGAGAGAGGAGATCCAAGTTGTTTTTCAAAATCTGACTTAAGCAATTAGGAAGGTGAATAAATAAAGGAATGTGGTGCGAATGATGACTATTATAATTTTAGAGATTAGATTGAATACCTCTTGGACAGTCAAGTGGTCAAAAACAGGATGAAATAGTCCTACATTTAAAAAAAACCGAATCCATTCAAAGCATAAAGCCTTTCAGTGGATTGTTTATTAACTTTGGTTGTATTCCTTCGATTTTCATTATATTTCTTCAATTTTCTGTCAGATTCCATAATTTATTTCGACTTAAAGGATTTGAAACCATCACTAAAGTGAATAAATTCTATGGTATTCCTTGTTCTGGGAAAACAACTAAAGATACAATGCACTACATTACTTTATCAGTTACTTACATGTGCATTCAATCACAGAAAAATTATATGGTCAATAGTTATTTAAAGGACATTCAGTGCAGCTGAATTTTAATATCCTAAAATAATTACAAAGGCATACCCATTAAATTCAAGCTATGAGGGGCATAAAATTCTATCCATTTTTGCTAGTGGTTTGCTAGTAGCTATTATACCATTATTACTGTTTTTCTCACATCTATCACAGCATTATGTATGAGCTGTGGACAACTGGAAATGACTACTTCTGATCTCAGTAAATGAGCACCAGCCATGCCAACCCTTGAAAGCAGGCCTTTAAGTCTGCATATTAAAGTGATAAGGAGAAAGCAGCAAGTGTAACTCCCTTTTGAGGATTCATATATATCTCCTTATATACAGATAGATACATTTCTCTGATTATTCCTAACTCTCCATCTACCCTAAAGAAGCAGATTAAAAATGAAATCATTAATTTTATTTTCTTCCCCACTTATACTCTATCTAATTGGATGCGTGTCACTTTATCATTGATTTTTTTCAACATTAGTGAGGGGAAATGTCAACCCACTTTTTTTTCCCCCCAGTGAGATTTAAACAATGCCATATTTTGGGCTCTTAAAACCAAGCATCTGTTCTCTAAAACACTAAACTTCTTGAGTTGGCCCTCATGACTTAAAATGTGAACAACATTAAAAATCCATCTTCTTAATCAGGATGAAGCTGAGGTATTTTGGTTTCTAATAAAATTTTAGCTAATATTTGTGTGTTACATTTAATTAAATATTTTTTAAAACCTCATAGAAATAATTTAAAATGATATAAAGCAACAACATTAAAGGGAAGGCATTTGAAATGTGTTTTGGGGATGAGGGGCACTGGCATCCTTACTCTTGAATCGTCCATTCTGAGGGAAAATATGAGAATTTGTACTTTCCCCAAGATTGGATCAAAAGAATAGATGCAGGCTTATTAACCACTTATCTGAAATTTCCAAATAAAAAATATGCCACAGATAGTAAAATCAGATGTCGATTCTGCCTCAAAAGGATTGGGAGTGTATGTTTCAAGGAAAAATATTAATAGTTTTTTGGAGAGCTGTGCATGTGTCATAGGTCAACTAGGATAGGCACTGAATAGGGTACGGGAAGATAAAAAGTAAGCAGGGAACAGAAAATATATTCTCACTTGCTCAAATGAAATTATAACTCAATGAGAATCTCTGGTTACCAGATTAAAGCCTGAGCCTTGGTTCCAAATTGTATTTGGTCTAACACCATGATGAGTAGGGAGATTGGAGCAGGTCCAGGAAATGAGATAACTTCCTGTGGAAGGAGTTACGCCATATTTTGTTTCAACGGAGTATCCTGAAGAAGGGAGCATGGATAAACCGAAGGTCAGAGAGCCACATAGTAAGTAGAGGGGCAACCACTGAGTACTTTCTCCTGGACGCCTTGGTTTTAAGCATATTGTTTTGTGAGAGGCAAAGAATACTGCATTCTGGATAGAATTTGAACTCTTTTCCTTGTCAAATTCTGATTCTTTTCAGAAGTTGATCTAATCATTCAGTCAAGAGATTTGCATGATCCCGAAGTTTGGGGAATTTGTTCTATAAAAAATAGGGAGTGTTGCCAAAGAGGCAAGAAGGTTGGTTGTTGACCACATTGTCTAGCTCGGGCAGGGGAGGGAGGTGAAGCACCAGGTGGGGCGCGTCTGAGTCCAAGGGAGAGGCTGGAGAGAACTCAGAGCAACTTTCAGTGGAGAATGCCTTGACTGTATGAGAAGAGGACAGACCAGCCAAAGGCAGACAGATACTAACTGTCCACACAAATACTGACCCATTGAGGGAAACGGGGCTCTCTGTGACGTTCAGTTTCAGAAAATAAGAAGTATCTACAAACTGATTCTCCCAAACTGATGAACGTACTCACTGTGCAGAGATCTCTCCACAACAAACATGCAGATCGTGAAAACTGAATCTAAGTCATAAAAAGAGTGTAGGCATATAGAGAGATTTTATGAAAATCAATAAATGAGGCAGCCAGAACTGTCCATGAGTCCATGGATCCCCTCATGTCCCAAGATGCCCACACACCAGCCATGCATCTTTCTCCTCCTCCGAACCATCCTCAGCTTCACAAATACCATCTATACTTTCAGTTTCCTTCTGTCCACAGCCAAATGACTGAGCTGAACTCAGAGGGCTCCTCATGCCCATATACCTGTATCATACACGTGCATTATTCTTATCAAGGACAACAGCAATACCACATTTCAAGGGAATGGAAATTTTTATAAGCGAAATTATGAGATCTTGACTACTGTTTTATAGCCTTAAGAATGTGCTTTTTTTTTAGGGGCGTAGGGGCAGAAGGAGAAGGAAAGAGAGAATCTCAAACTGGTTCCACGCCCAGCGTGAAGCCTGACACAGGGCTCGATCTCATAACACCGAGACTGTGACCTGAGCTGAAATCAAGAGTTGGATGCTTAACTGACTGAGCCGCCCGGGAGCTCCTCCTTAGAAGTGTTCTGTGCCACGAGTTGAAGAAGGTCATAGATTGTGCCACGAGTTGAAGAAGGTCTCTCTGACTCCCAAGCTCACACTTCAACCACACTGCCATAGATAATCTTCCATCTCCACACACCACCAATGGGTATCATCTGTTAATCCTCCCGTGTTCCCCTCTGCTTGGACTGCACGCACGAGGCATAATGTATCAGGTTTGAATCTAATGCAGCTTGTCACTCGTTTTCCAAGTAACTCAAAACTATCTCATCCTAAAAATCTTTCTAGGACTAACTACAGCCCACACAGACTTTGACACACTTCAAAGAATGCTGTCCTTTTAACTCACTCCCTTTACAACCTACAGTATATACTGATTTATACTTGTGAGCTCTTTGTTCCTTGTACTGGTGTTTTGTATGAACTAGGCCAGTCTTGCCGGTCAGGGTCTTCACGAAGATCTGCATACCACCCCTCAGGTGCAGGACCAGGTGCAGGGTTGACTCTTTCTGGATGTTGTAATCAGAAAGAGTGCGGCCATCTTCCAGCTGCTTGCCGGCAAAGATAAGCCTCTGCTGGTCAGGGGGGATGCCCTCTTTATCTTGGATCTTGGCCTTCACATTTTCGATGGTGTCACTGGACATTCATGAGGTCAAAAAATGTACCTTATTGATATTTGCATCTCCAGAACTTAGCAAGAAGCTGGCACAATGGAGATGTTAATACATATATATTGAATAAATGGACAATAGGGATTGATCATGGCGCCATGATTCTCCAAGGTTCAATGGATCCAACTTTCTTGAGTCCTGCAGTGCTCTGTCTTAAGGCTACAAAATATAGTAGTTAAGACTGTGCCATCTTGAGCCATGCTGCCTGAAGTAGGATCATGGCCCTTAGATGTAGGAGCCCCATGATCTGACCCAAGACAGCTTGCTATCTGTAAAGCTTCAATTTCCTCATCTGGAAAATAGGAATAGTAATAGAATTTATCTTATGGGATTTTAGTGAAGCTTAAATATATTGAATAATAGAATATATACTTTGCTGAACATTCCTTTTTTCTTCTTGCTGTCCTGGAAATCTGGCTTTTCCCAGAGATTCTATTTTTCCATAGCACTGCCATCCTATTTAAAAGTGCATATACATATATACATGTCATGTGTATTATGTGTAAATAAGCAATGTGAGTAGAGTGTGTAGCACGGATAAGGCATGTGGCACTCAGAAATCACTTAGCTGCAATTATTAGAAATCTGATATGCATATAATAGATTATTAGAAATCTGATGTGCATATAATAGATGTTGCATATGCTCACTCTACCTGAATAGATGAATGAATGAAAATAATGCATACAATGCATTACTGATATTTCTTTTAAATGCTGTGTCCTTTTCCCAGCGGGGTTATCATCAGAAATGCAACCCCTGTACTCAACAGACCAGCCATGGCCCAACGCCATGGATACAGCCCCGTGCAGTGTGGACGGTGACGCTCTTGCATGGCTGTTTTCACACCCAGTCTCAGGCTCAGACTGAAGAGTGCTCATCAGTATTCCAAGTGTTCAACAGAGACACTTAATAAACTCAGAGTAGCTGGACAGTCATCACTGAACAGTCTAATTGAGTGGCCCTGAGGGGCAGTAGAAGGTCTTACACAAGCAGGAAAGATTAGTGGCATGAGCTGGGCTACTGATCCAGGAATCAACACCACCGTGTGATCTGCCAACGTTGGGAACAAATGTCCAGAAGAGCAGCTGAGAATCAGAGAAAAGAAAGGTGGGAAGCACACAAGAAGGAAGGATGGGTTCAGCTTGAGTTTTCCACAGACTTTGCTCAGTGACACACTATGATGGGGAAAATGTCAGCTGAATCTCTCAAAAATGACATATATATTCATATAGTTTACCTAAACTGTTTTCCCAACAGGATGCAGAAAACAAAAACAAATAGAAAAGAACCTAGCTATGTGCAACATCTCCCTACCACGGGTATTTATTGATTGTTTTTGTCCCTGTGTCAATGTTGAGCAATGCCATATAAATTAAACCCTAAGTATGTTTCTGAATTGTTGTTTGAATTCTAGTTGCTATTCTCGAACCTCACCAACTTGCCCTACATTGTTAAAAGAAACATTTCATCTCTCTAATATTTTTTTTTAATTTCAATGCTTATTTATTTCAATAACCTCTAATTGGGTCATTCTGTCAAGGGCTGAGGAAAGTAAATGAGACAGTCTCTGCCTTCTGCAATTTATGATCATAACATAAAACAAACATTGTATGATGTGTTGGAATATAAAGGGGAAGAGAGGTATTATTTTTTTCAGCTTGATTGAGGTATAATTGACAAAAATTGTACCTACATGAGGTGCACAATGCGGTGTCTGGAAACTTGCACATTGCAAAATGACTACCATAATCAACTCAATTAACACAGCCAGCATCCACATAGTTATCTTATTTATGTATTTATGTATTTACGTGGCTGTGTATTTATGGATTGATGCCTGAATTTCTTTATTTTGCTGTGGTGAGACTGCTCAGTGTCTACTCTCTCAGTGAATTTCAAGCACACATTGCAGTGTTAGCAATGATCATCACCATCTACTGTATGCAGATCCCCAGAATTTATTCCTCTGTACCTTCAAGTTTATACCTGTTGACCAGCTCTTCCATGTTGAATTTTAATTGAGTGCTATTAGTAACAACATCAAAGAATAATGAATAAGTTAGGATCAAGGAATAAGCAGAATTTGAGTAAAATCTGGAGGGGAAGATTAGATTCTGATGTCATAATAAAATAGCCCAGTGGATGGTGACTGCACGCAGAGCTGAGGTAAAGGTCTGGTTTGGGCTCTGTCACCTCCTAGTTATACCACATTGGGACAGCAAGTTCACCTGTCCATGTCACTACAGCCTCCTGACCTGGCAGGGGCGGGATAGCAGAGAAATGCTACATGGTTGTTAGTATCAAATCCGTCATGGAATTCTCATGAAAATTAAACTAAAAACACAATGTACATGGAGGCTCGGTTAGTAAATGCTAAATAAACATTAGTGGTTATTGTTAAGAGATGTTTACACATAAGATACATATTGATATGATTCCTGATTTCAAAGAACTTGTTGAATATTCAGGAGTGATGTGTACACAAATATGTAGCAACACTTCTGAATAGTGTCTGAGAAGGCATGGAATACAATCAATTGCAAAATCTGAGCACTACAAACAACTGAGATATAGTTTCCAGGGATATCTCTCCCTTCCTCTGTCTCTGGTTCTGTCTCTTTCCATCTGTCTGTCTATCTGTCTTTGTCTCTCTCTCTCTCTCTCTCTCTCTCTTACACACACACACACACCAAAAATAGAAACCATGGATGTGGTCAGCTAGAGTTCCATGAAGAGGATGAGCTCATAGATAAGCCCAGGATAGATAATGATCACAAGCAAGCACATGTTGTTTTGTTACCTTCAGATACAT
This sequence comes from Callorhinus ursinus, assembly GCF_003265705.2. Taxonomy (NCBI): domain Eukaryota; kingdom Metazoa; phylum Chordata; class Mammalia; order Carnivora; family Otariidae; genus Callorhinus; species Callorhinus ursinus. Next base: position 2,697,812 of record NW_027397094.1, on the reverse strand, counting down.
TATCACCTAACATTTCCTGAATGAGGTCGTGAAACAGCACTCACAATCCTTGGTGTTGTGCAGAGATAACCTGTATACACCTGAAAACCAGAACACCAACTCAGTGTTCTACACCGTTTTCTGAAATTACCTATGGTCCTTAAGTTTCTTAACTTGGAAACTCAAAAATCTATCCTGCAAACAGTTTCTTACTATGTCTACCCCAAATTCTTCAGCAAATTTTCCATTGGTATTCTCCCAAAACACAGACACTGCGCATAATTTTATTAGTATATACATCACATTGTACATTGACTATCTCTGTCATTATTATACTTGGATGAAGAGACTGCCTTGATTTTTAAAAGATTTTATTTATTTATTTGAGAGGGGGGAGGGACAGAGGGAAGGACAGAGAGAGGAAGAGAAGCAGACTCTCCGCCGAGCAGGGAGCCTAACGCGGAGCTCGATCCCAGGACCCTGAGATCATGACTTGAGCCGAAGGCAGATGCTTAATGACTGAGCCACCCAGGTGCCCTGAGACTGCCTCATTGTTGATGCCCACCGTCTTTTCTAGAGTTGATATGCAATAAAATGTTAACTAAATAAGTGAATCCAAATATGTGGACCACAGCCAACGTGACCGTATGTACAGAGGGTGTGAAGGGAGAGGGATACTCTGTGCAAGGGAAGTGGGGTAGAAAATGACCACACTGTCAAAAAATATCAAAATCAATTTATTAAACAATATAGCTCCTTATGGAAATACAAACAAGAGTGGGACACTTTCAAAATCACAAAAAAGGAAGAGGTAGAATATTTACCAGGAAGATGGAGGAGGCTGATATGTACATAATCAGAAAAAGTCAGTACAAAGAACCTCCGAGAAAAACAAAGTTGGAAGGAGGGTGGGTCAATAGGGCTGCTTGCTGAAATGCTAGAAAATTATAGGATTTGTCCAAGAAAGTGGTCATTGGAGGCTTTAGAGTTGTGAGAAAATGCAAATTGCAGAGCTTAAGGGAATTGGTGGAGAAGTGCTGGTAACTGGTACCGAGATTCGACAGGAAAAGACCCAACTAAGAAGAGCCGCTCTATCATGAGCTGTATGCATCACTGCTGACTCGGAGCTGCGCAGGGTTACGATGACATTTTTGCTCAATCTCAATGTCTATTAAGGATACTTAAAATGAGTTCTGCCTTTCATGCATTTCATGGAATTAGGATAGGAGTATTTTATTTTTCAATGGGTTCCAGTTTTTCAGGTTGTTAGAGCCCCAAAGGGAAGCATCCACCTTACCACTTACCATTAGTTTTGTCTGCAGTGCTTGGACACTGAATTAGACCTTTCCTTTCTTTTCCCTATCTTCACAGGACCAATATCTGAAGTATCAGTACTTAGCTATTCCAAGCTATCCTGGAAATAACATGTGTGTTAGAGACAGAAAGAGAGGGAGAAAGCAAAGACACACAGATGAGCAGACAGAGAAACTTCTAAATACAATAACTGGTCTTCTGTTTATCAGAGTGCCCCACCCCCTCACCCCGGCTCTTTAGCTCTCTGGCCTTCCAGAGTATACAGATGGACTTTAAGTGAGCTGATTATAAGAGTATACAAAAGCCACAGAAGTAATCCTTCTAGGCACAAAGTTAGAGCTTAGAGGTTTTTTTTTCCTTTAATTTTTTTATTGTTATGTTAATCACCATACATTACATCATTAGTTCTTGATGTAGTGTTCCATGATTCATTGTTTGTGCATAACACCCAGTGCTCCACGCAGAACATGCCCTCTTTAATACCCATCACCAGGCTAACCCATCCCCCCACCCCCCTCCCCTCTAGAACCCTCAGTCTGTTTCTCAGAGTCCATCGTCTCTCATGGTTCGTCTCCCCCTCCGACTTACTCCCCTTCATTCTTCCCCTCCTGCTATCTTCTTCTTTTTTTTTTTTTTCTTAACATATATTGCATTATTTGTTTCAGAGGTACAGATCTGTGATTCAACAGAGCTTAGAGTTTTTATCTGAATTTGCTTATACTGGACAACTCCTGCTGAAACAAACTACATAAAAGGTGTATATTTTCAAACCTTTACTCTAAAACAAAGTCCTCGGGGTGGTGGGGGGAGTGTTTAACAAGGATCCACGTGATTACTCACTGCCATAAAAGAGGAGACAAGAAATGCAGGTGTGGGTATAACCTAAAGAGCGGACACAGCTAAACTTTTGTCTCAGAATGATAATAGACTCTGTCAGATGGAATAAATTACAGGGGCAAACAAAAAGGATGTTTATAACATATTGAGCTAAAAACTTGCATAACAGGGGCGCCTGGGTGGCTCAGTCAGTTAAGCATCTGCCTTCGGCTCAGGTCGTGATCCCAGGGTCCTGGGATCGAGTCCCACATCGGGCTCCTGGATCAGCGGGAAGCCTGCTTCTGCCTCTCTCCCTGCTCCTGCTCTCTCTCTCTCTCTCTCTCTCTATCTCTGTGTCTCAAATGAATACATAAAATCTTAAAAAAAGGCTTGCATAACAATACATGCTAGGGTTTTATTTTTGTCTAAAATGTGTATTATTTATGTATACAGGTAGATATGTGTGTGTGCATACATATTTGCTCACTTTCTAAGAACGGTGCCTTGAGAAATCAAATTTAAATGAGCGATGAAGAGGCTTCACAGACAGCATAGGTCATGGAAAATTACTTACAATCTTCAATAATCATCTTTAGTTTAATTTGAATATAACTGAAAGAGACTCAAGAGAAACTTGCATGACACTATGTCCAGAGAAAGATAACGTTGTCAGGAAGAAGATCACATGCATTACACTTAGAAACAGCAGATGCAGAGGATATGGGATTTTTGAGCAATGTCCTGCATGATCCTGGGGAGACAGTGAGGGTCCCATGCAGCCCGTGAGGAAGGGAAGGTGCTACAACAGTGCCCTCAGGACAGTCTGGAAAAGCCTGGGACTAGGAGCCATTGAGACCATCCCACCGTTCTTGCACAGCTGTTCGTTTACTGAACCAACTCTCCTCTCTGTAAGGCATCTCCAGTGGGGACCCGCCTGGCTTGGAAACCCAAGTGTTTCAGCTTATTTGATAGTTATAAGCTCCTTATAATTCTATTATCAGCATTGCAATTTATAGGCCATTACCTTCTAAGGTTAATTAGCATCAGCCAATGTCACTGATGAAAACGAAGTTTCTAGGCTTGGCCTCAGACCTTAGACTGTCACACTCTTAACTGACTGGCATGTGTCTCCCTTCATTGACCTTCCGTAGATTACAGAACAGCAAGCATGAAAATGAACCTGGAAACACTCCTCAAACATCCCCCCCCCCGTTTCATGTGAGCCAGGAAGCTTGCCGAGGAGAGAACACAGTCATTAATACTTCCCAGAATGAAGGGTAATTTAACAACGTCTTCAAGGTGTTTGGTAAATTCAGACACACACACACACACACACACACACACACACACAGAACATGTATACATGCACAGGGACACAAAGTACTCCTCTATAAATAAATATGTAGGTTTATTAAAAAAGAAGTATGATGATTTATAAGTGATGAGAAGTAGTAATAGCAACAAAGATCAACAGTTACTTGAACATTAGCCATATACCAGATGCTATGCGAAACTTCCAATGTGAGTTCCAAGACTGAATGTTATTTATAAGAGAACAGGCTCAGGCCTGTTCAGGGGCTTATGTAGCTCATGTAGCAGCTGTCTTACATTGCAGATGTGTGTTAATTTATTTAACAGCTCAAGGGCAAGGCAGAAGATGTCTGGCTTCCAGCTAAATGCCTGAGCAGCCAGGAAAAACCATTTCTTTAATAAACGCAAGCTGGCTTTCATAGTGTGCTCACACTTAGTGAATCTTTCTCTCTCTGACAGACAGACAGGCAGACACACACCCCCAATAGTACACATACCTTCTAAAACTCCTCTAACTCTAAACTTAGTCATAATGTTATAGATTACAGTTTGTTTTTTAAACAGAGATTTTCCCTGTCTGATTATGGCAGTAATATCGATTTAATACAGACAATTTGAAAAGGCAGAGGAAATCATATTATATAAAATAAAACCTACCCATTACCCATATATAATTGTCCCATTCTTGCTCTGTCTCTCTCTCTCTCTCCCTTTGAGGATTCATTCATGAACTCAAAACCAACACAAAATCAACAAACAAACCCTGTGCACAGCTTTGCTTATTTACCTCCCTGTGAATAGCATGTTAGAACAAGAGACATCTTTTATAGATCTTTTTCCCCCACACCACACACAATTTAGCAGATGGCCCAGCTTCCTTTGCTGCTCAATGGTGCCTCCCTCCACCCGCCCTGCCCCCAGACTCCCCACAATCAATGTGGGATCAGAGCACATGTTTCCATTCAAATAAACTTGTCAGGACTCATAATGCATGAAACCACAAGCGAGAATATCAATTCCAATGCTATCAATGGGTAGAAAGAGGCCATTAACCGAAGATGCATTATGTTCTTTTATTTTCTATCAGTTAGCTAAATTCTCACTTTGAAAGTTTAATATAATACAATCAATCTCACTTACACTATTAATGCTTGCTTAGATGTAGTCAACAAATGAATGAAGTGTCCGCTATGGAACAGGCCATCTGCAAATTTTATTACTGAATCTAGAAACTTCCCCCAGCAATTTGAGTGAAAAATATGAAAAGACTCAAAACTTAGCCGAAGTTTTCAAGTGAAAAAATCTGTTATATTTTAAATAATAATTATATAATATATTTTCCTTTAGAAGCAGTTCTACACATTTGGCTAATACTAGAATATTTTATTTCAGGATAACGCCCATATGCCTGAACGGAAAAAAATCAGAGGAAAAGCAGAGGAAGCTGCTATCAAGTTCATGACATCACCACTGTCTTCCTTCCATCTAACCTTATATACCTGCATCCCCAAGCATTTGGGTTAAAAACACATTGCTTCGAGAAATTCTTACTGCATATTCCAGTTTAGTGCTATTTTGTGTGTTAGTGGCACATTTCCGAGTTCTGATTTACTCCATAGTGTGGGCTTCCAATTTTATATAGATTTAAAAAAAATAGCAACTGTAAGAATGATTTTCAGCCACACATCACTGAACAACTGGATGACAGTGATACCACAGCGTCCCTGGTTGCGGGAGGTCAGAGAGAAGTGAAGACCTGGGTGGGGGGTACATAAGGAAAAGACTAAGACATTAGCATGGAGGTAGATGGGAGGGACCAAGGATGGAAGACATGCTAGGAAGCACATAAAGGGAAGAGATGTCTACAAAACACGATACAGAATTATGCTTCCCTAACAGCTCCAATCCCTTCCATCTTCCTGAGAACTGAGTGAGTCCCCTGGAGGAGGAGGCTGAGCAGGTGTCTCAGGAGGGCCACAGGGGGTCATCCCCAGTGCAGTCCCGCAGGGGCGGGCCTCCTGCAGGCAAGCCTGGGGCAGGTGTGAGGCTGCACCCTGCTTCAGAAAGGAGACTACGTGGTGGCCAGCAGTTGCCTGATCTTATTTTGGCGGCTATGTGAGCACATTTAGAAAGAGTAAGAGCTATAATGAGTTTATTAAGGGAACCAATCTATAGCATTCCAGGTTAAACGAGGTGTCATTTCCTCTGATAACCTAAATTATATTGCTGAAAAGTACATGGCATGTGCCCGTCTAACGTGAGAAAAGTGAATCCTTCCTCACTCAGTGTGAATACTAAATATGAATAAAAATAGAATGCCTTATGACATAAAGAACTATCAATACAGATTTGTCATCTATTCCTGGGGCAAATTTAAAATACACCCTTTTAATAGAAAGTCATGTTCTTCTAAGTTTCGTTGATTTTTATTTTTGCTTCAAAGTCACAGTTACCTTATTTATTTATTATGACACTTAATTTTTTTTTTTTTAGAATGGAGATTTGCAATGCCAGAAATGGCGACGATATGAACACTGAGTTCAGAAATGCTTAAAGCACTGTGCTAATTAGCAACACTTCTCAAGGAATTAGGCTATTGACTTTATGAAAATAGTTGCTATTGCAAATTATTCTGCAACTCTCCAAAGAGTCATATTTTTCTAACTATGAAGGAGTAAGAATGTCTTAATATGGCTGCAATTTGAATATTGTTTGGGATAAAGACAAATCTATTCATCTATCTTCAGATCATTCAATTTAGTTAAGCAAAGCATAAAAAATAATATTAATCCCATTCTTTGCGGCCACGAAGTGCAACCAGGTAACAGGGCAATGGGGGGAAAGAGGGTCTGCTTGCTTGTAGCTGGGGACCCCAATGCTGAACAAATGTAGCGTAAAAGCAATGAAAAGGAAAAATAAAACAAAACTCAGTTTTCTAGAATGGACACATTTGTCCATTTCTTCCTTCTATTAAACCTAAAGTGTGTGTGTGTGTGTGTGTGTATGTGTGTGTGTGTATATATATATATAAATATATATATATAAAGTGTGTATATATATGTGTGTGTGTGTGTGTATATATATATATATATATAAAGTGTGTGTATATATATATAACTCTTATTACATGGTATTTAAAACAGATCCCTCTAATATTCAAATATCTAGGACACACACATTCAGGACCCTGCAGATAGAATGTGTTAAATGGTCCATTAGGAGCTTGAGAACTAACATTTCTTTCTAAAGTGCCTGATTTACTATTAGGAAATAACTTACAAACTCTAATGTCAAGTCTTTTACCATTTTTTTTTCTTTCCAAATAAAATGGTGCTGGATGAAATAACATAATACCCATTTAAAGTGCTAACAGTAAAATCACCTAAAGCATCTACTTTTGACCACTTCAGAGATCTTTTCTCATAGGACATTTTGGTATATTTTGTATTCTCAAACTTTGTCTGAACCCTTGCTTGTGTCTATTCAAGAGTTAGTAAATAGAACTGAATGTTGTTGTTGTTGTTTTCCATAGCAATCACACATTTACTTAGTGATAATGAGTAAGTATTCAAAGGGAGGGCTTGCTCTGGATTTTCTACTGAACCACAATCCTTATTAAGAAACGAGATGCACCCAGATGCCACTTTTGTAGGATTATTTTAACTAAGGTAAGTTATTGCACACAGCTACTAACCTTTGAAAATGAACTACAAATTAGCATTATTCATTTCAGTGTTGTGTTTCATTTTGCGTTTAATAACAGAAACCCCAGCTAACTCTCCAAGTCAGACTAGAAGCAGACTTACCATCATCGTACTGGCTGAAGCAGATTGTGAAGAGGGCTGTGAGGATAACCCCTGAAGCTAACCATTTCCAGAGATAAAACTGTTGTAGCATCTTCTGTCAAATTCCACTCAAGGCTGATCTGAAATAACAAGAGGGAGAAGCTAACATGGGACAAGTTCATTAATCTGTGATAGGTAAACACAGCTGTCACAGCACAGAAAACCCTTACTGACTTCTTAGACAATGACCTGCGCCACACTCTCCATTAACAAAGTAACACACCTGTTTAACACCCTGCAACTCTTTACCCACAGGAATTTGCAGACAAGTAATCTCTAAGGAAATAAATATTTTCTGGGACTCACTCTGTAAGCAAGTAAGTTGAGAAGTTAACATACAGATGACACCATAACCGCACCTTTTTAAACACTGAGACCCCGTGAGTGTACTAACTGTTAAACAGTTTAAGTTACTAAATTCATGGTGCCCATAGCATAGTTCAATGATACAGTGTACATTATTTTATTTTTAAAAGTGTATTTATTTAGAAATAGTGCTCCAGTCGTGAGAGGGGCGGAGGGACAGACTCTCAAGCAGACTCCCTTCTGAGCGTGGAGCTGGACATGGGGCTAAAACACATGATCCTGAGATCATGACCTGCCCGAAACCACCAGTCACTGGCTTAACTGACTGAGCTGCCTAGGCGCCCCACATGAAAGTTGTTTTATGACAATTTAAGCTGGGAAACTAGTTATTGATATCCTATATGAAGATTTCAATGGGCATTTGTTTTACACAAATAGAAAAACCCCTCATTACCATTCGAATTGTTTTTTTTTAAAGATTTATTTATTTATTTGAGAGAGCGAGAATGAGAGAGAGAGAGCCCAAGAGGGGGTAGGGTCAGAGGGAGAAGCAGACTCCCCGCCGAGCAGGGAGACCGATGCGGGACTCGATCCCGGGACTCCAGGATCATGACCTGAGCCGACGGCAGTCGCTTAACCAACTGAGCCACCCAGGCGCCCCTCGAATTGCTTTCTAGCAGAGCTATAGGAGATTGACTATGCCAAGTAAGACCAAAGATAAATCATCCATTTTTTTTTTTTTTACCACATCTGTCTTCCAAAGCATTGGGATGCATTTCATTTTCATCCCTTTGCTTTTCTTTGCAATCTCCTAGCAAGTAAAGAAACCGAGTGAGGTATCAGTGGCCAGTGAGCACACCAAGAGGTCTTACTGAAAGAATGATGGGCCAAGTTTCCATGTAAATTGAAGAAATCATTCCCATGGAATTGCTCAAAGTGACCCTGGTTATAGATCATGGTGGGCCAGGGACAGGAGCTCTGCTTCTCTCACTCAGGGGTTCTACACTCAAGTGCCTACGGTGACAAGAAGACAAAAGGAAAGAGTGAATGAGCACAAAGGGGCGATGGGAATGGTGAGGCTGTGATGGGGCACAGGGTTTGTCTGTGGAGGGCAGCTGGGACTAATTTCTGTCAATGGCCGTTGGGTGGGAACGCAAACCAGTGTTGCCAGGTCTTCTGAGTTTCCAGAAGATCATAGAAATCCACATTTCCTTGTGAGATGGCCCAGTGTTTAGATGACTGTCCAACCCTTTTTATAACCAAGTACTTCTGGTGGGCCATATTGTTCTCTGAGGGTCTTGGGTTTCCTGCACAGGATTCTTTCTCCTTAGACGACTTGTGGTAAGACTCATCAGAATGTATCAAGGAAATATTTTCATTCTGCCTTTACATGCATTTTTTCATCCATCTTTTTGTTTTATAAAGTTTATTTGTATAGTAGCAAATATAAATACACGGAAGTTATTTTAAATTTGAATTAAAAGTGCAAGCCCAGGGCGCCTGGGTGGCTCAGTCGGTTAAGCGACTGCCTTCGGCTCAGGTCATGATCCTGGAGTCCCGGGATCGAGTCCCACATCGAGCTCCCTGCACAGCAGGGAGTCTGCTTCTCCCTCTGACCCTCCCCCCTCTCATGTGCTCTCTCTCTCTCATTCTCGCTCTCTCAAATAAATAAATAAAATCTTTAAAAAAAAAAAGTGCAAGCCCTTTTTTTTTTTTTTTTACTCAGGATGCAGAGTCCTTAGGTCACTGCACTAGACCACACACATTTAAGAATGGGAGCTATTCTTCTGTTTCCTTATCTAAAACAAACAGACAAACAAAAAAGGAACCTTCTTTTTACCTGGCCTTCACACATTTTTTTCTCCTTTACTGGCAATAGACTCAGCCTCTGCTTTTATAACTTCTAGGCATAGACAGCCCAAAGAAGAGCCCAGTATTAAATATTAAGAGAACATAAGAAATCATGCTTACAACTGACCAGTGCTAGCATACGTAAGAGCAGTGGATTAGAGTTATAAATTCAAGTTATTCTTTATAAAGTTATTCAACGTACCAGTTATATGATTTTGAGCAAATTAGCATCTCTGTCTTATCTTCTTCATCATTAACATGAAGATAAAACAGTACCTACCCCAGAAGTTTCTCTTGAGGATTAAATGAGTGAGTGGCTATAAATGCATGCTCAGTGCATCAAACAGTGAGATTAATAGGAGCATTTCTGACTCAGCATCGATGGGGTCTTCCAAATGATTAGACATATATTTTCTCAACCTGTCTTTAGGATAGCCTCTAAGGTAGGTACTATTATCTCCGTTCTGTGGAGGAAAGGTCATGTTGGCTAGCTTAAAATTATAAACTGGCGAGGGGCTGAAGATGTGGTAGAGGTGGTGAGTCTGAAACCTATGCTCATTCCATTACAGGGAAGGAGTAGACAATTTCACAAGAACACATGGCTCAGAAGGTTTCAAGGGAAATGGAGGCCTCTTCCCTGGATAGAGCCTGCTAAGATCTATACAAATGATAGCGCCAATTTTTTTTTTTTCCCTAAAAAACTCTGAGAAACAAACTGAGGGTTCTGGAGGGGAGGAGTTGGGGGGATGGGTTAGCCTGGTGATGGGTATTAAAGAGGGCACGTTCTGCGTGGAGCACTGGGTGTTATGCACAAACAATGATTCATAGAACACTACATCAAAATATATATATATATATATATATACACACAGAGAAAATACTTAAAAAATACTTATTAAGAAACACTTGAAGGAAAAGCAATACTATCTTCCCAAATGACAAAAGAGCAACGTTGTGTTTCTTCGTGGGTCCTGAATCAACCAACTTGACTTCCCTCTTACTGGCTTAGTTTTTAGTATTATGTTCTCACAATGTGTCATTTTCTTTTGCTTCTGAGTAAAACTATTTCGTTCCATTTAACAGCCTTCAAGATGAAAACCACCAGATGGGCAATAATTTTAAAATTACTAAAGCCACTTGCCTTATTTTATCTCTAGAAACAGAACCTCTCGGTCTGTGATCCTATATATTGTTACTAGAGAATCATACTTAGACTTTTGAAAATATCACAATAAAAACTTGCATAAAAATTCATCTAGACTAGATATATTACTTACAACCTGGGGTAATAAGACTATTTGGGAGAGTATGTTGTTTTGAATAACGAGAAAGATAGGAGCTTTCCTATCAAATATTTTTTACTACTCAGTTTATATATTTATCATTTCCAAGGCAATTTTAATCATTTCAGTGGGCTCCACATTTATAGCACCTGAAAGTTATGACTCATCATGTCAGCCTGATATCCTAAAACATAATGCACATATTGGCTTAATAAGAAAATCCC
>NW_027397094.1:2648260-2676883 GCF_003265705.2 Callorhinus ursinus | reverse complement strand
GGTGCCAGTCAGCTGACAGGCTCTTCTGTCATCGAGTAAGTTGGAACAGTTCAAACATTTTAATTAAAATAACATTTTCTTTACTAGTTATGTAATCTGTAGGATTGCAGACAAAGTTCTTATAGGAGATGAAACCCCAAATCTTGTTAAATGAGAGCAGGTAAATGAAAGGCATTTCAAACGACATCTCCAATGTGGTGTGGTACCTTTACTATAAATTCCATATCAAACTCTGCCATGTTCTCTGGGTACAATTCTTCCCTCCAGATCTCCTTGGCCAACAATGTTACGCTGTTAACGATCTAGAACATGCCCCATTCTAAAAAGGAATGGAGCGCACCTTCAAGTAAGTTCCTTGTACTTGCCTTTCAGGAGATAATTCAATTGGCAAAGTCAACACTGTGGTATACCTAATAAACTCCTGTTTTTGCTTAGTGATTTGGAAATAGCATTCTATTGTTAAACATATTGGAGAAAAAGACAGTTTTCCCAATTATATTATAATTTTACATGTAAGTGGTTGAGTTTCATGACATTTACAATACATTTTCCATAGGCTTAAGAGTATTTTACTACAATTATTCAAGATATAATATATTCGTCCTGACTTGCACATCATTTGGATTCCCTGCCAGACAAAACTCATATTTATTTCTCTGGCTCTCGATGTTCCCAGAAATTCATTTATTCGACAAGCCATCATGGAGTGTCTATGAGGTATCACTCATTCTTTTGGGCAGCGGGAAACTATCACTGACAAAAGCCCACTGACATCTCTACTCTCATGCACCTAACATTCTAGGAACATGAGGAGAGACAAACAATAAACACAAAAACGTTCCATAACATGCGAAAAGGTAGTGACATGAAAATACCAGCTTGCATTTTTTAAATGTGATATGGTCACTTGACACTTAATTCTCATTCAGAGAATAAAGTTAGATCATAGGAAGCAGCCACAAAACCCTCTAAGAAGAGAGCTGAAGGAGAACTTTACAAGGAGAGCATACCTATGCTAAGAGCCCTAGCTGGAAACATCCTCCACTATACCTCACGCCCTGAGTACAGACTGCTATTCATCTCTTGGAAGAAGAATAAAGGCCTTTCACTGCCATTCATGTTCAAGTGTACATCCAGGGGCTGTAAACACACAACGCTCCGTGCGTCCAGGCTGGTTCTGTGACACATGGCAAGAGCACCCAAGGCTGCTATATATACATGCAAAATAAGTCAGAGAAAGATAAATACCGTATGATTTCACTCACCTGTAGAATTTAAGAAACAAAACAAAGGGAGAAAAAGAGAGAGAGAGAGTGGCAAACCGCAAACCAAAAAAACAGCTATTTTCCCTTCGACAATGGAGATGCATTTGACAATGTCAACTATATACATATATATATATATATATATATATATATATATACATATATATATATATATAATTTTTTTTGTAAGCCTCTGTCCCTGACTGCTATCTGAAAAAAACAGTAGTCTCCTTGATATATCAAAGCTTGGAGCACACTGCTAATATCACAATGAGAACTCCCATACTGACACCATGTGAGGCCGTAAGCTGGAATGTCTCACAGGGAAGTGGGCACTGTCCCCATGCCCCATGCGCCTGCCCCCAGCACTCTGCTCAGTCAGACTCTGCGACTTCTACCTCTCACAACATCTAGACAGCGCTGTAAAAATAAAACTTGTCACTGGTCCATGTTCCTTGCAAGAAAAGTATGCTATCCACTTGCAGGAATAAAGCAAACTCCCTTTCAAAGCAGCCTCAGCTATCAAACTGAAAACACGAGGTTTTCTAAAGTCACTACTTTTCATCACCAAATATGAGTTTCCTTAGGTAACTGGCTGGAAACCTTTCTTCTCCCTCACCATGGTGGGAAACACCAAAATGTTTTCATCACTACAGAGAACAGTTATTGCTCCTAAGGATGACCTGATGAATCATCCTTTATTTCTTCTTTTCTTTATTATATAAACTTCAAAAAAAATAAAATTTCAAAGATTCTTTCAGAGATTTTCCTTCTTTATAGATCACTTTGTATGTTTTATCTTATTATAATTTATATGTACATTTATTTTAAATATGTATATTTATGTTTATAGATACCCTTATACTACATATTTCCATATAATATACATTGTATTTATAAAATAATTTATAATTATATAATACAGAAAATATACATGTGTACTATAAAATGTATTATATTTATGTATATATGAGATACATAAAGGAATATATTTATATAACTGTCTATTATATTTTTAAACATAAAATCTATAGAAAGAAATACATTTATATTTTATTTAAATTTATACCATATATAGTTAACTACCTAGATAAATATTGTTGTTATCTTTCATTTACACTTTTTTTAGTCATGAGCTAAATTCTGTTTCAAGAACAGAAATAGCCAATTTGTAACTAATTCTATGTAAAAGCAACAAAATAACCTTGTTTTCACAGTGCATTGTGATCAAAGGCACCCCTTCAGCCTAGCCCAGACAAACCAGGCTTACCTGATCTTTGTTGGAATTTATAGCTTGTTGACATGCCACAATGTCTGAGTATGCCTTGGTTGTCCACTTTAAACTATGTTTATCTGGCATGGAGTTTCCACAAAAAGTTAAAAATAGAACTAGCCTACAATTCAGCAATTGCACCACTAGGTATTTACTCAAAGGATACAGAAATACTAATTCGAGGAGATACATGCACCCTGATGTTTACAGTAGCATTATCTACAACAGCCAAATTATGGAGAGAGCCCAAAAGTCCACTGACAGATGAGTGGATAAAAAAAAGGTGTATATATACATGCAAAATAAGTCTGAGAATGATAAATACCATATGATTTCACTGACCTGTAGAATTTAAGAAACAAAACAAAGGGAGAAAAAGAGAGAGAGAGAGAGTGGCAAACCACAAACCAAAAAACAGACTCTTAAGTCTAGAGAACACACTGATGGTCACCAGAGGGGAGGTCGGTGGGGGGATGTCCCCGGGGAACAGGGGATGGGGATGAAGGAGTTCACTTGTGAGGAGCACCAGGTATGTAATATGTATGTGTGTAAGTGTTGAATCACTAAATCCTACACCTGAAACTAATATCACACAATATGATAACTAACTGGAATTTAAATAAAAACTAAAAAGTGTATTTATTTGTTTATATGTTTCTGTGTTTGTGTGTGTGTTCATACACTCTCAATACGGTGGGAAAAAAATAAAGTTGATGAAAATAATTTCAAAACCGAGGAAGAAAAGACATCCATGAGAACTAATCTTGCCTTCACTGCAACTGTTCATAGACAATGTCTTGCATTGGGTTTTAAACATTTCAGATACATACTCAACTGTTGTAAGCATTAAGTGAGACTGATTTGACTCAAAATACATTTCCCAAAACAACGCGATACACATAAGGAAAGTCCAAGTTTAGACATTTTTCTTCTGCAAACTTTGGTGGACTTTTGGGAACTTCAGTCAATACTTTAACATGTCTGGAGGGGTCTATCCTTTTTTAAACGTTAGTTTTAACCATAAAGATCTAATTTAAAAAAAAAAGAGGGACATTGATTATCTTTTTGGATAATACTCCCCATTAAGAAAAGAAATTACTTTTACACTCTTTATCCTGTTCCATTGATCTATGCGTCTATATTTGTGCCAGTACCACACAGTTTTGATCGCTATACCTTTGCCGTATATCTTAAAATCTGGGACTCTGATACCTTCCATTTTGTTCTTTTTTTCAAGATTGTTTTGGCTGTTTGGGGTCTTTTGGGATTCCAGACAAGCTTAGACCATACACAAAAATAAACTCAAAATGGATAAAATACTTAAATGTGAGGGTTGATGCTAAGTGAAATAAGTCGAGCAGAGAAGTCAATTATCCTATGGTTTCACTTATTTGTGGAACATAAGGCACAGCATGGAGGACATTAGGAGAAGGAAGGGAAAAATGAAGGGGGGGTGGAATCAGAGGGGGAGATGAACCATGAGAGACAATGGACTCTGAGGAAAAAAACGGGGGGTTCTAGGGGGGAGGGGGGGGGGGGCTGGGTTAGCCCGGTGATGGGTATTAAGGAGGGCACGCCCTGCACAGAGCACTGGGTGTTAAACGAAAACAATGAAACAGGGACCACTACATCAAAAACTACTGATGTATTGTATGGTGACTAACATAATAAAATAAAATTAAAAAAATAAATAAAAACCCATTTTCCCATAAAAAAATATGAGCGTTGAAACCATAAAACTTCTAAACGAAAACATAGGCAGTAATCTCTTAGACATCACCATTGGCACGTTTTTCTAGATACGTCTCCTGAGGCAAGGGAAACAAAAGCAAAAATAAACTATTGGGACTACATCCAAAAAAATAAAACTTCTCCAAAGCAAACTGTCAACAAAACAAAAAAGTAACCTACAGAATAGGAGAAGATATTTGCACCCTATTTATCTGCTATAGGGTTAATATCCAAAATATACCAAAAAAAAGCATTGCACAACTCAACGACCCCCCAAAATAAATAAGGGTAATCCAGTTAAAAAATGGGCAGAGGACTTGAATAAACTCTTTACAAAGAAGACATACAGATGGCCAAAAGACGCATGGAATGATGTCCAACATCACCAACTATCAGGTAAATGCGAATCAAAACCACAATGGAACTTTACACTAGTCAGAATGGCTAAAATAAAAAAGAAGTAACAAGTGTAGGGGCACCCGGCTGGCTCAGCCGGTAGAGCACGTGACTCTTGATCTCAGGGTTACGTGTTCAAGCCCCACATTAGGCGTAGGATTTACCTAAGAAAAAAATAATTTAAAAATTAAAAAAAAAATAACAAGTGTCGGTGAGAATGTAGAGAGAGAAAAGGGAACCCTCATTCACTGTTGGTGGGAATGTAAATTTGTGCAGCCATAGTGGAAAATATGAAGATTCCTCAAAAAACTAAAAAAATAGAAATACCATATGCTCCACTACTGGGTATTTACCCAAAGAAAACAAAACCACTAATTCAAAAAGATATATGCGCCCCTATGTTTTTTGCATTATTTATGATGCCCCAGTGTATGTCCGCTGATAGCTGAAGAGATAAAAATGATGGTATACAGACGATGAAATGTTACACAGCATGAATTCACCTAGAGGGTGTTATGCTAAGTGAAATAAGACAGAGAAAGACAAATACCATATGATCTCACTTCTATGTGGAATCTAAAAAACAAAACAGACCCTTAAATACAGAGAACAGACTGGTGGTTGCCCGAGGGGAGGTGTGGGGGATGGATGGGCAAACTAGATAAAAAAAGATTAAAAGGTACAAACTTCCAGTAGTAAATAAATCAAGGAGATTGAAAGTACAGCATAGGGAATATAGTCAATAGACTGAACTTAGGTAGTATGGTGACAGATGATGAGGGCACTCATTGTAGTGAGCATTGACTGAGAAATGTACAGAGCTGTTCAATCGATACGTTGTACACCTGATACTAATATAACATTGTGTGTGAATCACACTTCAGTAAAAAATGGAAATAAATTGCTGACAAATATAATTAGTCTATCTAATTTCCATTTAAAAATTGTACCATGGGGTGCACCTGGGTGGCTCAGTCGGTTAGGCACCTGCCTTCGGCTCAGGTCATGATCCTGGAATCCTGGGACTGAGCCCCACATCGGGCTCCCTGCTCAGCGGGAAGCCTGCTTCTCCCTTTCCTTTTGCCGGTGGTTCCCACTGCTTGTGCTCTCTCTCTCTCTTGCTCACTCCAACCCTCTCTCTCTCAAATAAATAATAAAATCTTAAAAAATATATATATATATCCTACTAGGAAAGCCAATACTCTATTTAATCAATGGTATGTATAAAGCATATGTTAATAATCTAGCCATACTGGTTTGACCAAATGTGAAGAAGCAAAAAATTTAAATAGTAGATTTCAATACTTATATTCAATATTGTTATTATATTGGGTATTCTTTTTAATGTTTATACACACATTTATTCAATAGGAATTTACTGTATATTTAAAGCATGTCAGAAACTCTGCTTCTACTGCAGAAAGAAATCAATTCGGTTCCTCACAATGACTTTGCTATCGAGCAAGTACCGTATTACGTATATATATACATTTTTTTGCTTAATACATCATTTCAAAGTACTTCAGTAAAATGATTCTAAATTAGGGAAATATTAAATTTAATTTCCAATTTTCAGTGATTTTCATTTAATCTATGTTTTCTGAACTATCATGTAAATACTAGTCTTAGACATAAATATATTTCCCACAGTTTCTTGGAAAAATAACAGGAAAAAAAACCTCAATTTGAAAGGAGCAAGCACTCTGAAATGGGAAAAGGTCAAGCATTATTTTATCTATAGGATGTTTAAATTACAAATATAACCAGGTACATTTAAAACCAAGTTTGAAAGCTCAGGCAAGTGCATGCATGATTTTTAAAAGAAATCAGTGAAGAGGAGTTCTGTGTTATGCCGTTCACTTGCATAGAGAACAGATTATAGCTAACATTTTTGTTTGATGAAGGTTAAACATCCCAAGAAACATATATTAATAAATCAGTTATTATTTTCTTAAACAAAAATTAAAGTATTAAGTCAGCCAACAGACACTGTAATAGAAAGTGTGACAACGTCAGTAACTTTTTTGGGGTATTATAAGCAAAAGTCTTGGCTTTGGGATGAGAGAGACTCATGGTGCATTCCTAGCCCTAGCACTTCTCTGCAACATGAATGGTAAAACAATGAAAACCTATGAGACTCAGTTTAAAATTAGGGTAACAGAAACCATTTTAGGAGTTAGGAGCACCTGGCTGGCTCAGTCGGTAGAGAGGCCAACTCTTGATTTCAGCTCAGGACATGATCTCAGGGTCCTGGGATTGAGCCCTGTGTTGGGCTCCCTGCTCAGAGGGGAGTCTGCTCGGGATTCTCTCTTTTCCTCTCCTCTGCCCCTCACCCCCTCTTAAATAAATAATCTATAAATCTATAAATAAATAAGTAAAATCCATTTTATCCCCTGTTAAAAACATATGAACATGTGATTGATACAAAAAATAATGAGAATAGTACTAAGGAATACTTATTTTAAAAATTTACTGCATAAGTGTTTATTGAGTGCTGATTCTGGGCAGTGCGTTTTATAGGATGCAGAGACTACAGCAGTATGAGAAAAAAAATAAATGAATGGGTGAATTAATAAATGCATGAATGAGTTCCATGTGCAGTCTTCAGCCTAACAGGGTGTGAAAGTTACCCCCTAAAGTGCCCCACTATGAGTCATGCATTTGTGTGACCCCCTTCCACAATGGTCAGGTGAAATCTGTGACTTGCTTCCAACCAAGAGAATATGGTAAAGGTCATAAGGTGTCATCCCCTTGATTCAGTTAAATTACAGAAGGTTTGGCCTTCGGGAGAGACTTTCCATTTGAGCTTGAAGATGCAAATATTCACGTTGTAAATATTCATGTCCCTATGGAGGGGGGTACATGCTGGGGAGTCATGGGTACCCTGTTGTATCTAAGGGTAGGATGCTGACAACAGCCCTCAGTCACACAACTGAGGGGGGATGAATTCCACCAACCATCTCAGTAAGTCTGCAGGGCTACTTCCCAGATCAACTCTGCAGATGAGGATGCAGAACAGCAGGCACGCGGTTGCAGCCTTGTAGGATGCTGAGCAGAGGTCCCAGTGAGGCTGCGGCTGAACTGCTCACCCACAGAAGTCATTAGATGGTCAGTGCAGCTTGCTTAAAGCCCCCAAACATGTGGTAGTTTGCATGTTGCAGGAGAGAATTAATCCATGGGAGGATCTGGTGAAAAATGTATGTAGGTAAAACGCCGGTCAGTTCAGTGTTTGTTCAAAACCTTCAGACTGTTGTTACTTATGGAATTGAGGATGGGAAGGGGAATGCTGCCCACAGTGAAAGTGGGAAACACACACTCTACAAACAGCAGAGTGGGTTTACAGCATCCGGTGGTCGTAGCTTCAGTGAAATGACACGTGTGAGTAACATCAGCTCCTGCACATCGTACAAGTAAGCCTTCCTCTAAGTGCTGCTTTTGGTCAGGGATTCACGGAAGCCTCATGTGCAAAACGGTTTTCCTATAGTTCACAAGCATTTCCTGAGATAAGAACACTAAAGAATAAAAGGTCAAAAATAGTTGATTCTAACTACCTACATCTATTTTCTTGGGTCTTGAATTAATTTCTTATAAGTTTAAAAAAACAAACTAACCAGAATGATGTAACAATATTTTTAAAAATATTTTTCCCCTCAGAATGAAGGGGAGAAGTCAGAGGGGGAGACGAACCAGGAGAGACGATGGACTCTGAAAAACAAACTGAGGGTTCTGGAGGGGAGGGGGGGAGGGGGATGGGTTAGCCTGGTGATGGGTATTAAAGAGGGCACGTTCTGCGTGGAGCACTGGGTGTTATGAACAAACAATGAATCATGGAACACTACACCAAAACAAATTATGTAATATATGGTGATTAACATAACAATAAAAAAATTAAAAAAAATACATTATCAAAAATATTTTTCCCCTCAACAACAGCCAATCTTTTTAGAGTAAAATATATATTTAATTGCATTTATATTACTAGCCTAATAACGATTTTAATGAGCATAAACCAATTTACAGGTATAAAATAAAAGTAGGAAGAACAAATATGTCCCTTTGTGCTACAGTTGCCAAACACCATTACAAAAAAGTTATACAAATAATACAAGCAAATTAGTATGTTCTGGACTATGGAAATGTTGAGCATCCAATGTGCCTTTAATAAACAGAGCTAATATTTTATCCAGGTAAGTAAAACTGAAAATTGGTTTACTAAATATGTACTAAAATAAAGTCAGAACTTAAAAAACTAAAATAATTCTTAATATACAGAAAACTGCATTCTATACTATAAATTATAGTTTGAAAATAAGTGTAAATTTAAACACAAAAGTGATGAGATTGTAATTATTTTAGATATGATCAATGATACACAAAATTCATTTTTTCCTGATAAATCTTTCTTTTCCCTGTTTCCTTAACTGAGAAAAAAATTGTCCTAGAATTTAGTCATATTATTTTACTCACTTTTGCCATCACTGAGATTTGGTAGGAAACATCATTTTAAATAATAGTCTTTTAAGTAAGTAACAGATGATTTAGGATAAAAGATTCATAACCGTTCTGATTTGAAGAAACAATTGCAAGTGTTAAGTGACATGTGAAACAGTCGTCTTCAAATTTTTCATGTTTTTCTAAATTTGCATGCATGATGACCATGAGCGATCAATTAAAGAAGCATATCATTTTTCTTACATACAGTTGGTGAAAATAAGAAACATCACTTATGATATTTTCTTGATTATTAAGATGTATATAATAGATACTAGAATGAACACTGACTGGGAAACAGGATTTCTTTCTTTTTTTTTTCTTTTTAAGATCTTATTTATTTATTTGAGAGAGAGAGCGAGCATGAGCAGGTGGAGAAGCAGAGGGAGAGGGAGAAGAAGACTTCCCGCCACACGGAGCCTGACGCAGAATTCGATCCCATGACTCTGAGATCACAACCTGAGCTGAAGGCAGACGCTTAACCGAGTGAGCCCACCCAGGTGCCCCAGGAAACAGGATTTCTAATCAATAAAATATTTTGTGTACTATGTAGTTTCAATATATACTTTTTAAAATTTATTTATATGGGCGCCTGGGTGGCTCAGTTGGTTAAGCGACTGCCTTCGGCTCAGGTCATGATCCTGGAGTCCCGGGATTGAGTCCCACATCGGGCTCCCTGCTCAGCGGGGAGTCTGCTTCTCCCGATGACCCTCCCTCCTCTCATGTGCTCTCTCTCATTCTCTCTTTCAAATAAATAAATAAAATCTTAAAAAAAATTATCTATAACTTTTATTTAATGTGACTGGATTGAAAACTTTGTATTTTAACTAATTTGCTGAGTAAGATATAAAAGTAAAACAAATGAAATTAAGTTCATCTTCCAATGCCCCTCTTCATACCCTAAGAGACTTAGAGAATTGGGGCCTTTTCTAGACTTTATTTATAGTTCACATTATGCACATGCTAACCAGGGATCATAAAGTTGTTCACTAGGTCAATGCAAGTACAGAAGCTACATATGATATGTAGTATTTTGTACTGTCTTTTTTTTATGATTTTATTTATTTATTTGACAGTGAGAGACACAGTGAGAGAGGGAACACAGCAGGGAGAGTGGGAGAGGGAGAAGCAGGCTTCCCGCGGAGCGGAGATCCCGAGGCGAGGCTTGATGCCAGGACCCTGGGATCATGACCTGAGCTGAAGGCAGATGCTTAATGACTGAGCCACCCAGGCGCCCCTTTTGTACTGTCTTTGTATAATAATTTAGGTAAGGTCCTCAGCAAACCGAATTAGAACTGCTTCATTTATCCTAATTTTAAAATTGGAAAATTTTGTTTAGAACAAAATCTGTATGCTTGCTGATGATAAAAATGCTGCTAAAGATGATTATTTTGAGTACGAGAGTACTGTTACTAAAAATGTTAGACATATTCTCCTAATTTTGACAAGTGGTAGATTGTTCTGTTTAATTTCACTTTGCTTTTCTTCTTTATACTAATAAATTACAAGTGAAATTTATAGCTTAAAGTATTTGCAGAAATATCATCTCAAAAACAGTAACAGTAACTCAAATAATGGTTTAATAGGAAAAGGCATATGTATTTTTAGAAATATTTTCAGCTTTGTTTCATGCAATTATTTTAAACTTTTTATCTTATAACTCTATATGATTAAGGAAGTGTTCAATCTTCTCAAATGGCAAAAGTGTGAAGATGAATAATTTGACTTAGAGAAACAATTGATTATTGCAAGCCCTTCATTCATGCTAAAACCCCATCAAGGTCATTATGATCTTTCCTAAAGAGACTATAATTCTAATATGATACCAAGTTTTATTTGATCATACAGAAGTTGTGGCAAGCAACAATTTTGCTAGAGACTAGAAAAACAATCATGATACAATTTTATATCTAAATTTATATAATTTATATGTGGCCAAAAGAGCTGAAAAGAGATTATGATTAAAAATATTTGGAATATCTGGAAGTTTGCAAATCACAGCATTAAAATGAGAACATAAAATTTTAAATATTTAGCTACTGTGCTGAAAACAAAGCAAAATCAAATTAAATTATGGCTATGAACTGACTTGGTAAAGAGGAAATAATATTCCATTTTGATTAATAAAAATACTATAAATCCTTTAATGGTCATTAAGACCCTACAGATTTTTTTTAATTGATACCTGTTTTAGAAATAGTAGGTTTGAGATTAAAATATATATAAGTCAAAACATCATGAACAATAGTATGTAGTAGAGGGGCGCCTGGGTGGCTCCGTCATTAAGCACCTGCCTTCCGCTCAGGTCATGATCCCAGGGTCCTGGGATCGAGCCCCGCATCAGGCTCCCTGCTCTGCAGGAAGCCTGCTTCTCCCTCTCGCACTCCCCCCTGCTTGTGTTCCCTCTCTCGCTGTGTCTCTCTCTGTCAAATAAATAAGTAAAACCTTAAAAAAATAGTATGTAGTATAAGAAAGGAGTAAAGATGCTTCTTCCACAGGAGTGTGGATGGAGAGTCCCTGACAACTGGAGTGTCAAACATGAATTATTTATGAATATCATGGAAATTCCACAGGGCCTTGAAGTCTAACAAGATCTAGATACGAAAAGGGAAGAGGGCAAAATCACTCAGGTAGGAGAAATAAGGTGGAAAAAGAAGAGGAAAAAGGATTAAGAAAACCCAAACCAATGACCTAGGATAGAATCTGCATGGTGAACCCGCAGGTGATACATTTGGAAGTTTATATTACTAATCAAATCATATGGAACCAGAAAAGTTAAGCTAACAAGTGGTTCTGTTTTGTTTTGTTTTTAGAGAGAGAGCATGAGCAGGGAGGGAGGGGAAGAGGGAGAGAGAGAATCTTAAACAGGATCCATGCTCAGCACGGAGCCCCACATGGGTTCGATCTCCCGACCCCGAGATCATGACCTGAGCCAAAGTCTGAGGCTTAACTGACTGAGCCACCCAGGCGCCCCTAGGCTAACAAGTCTTTGTTGCTGTTGTTGTTCTTTCTGTCCTTATTTGTTTTTATTAATAATAACATGTTGACATGTTTTAAAAAGAGGATGATACACAGATTCACTTGGTAGAAATATGTAGAAGGTACAGTAGGGAGGAATGATGAGTAACAGACAACTAAATGCTATCGAATGCTATAATTATACCAGTTATGTCCTCCGTTTAAGTACACATGGATATAAATACATATTAGAGTTGCTTGATATTTGCAGGACACATCAATAAAACAATAAAGCCATTAGCTGGTCTTAGAGCATTCCTTAGAAGAGATAGTCAGTGTTACCACTGCAAAATCCAATCCTATCTATCAAGAGTAACTCAGTACAATTAATACATTCTTTATGTTTGAGGGGAAAACACAATTTAGATAATCTCCTCTTACTCACACAGGTGATGCTTTATGAGTAATAAAATAAACATCCCCCCATGTCTGAGCACACCGATATTACCAGAGCCATCTTTAACCCGTAATGCTGTCTATTTTTGATATGGATCTTCATAGGAAAATCATTAAAATAAGTGAACATAAGCCACATAATGCTATTTTAATATTTTTGTTGAAATGACAAAAGTAATGGGATATGATATAAATATAAGTACCTCCTTTAAAAAAATTTTCAGAAAACAAAAAGGGCTCAAACAAAGCATGTATGGAAATACGAGTTGGAGCTTTTGCCCTACTTAATTAGCATTCTCATCCAATTAAACAATAACCACTTTACAAAGTAATGCTTTTCCCCTTAGAATTACTGCTGCAGTTCAAAGTTCAAGTTGTTAACTGCTGCTCATAAAGCATGCAGTGTAACTTTCCAAACTAGGAAAAGTCTCCTGTTTCACATGACTCAGTAAGACATTTCTCTTAGAAAAGTATCATTAAAGAGTACTAACATTCATCCAAACTGATGGCTAGAAAGGCTCTACCCCCCACTTTCCAGCTTCAGAGGTGGGTGAATAAATCAGCATCAGGAATCTTTGGTGGATGAAAGGATGTAGAAGTCTTAAGATTGGAAACTTATTAATGTGATGCCCATAGGCAAAGACAGAATCAGATATTATGGATAATTTTGAAGTTGCAATTCTAATGATGATAAGGGTAGTGTGCAAGGGGGGGGTCAAAGAGGAAACAAATCCCATCCCTCTGTCCATACCCACCAATCCGCCATGCACTGCAGAAGTAAATTTGCTAATAGCTTGTAAACAGTGGGCGTATGAAGATTAAAAAAAATCATCAGATATATCTGTGGTGGGATTAAAAAACGTGGGTGAAGCTGTAGGAAAGAGAAGCTAGAAAAAGAAGATGTGTGCGTGTGTGTTTGTGTGCGAGTGCATTGCCTGCGCATGCCGTGCAGTAGACTCCGTTGTACTATGAAGTGTAAGTAGCCACAATATTAAATTGTTTTATTTACTTTCCAAAGATTTATTTATTTGAGAGAGAGAGAGAGAGAGAGTGCGAGCAGGGGGAGGGGCAAAGGGAGAGAGAGAATCCCCAGCGGGCTCCACACTGTGCTAGAGGAAGGGCTCGATCTCCTGATCCTGAGATTACAACCTGAGCCTAAAACAAGAGGCAGACGCTTAACCGGTAGAGCCACCCAGTCAACCCCTATATTGTTTTAATTAAACTACTTTTCACATACGGTGTTGGCTGAAAAATTATAACCGTGCTGTCCAGTCCATGGTGCGACAGTTTGAAAGCTCAGGATTTAGAGTCTGTCATGGACTCTCAGTTATGTAATCACGGCTTTCTCTGTATATACTGAAGACCACAGGACTGTCATCACGTCCCACAAAGATTCTTTTCGTAGCCACAGTCTTGGAGAATTGCAGCAGTGCAGGGTGTCTTTCTGCCTGGAAAAATCTATCTCAGTAATATCAGCAATAGCTATATAAAGATGA
The DNA here is from genome assembly GCF_003265705.2 of Callorhinus ursinus. NCBI lineage: Eukaryota > Metazoa > Chordata > Mammalia > Carnivora > Otariidae > Callorhinus > Callorhinus ursinus. The sequence goes on along the minus strand of NW_027397094.1, from coordinate 2,662,817 downwards.
TGTGCCAGGGTGCACAGTCTCCCAGGTGGACACTTTAGTAAAACTATTCTCAAAATTTCTTCAAAAGTTATCTTCAGAAAAGCCATGTAGTTACTTTAAAAAGTAATACACATATAGGATGGATATATATGGTCACAAAAGTTTTCTTAGATGTACATCGACCTGACCAAAGTCAATGTGCCTTTAGGGCAGAGTCATCATCATTGCAAAATTTGTTTTTGTCATTGAAAATTTAATTCTTGCCTCAAGTATTGATTTATGCTCTAAATTTTGTATATTAAGGAAAAAAAAGAAAAAGAAAAAAATAATTAAATTATTGTGATCACAAGACTTGTTCCCTACATTTTTTTTTCTTTTTCATTCAACTGAATTAAAAGGAAGACTTCCTAAACAAGTTTCACTGTTTCCAGAACTCCTAAGTTTATCACGTATGAAACCACAAAAAAAGATGGCATATATAGTATATTTGGAGAAAATGTAATTTTTTTGGAGTAAAATGTCTAAATATAGTAGGAAATAATAGCAATATAAAATTGAGAACAATAAAGCCCCGATGCTATAGTTGGGATTCTAGAAACTTCTGCACATACCACTCCTGTCACGAATGTGGATTTCAAAACATGTGATCAAAAATTTATGATAGAATAGACTTTGCTAGTACAATCTAAGAAACTTTCCCTTCAGATTACTGTATTGGAGAGAAAAAGGGGCATTTATATCTAAAGATGTTTACCGAGAAAGACTTCACACAGACAAAAGCCCTAGCAAAACATACTGTTTCATGATGCATTCCTAATTAAACTGGGAAATTCTGTGTACAGACATTAGCCTCTAAAAATCACTTTTCTTGAAAATACATGAGAAGTACACTAACCTTAATACTTTGAGTTAGAATTAAAATTGTATTGTGCACTATCCTCTACCGGCCAATAACACATACAGAGCAAAAACTATTCTAATTGTCATATTAAACACCTTTAAGTGTGGCTGATGTCTACAATTTTCTTGTAATCTCATTCTGAATGGAGCTTTCTTAAACAACAGTAATTACAGAGGAAGTGGGAGTCTGGTGATAGTGATTTGTTTACAGAACAAACAAAGGAAACTAATAAGAATGAAAATACTTAGTCTAATAAGAAAAGTTTTATTTAAAATTCTATACTGAAGGAAAATACTATCACAAATTGAAGTGAATCCCTGTTGGTTATTTTAAAGATATTATTGCTACATTCGTTCATTAAAAAACAAATTAAGCAATTTTCCAGTAACTTGTAAACTTCTGAATTAGGGATATAATTATAATTCTTGGAGATATCTCATATTGGATGGATTAAGAACATTTTTATAAGATATTGGTGTATTTATTTGTGTAGATGATATATTAACATATATATGTTAAACTGATAAGATATATCTAATCCAAACATATTTTATTGAACTTTGATTAAATATATTCACTTTACAGATTTTGCTCATTTGTGAAAGCAAGTTAGGTTTTCTCCCCCAGGATAATAGCGATAATTGATCTATTTCTCCTGCACAGTGTGGCAAAGGTAGTGGTAGGAGATGAATGAAAATAAAAAGAAGCCCCTAACAAAACAGAAATAAAAGATCAATAATTCAGCAGTGCATCTGGAGAGATGCTCTTTGGGGTCTATGTTGGAGGTTATTTTTCTTCCCTTCTACAGTGAAATTCTACAACTTAAAAACAAACCTGAAGTGTATTAAGTATTCTCTGTAAGTATTAAAAATAAAGTGGCCAGACATATTTGTCTTTTTTTTTTTTTTTACCCTTTTCACCTTGTTTGGAAAGTATGATTTAACAAGGCCTTTATGGAGCTTGAATTTTTGAAAGAAGAGACAAAAGCACAAACATAATGTAGGCAGTGTTAGCACTTGATGATGGATGTGAGGGCTGGAGTAGTGAGGGAGTTGCTCGTTAAGTAGTATATGCTCAGGGAAGGCTCTTTGATAAAGTGACATTTGAACTGAGACCTGAATAGAGCAGGGGACGTTTCAGAAAATCCATCAGTGGGAAGCAGTAACACATATTTCAAAGGCTCTGAGTTGGGAGCATGCCAGGCATGGTTGAGGAATAGCAAATGGTTCAATTTAACTGCAGCTCAACTGAGAGGGAGCCAGGAATAGATGAGAAGAGTAGGCAACTCAGGGGGCTTGCAGAATTAGGATGCCACTTACTGGGGTGTGTCATGTGGAAGGAAAAGTAGATTTAGAACAGATAACAGGAGTTTGGCTTGGAAAGTTAAAGGGTGACCAGACGAGTAAAGATGTCCTACCGCCTGCTATCAGTGAGTTTGGAAGTCAAGTGAGATACAAAACTGACATTCATGCAATAATTGTGGAGCTGATACAGACTATTTATGGGGTGAGTATAAAGGGAGAAGAAATGAGAACTACAAATAGTCAGAAAAATAAGCGGGGGGGGGGGGTCTGGCTAAAGCAGCTGAGAAGGACTGAGGAGTCTCAGTCCCAGTGAAAAAGGAGTTTCCAAAATGGAGAAGATATGAACATGTCAAGTGCTACCGATACGTCGGAAAAGATAAGGATTGAGAATTGACCACTGAATAGGAGGGAAAACAAGGGTCACTGGTATCCTGAACAGAGAAGTAGCTTCAGGTGAGCAGTGGGAATAGAAGCTTTCCTAGAGATTTTCGAGAAATAGAGTATAGACCATTCTTTGATGTTCTTCCTGTACAAGTGAGCAGCAAAACATGGGGCCAAGAAGAGAGTGGTGATGATTAGTCAGGGAGTCATGTGTGGGGTGCATATTTGTGTGTTTGAGGACGGGGCATTACTGATGGGAATAATCCACGGGAGAGGATAGTGCAGACAGAGCTGGAGCAGGAAAGCGCGTGGGCATGACTGCAGGAGAGACGTCCTCAGGTTGGTACACGGGACTGAGTTCTGGTGGACAGGCACAGCTCATTATTTCTGGAGAGAATGCACAGGATATGCGGAAGTTTGGGGATGAGAAAGGTGTGTTGGAGGTTTGAGGAAAAAGGGAAGGCATAAAGTACGCATTTGGGAAATAAGAACACAAATCAATGGGGAAAATGTAAGATAGTTATTACACAGGGATGACAGGCTACTTGAAGTTTACTTGGAGTTCATTTGTTTCTAGCCACCTTAAGCTATTAGGATGCAGGATTAGAAGAGGCAAAAATGATATTGAGTTCTGTTGTTCATATTTATATATGATTTACTGTAAAATAAATTCTTTTAAAAGTTTCGTATTAAATATTTTAAATATAATTGAATCCCAAATAAATATTTTCAAAGGTGGCAATTATTCAAAACACTTGGGTAGGCAGCAAATAATGAAACTGTTCTTCCTCTTGCATTATAGGAATCACCACTTTGGCCTGAACAACTGAACTAGAACTAGGTTCTTTGAGAGCTGACATGAGGTATGGCTCCTATTCATCAGCACAGGCTACGAAAAATTTTAGGACTGTATTTATACTGTAGATATTTATTACATGCTTCTCATAGACAAGGTATTGGGAAGCATTCAAAACAAATTCTATCATCAAGTTTCAGACGCAACTACAATATTTCAGCATCTACATTTTATTTTTAGATCCTTTTCAAGGCATATTAAATAAATATTGTCTTTTAACCTCTATATCAGATTTATAAAAATAAGTGTTTTCCTCTCTTTGTGAACGAGGCAGGAGCTGAGACGGAGAGGTCAGGTGGCCTCACCAAGATCACGTGCTGGACATGAGATGCAAGTCTGGAGTGAGGTCTTCAAATCGATTCCTTCTGTCTCTTCACAGCGCTGTGAAGACCGAGATGTCTCAGGCAAGGCATGTGTAATGACGAAAATTTGGGACAAGAGTCTGACTAATCTGAGCTGCACTCTGACCCTGCCCCTGACCCGCTACGTCACCTTGGGAAAGTTTTTGAGCCTTTCAAAGCCTCAGTGTTTCCTTTGTGAAATGTTAAAGTGATGATTAGAAAAATAGTCTAGGAAGAGGTATTGATTCCACCAAAACACAAGACAGAGTTTCAGTGTCATAAAAACAAAACCAAAAACATACAGGAATTTTCAATATATAAGAGGAAGGTCATTTATATCTCGAAGAGAGTTGATTTTTTTAGGGAACTTACAACTGAGATGAGCCTTAGAAGGCTACGTAATATTTGGAGGAGTGAAAATATAAGTTGCTCTTTACAAAAGCAGAAGTTGTGAGAAATAGAAGCATAAAATCATGTTTGAATTTTAATTACTATCATATTTTAGGCAATAGGTTTTCCCTCTACATCATGGGTTCTTTAACTGGGATCCACAGATTCCTTTTTAATGTTTGTGTTGATTTGAATAGTGACTCCCCCCCGCCAAAAAGATATGTCCAAGTCCTAACCCATAGATCATGTGAACATGAAAAGGGTCTTGTAGATTTAATTAAGGATCTTGAGATGAAATTATCCTGGATTGACTATGTGTGATCCCTAAATCCAATGACATCCATCCTAGAAGAGGTGGAAGAGTTGCAAGCACAGGCACACAGACAGAGGCCAGGAGAAAGCCCGTGAAGATGGAGACAGAGACTAGAAAGTTATGGCCATAAGCCCGGGAACCCTTGGAGCTGCCAGAAGCTTCAGGAGGCAGAGATGGATTCTCCCCCAGAGCCTTCAGAGGGAACGTGACCCTGACAATACCTTTTCAGATTTTGCACCTCCAGAACTGTGACAGAATACCGCTCTGCTGTTTTAAGCTTCTGAGATCATGGTAAGTGTTACGGCAACTGAGGGTAATTAATACAGTGCTTGAACTAGATATATTAGCAATGCATTTTATTTGATAGTCTCAACATTGTTTTTAATAAAATGGAAATCTCATATTAAAGTGTTAAGATTTCATTTCTTTTTTTAAAAAGCTTTTATTTATTTATTTGAGAGAGAGAGAGTACACACGAGTGGGGGCTGGCACAGGGAGAGAGAGAAACAGACTCCCCGCTGAGGAGGGAGCGCAACACTGGACTTGATCCCAGGACCCTGAGATCATGACCTGAGCCAAAGGCAGATATTTCACCAACTGAGCCACCCAGGTGTCCCTCATTTCATTTTTTTAAAGATTTCATTTGTAACAGGAATTTAGGATGCTATATTGTGGTGTAAGAAAAGGTACTTACTGTTTTTGTGTTATAATGAATATATTAATTTCCTACTGATAGGAATTAAAGAAAACTACCCTATTACTAGAAATCTGGGCATCTATCGTTGTTTAAGAAAGGCCTAGGGGTGCCTGGGTGGCTCAGTTCAGTTGAGCCTCCAAGTCAGCTTAACCTTGATTTCGGCTCAAGTCATGATCTCGGGTTCCTGAGATCAAGCTCTGCCTGTCCTTCCACACTGGACAGGGTGTCTCCTTGGAATTCTCTCTCTCCCTCTTCCTCTACCCCTCCCCCACACCACACACACTCTCTCTCTTCCTCTAAAACAAAAAACAAAACAAAACAACCACAAAAAACAGGCCTCGCATAGGTTGGGAAATGTGAAATGGAAACATAACAAAAAAAGAATATGTCAAATGTGATGGTATAAATATCTAGTTTATGCATAGCAGTTTCCTTAGCAACACAGGGGTGAAATCAATGAAAGAGAACACATTATATCTGCTCATCCTGAAAATAAGTCAGGCAGTGCAGATTTTTTATATTAAATATATTGTTTTGAAAAAGTTCTAAACATACTAAAATTTAGACTAAATCTAAAGCTTAACTTTGAAGCATCATTAAAAAAATTCTAAGTAAGGGAAAGATGGGGGTTCTGGGTGGCTTAATCAGGTGAGTGGCTGACTCTTGGTTTCGGCTCAGGTCATGATCTCAGGGTCTTGAGACTGAGCCCTGCCTTGGGCTCCATGCTCAGCTTGGAGTCCGTTTGAGATTCTCTCTCTGGGGCGCCTGGGTGGCTCAGTTGGTTAAGCGCCTGCCTTCGGCTCAGGTCATGATCCTGGAGTCCTGGGATCGAGTCCCACATCGGGCTCCCTGCTCGGCGGGGAGTCTGCTTCTCCTTCTGACCTTCCCCCCTCTCATGTGCTCTCTCTCATTCTCTCTTTCCAATAAATAAATAAAACCTTTAAAAAAAAGAGAGAGATTCTCTCTCTGTCCCTCTGCCCCTCCCCTCCGCTCATATGAATACACTGTCTCTAAAATAAATAAATACATCTTTAAAAAAAATAATAAATAATGGAAAGATATTAATCAAGCAACACACCAGGAAATATCCGAGCTAGTCAGCAGCTTTTAAGAGGGAAAGAAAAGATGGTACCTGCTACAAACCTATGGTATGTCATCTGATACTGTGAAGTGTGGCTTGGACAAACAGTTAATACTGTTTCCTTTCAGTGTTCATAAAAAGAAATTTATGATGTTTTTCAATCAGTACATCAAAAAAGGCATTGGAAATCCTCAAAAAGAGCCAACACATTTTCAGACAGGCAGAAAGTATCTCTACTGAGTCAAACATAAACAGAAGGCACAAACTTTCGGTAGAAGCCTCTGTATGGTCCAAGAGCCACTGTGTGGGGAGTTCGTCTGGTTTTGCTTCTTAAGTGAAGAAACAAATCCCCTATTACTGCAAAATGTTGTTTTCTGCTGACCTCAGGGGCTCTACCAACTATTTTTGAAGGGATGGTAAGGCCTCTCCTACAAATATGAAGATCAGTGCCAGGATTCTGAACCTCCACCTCCTCAAGAGGCTTAACCAGGAAAACGTACCTGATAATGCTCCTCTCTGCCATCCAGTAATTCGTGGATTTTCTGGAGGATGTTTGGAAGCAACTGACTACATTTCAAGAACTTTTAAAAAATTAGTTGATAGGCTGGAAAACAATACAGAAAAGTCCTCTGTAGGAAGAAATTGATAGGAATGATTTAATGACTCGACATATGGGTGTCCCTGTTCAAGTGTGTGTGCATGTATAAAAATATGAGCTTCTCTGGTAAATATGGACCTAGAAGCCACACTTAAGGGAAAGTATTAGATGCTCCAATGCTGGAGAAAGTGTTTCTGCACATTAGGGCTCAGGAACATCAGTGCATCAATATCTCTGACATAATCTAAAGTTCCTTTCTGTCCAGATGACAGATTTCAAGATGAAAATAACAATACTGTTGGGGAACAGGGCGGTAATGGTATTCATTATGTAGTCTTTCCCAAACAAAGAAAATAATGTGACAAAAAATACAACTAGAAGATTCTAATGTTTTTTTTGTAAAAAAAAAAAAATAAGTCTTCTGGCAGAGACAGTTGTAGGGCTTTGGATCTTTTATGCTGTATAAACTTTCATTAATTGATGACTTCAGTCACACACTGTCATTTAAAAGGAGAATCATAAAAGCTAGGGTATAACAAATGCATGAGTTTGTGCCATGGTCATGGCAAAAACATGACTAAATTTCAAAATCTTATTTTTGAAAAAGCCATTCTATTGCAAATTATTTTTAATCAAAATCAAAATTTACTTTTTAAAAATATGTGGAGCTTGAATTTATTTTCAGTGAAAAGATATGAGTTTTTAATAAAACAATTGAAAGCATATAATATAGTACTTTACATTCTGTTTGAGTAAAACAAGTCCCCGATTTCAAAGTACAATAAAATACCTGGCGTACACCATTTCTTACTAATGGCCCTATGTGAAGTATAGAGAAGAGTCTCCATATTTTTTTTTCAGTAACTCACCCAAAGCTGTTCATTGCTCATAAAGTTTATAAATCTCTGGTCTAAAAAAACTTTCTTAATGACAAATGAAAATACTCTCTCAGAACTCTGAATACACTGTTTACTACAGGATGGCCTCAGGGTAGGGAATTCTGGTATCCAAGACTGAAAACCTTTCTCAGAAGTATCAAAAAAAAAAAAAAAAATCTAGCAACATTATTTCTTTCCCTGTTAGAACAACTATAATCAAAACACAAAATATGCAACACCATTTCCAAGCATAAATTTTTACAGAGAAGAACGTACATTGACTGAACTTGATTCTGATGTGAATGATGCTAAATCTAAAGGCATTGTAAGATTTATTCCAGTTTTGTTACAGGCTACAATTAGAAGATGGTGACTTTCCCTGAAAGTTACATTATCTCATTTTAACGCCAACTATACAAATACCATGATAACAAGTGTTAGTTTGCCGTTAGATATGTTGCTTGACAAGTCAGTGTTTTTTAAGAGGAATTTTATTTCTCCATGGGCCTGTTATGAAAATAAATTTGATTGCATTATCTCAGTAAAAGAAATTTAATATGGTAGAAAATATCAATGTTCATGAGTATACATTTCTCCCTTCCTTCCTAGAAAAATGGTATACTTCGCTTCCTGCATTTGTCAGGATCACAGAAGCCATTTAGGACCTTGTGAGTAAGTGATATATGTTATTTCTGTATAGAGGAAGTAAGAAGTCCCAGTTCAGCTATATAGCTTCTCCCTCCCTATGTATGGTAATCATGGAGGAAGTCTTACTATTAAGCTTTGAGATCAAATTCAGCCTGATTTCTGGAATCACTAGATGGAAGTATGGATACACTGGATACAGGATATGGGGAAGACCTCATATGTGTTAGAAATAAAGTTTTGTGGTTTTAAGTCATTGTGATTTGGGGATTATTTGCTAATAATCCCCTTAGCATACACAGGCATGCACACACATATACACATAAAACTTATATATGCACACGCATGTACACACACACACAGTCTCTACCTACCGACCTATCTACACACACACACACACACACACACACACACACACACACAATACATACCCTAATACAACATTAATGAGGAAAATACATAATAAAACCATAAGATACTGTTTTCAGTGTATCAGACTGCCAAAGATAAAATTTGGTAATTTATGTTAGATGAAGTGTGGGGAAACAGACACTCTCTCATACATTGCTAATGTAAATGCTTCAACTTCTACCACAAGTAATTTGGTAATATCTATCAAATATTAAGGTGCATGTGTTACATTAAGTAGCGATTCTTATTTCCCTATAGATATACTCAAATATATCTCCAAATGACTCTGTGTGAGGTATGAGGGATATTCACTGAAGTATCATTTGCAAATACCAAGAACCTGGAAATAATCTGAATGTATAACAATAGGGAATAGATGAGAGAGAGATGGAATTCTGTGGTATTAATAGAATATATCATATATATCTATTGTTTTAAAGATTTATTTATCTTAGAGGGGGAGAGACAGCACGAGTGGGAGAGGCAGAGAGAAAATCTAAAGCCGACTCTGCCCTGAGCGCAGAGCCCAACTCGGGGCTCGATCTCATGACTCTGAGATCAGGAACTGAGCCAAAATCAAGAATCAGATGCTTAACCAACTGTGCCACCCAGGCGCCCCTATATGTATCTTTTTAAAATCATATTTATACACTGAAATGGAAAGATTTTCAAAGATAAGGAGGTAAGAAAAATATTTCGTTTAATAAAACGTAGATGTTTATATTGAATCTGCAAAGTTTGACATTTTCTAGAAAGAAAATCTAATAACAGTTATATGCCCCATTTGTTAAAACATATGTAAATATGTATTTTCATAATTTTATATAACACTACAAGATATTCCACTCAAAGTTGCAAAAATAATTTATTTGAATTTCTCTCGTATAGACACAGGCTGAAACTATTACAGAAGCCAGGCATTAATCAGTTAAAGCAAAACCTCTTTCACACTCCAGTGGCAGGTTTATAGCCTCTGAATAAAAGGCATTTAACACCTAGCCATGATAATAAAATAAGCTTTTATTTTTTATCTTAATTTGTACACATATCTAGGAAAAATAGCTTTTGAATATGTCAAACTTATTAAAATTAAATTGTATTAAAAATGTATCAAGTTTTATTTTCTATACACAGGAAACACTCAGGGGGTAGGGAAAACCTTCATGTCAATATCACCTGGGTATTTAAATCTTCAAAGTTTACATTTCTGTTATAGAAAAGCTAACAGCAACAATAATTTATATCTTATCCCCAAATCAAATAATTTTCCCAGTGCACTCCCTTAGAAAATAAAGTGTCTAAGAGAATAGTATGTCCATATTCCTTTAAACAGAGAAATAGAAAGAAAAAAATCATCTTATCTCCGTAAGAGGTATCTGTATAAACAAGTCAGCAACTCCCTCATCATGTTCTTATACTTAAATTTATGTAACATTTGTAATAAAAATATGCTACTATTAAATGCTTCAAAATGAAATGACAGAGCAGACAGGAAAAGCTAAGTACAATATCTGTCATCCACAACTTGCTTGCGTTGCTCATCACGCTGGGATAGGCACTCAGGTCTCACTGTTTGCTCCTCCGTCTGCGCGGCTCCCTGCATCCAGCTTTTCCCTCCATCAGTTCATTCTCTTTAGCCCCATTTGATCTGTTCATGAACTTCTGTGGTTTCTACTTTCAAAGTACGCCTTGACCTCAGCCCCTTCACTCCATCTCCAAAGAAGCCACTGTGAATGAGTGTATGTACATGTGTCCACACATAGATTTCATGTCCATAACTGTATCATATATAACATGCAACAATATATAAGTTCTAGATTATATATATTTATATAACGATACTATATATATATATTTGTTTTCAGTTATTGTCCTTCTTTTTCTAATTTTGAATGGAAATCCAAATCCAAGAGAACAGGGTATCCGGTTTTAATGGTGACCCAGGAAAGATATATTTTAGAAAATTAAAACTGTCTACTACTAATTGTACTATTCTTATATATGTATGGATTTTTTATGGAACAAAAAAGTTTAAAGGCTTTTTAATACTTTGGCACGTTATTGAGGGTAATACTGAAAAATTTCATGTAAAGAGCTTTGCTTGAAATTGTTATTTTTAAGGAAACACTAGTAGGGAATGCTTTCCTGAGTTATTTTCAACTATTTTTTAGCAAAAATGAGTCTTCATAGTATCAAATATGACTAATTTTTTTGCTTTTAAAAGATTTATTTCACATAAGCATTTTTTACATTGATAGTCTTTCAAACTCTGCAAAGTTTGATTCAGTCTAATATTTATAATATTTACTTTTAGAAATTGAAGTCATATTAAACTTTGTGGTATATATTATATGTGATGAACAACTTTGCACATATTTTTTATTTTAATAGTTTGGGATGGTTTCCTATAATAGATCACAGTGTTTATTTTTAGATACTGGACAATGTAATTATATAATCAGATACCTCAAATTATAAATGATTCTATTTAGAAGTGTTAGATGGCAAGGCACCTCTTAAGTTAATTTTCAGCTAAAGTTAAACAGTCAAAAATTCTAAGTTATTAAAAAAGATGTTTCTCATAAATTTATACCAAGGAAACTGAAAAGCCCCCAAACCCATTTGGGAGTCATTTAAAAGTATTTTCAGTGATTTAAAAGAAAAAGATTAAAATCTATCAATTTTAGATAAATTTCATAAAAGAATAGAATTTACCTAGCTTTACATTATTTAAAAAAAGGATAGAAAGTTTATACAGAGTGTTAGGATTTTATTCTGATTGTTAAAATTAGTTTATAGATTGTTAAAATTGGTATAAACTATGGTAGTAGTGGAGCTTTATTCTTGATTATTATATAACTAATCAGACCCATATAACTAATGATTTACATTGTAAATTTATTTTATTTTTTTATTTTATTTTTTTAAGATTTTATTTATTTATTTGACAGACACAGCGAGAGAGGGAACACAAGCAGGGGGAGTGGGAGAGGGAGAAGCACGCTTCACAACGAGCATGGAGCCGGATGCGGGGCTTGATCCCAGGACCCTGGATCATGACCTGAGCCGAAGGCAGACACTAAATGACTAAGCCAACCAGGTGCCCCCAAAACTTTATTTTTTTTAAGAACTCAAATACATGGGGGCTAAAGAGCATCCTACTAAAGAATGAATGGGTCAACCAGGAAATTAAAGAAGAATTAAAAAAATTGATGGAAACAAATGAAAATGAAAACACAACTGTTCAAAATCTTTGGGATGCAGCAAAGGCAGTCCTAAGAGGAAAGTATATAGCAATACAAGCCTTTCTCAAGAAACAAGAAAGGTCTCAAATACACAACCTAACCCACACCTAAAGGAGCTGGAGAAAGAACAGTGAATAAAGCCTAAACTCAGCAGGAGAAGAGAAATAATAAAAATCAGAGCAGAAATCAATGACATAGAAAGCAAAAGAACAGTAGAACAGATCCACGAAACTAGGAGCTGGTTCTTTGAAAGAATCAACAAGATTGATAAACCCCTGGCCAGACTTATCAAAAAGAAAAGAGAAAGGACCCAAATATTTATTTATTTTAGAGAGAGAGAGAAAAAGTAGGAGGAGCAGAGGGAGAGAATCTCAAGCAGCCCCACACGGGGCTCTATCCCACGACCCTGAGATCATGACCTGAGCCAAAACCAAGAGTCAAACGCTTAACTTACTGAGCCTCCCAGGTGCCCCTGCACTGTAACTTAAAGTGAGAGCTATTTCAATTTGTTGTGTCAAGTTTGTGATACTCATCCACCTGATGCATCATCTTAGAAAAAAATTCCCCAAGTTATTAGCATATTCAAATCACATTCAAGTAGATGGAGCAATGACCACATGACAGATTACATCAAGTTTTGGTAGTTTTAAACAAAAATGATAAAAATTTTAATTCAGGAAACTACCTGTGAGGTAGTTTATTTAGTTTCAGATTATTATTTAATGCAGTGTTAATCTTTTGGATGCCTCACCTCTAGGAATTTACTGTCTTCCTATTGGGCAGACTGGGCTTCAACACACTAGACAATCAGAGGAAAATATAAGTTCATGAAATCCAGTGTGTACATGTGTGTGCCTGCGCACGCATATACCTAGAGATATGGGGGGGAGTGTGGGGAGATGGTGAAGGGGTCTATTATCAAAGATCTCAGGGATTCAGCCAGAGTAGTAGAAACATGAATTTTCAGTTATAACCCTCAAAACCATCATTGTCAATCATTATCATCTTCATCATCTTCATCATTATCAACTAAAGTTCTACAGTTCTGCTAACATCATTGACTTTTTTTGGAAGATTTTATTTATTTATTTATTTATTTATTTATTTATTTATTTATTTGAGAGAGAGAGACAGTGAGAGCATGAGTGGGGGGATGAGGGGAGGGATAAGGAGAAGCAGATTCCGTGCTGAGCAGGGAACCCAAGGTGGGGTTCGATCCCAGGACCCCGAGATCACGACCTCAGTGCGGGGCAGTGTGCTTAGACCACGCGCGTGCAGACTCCTCCCCCTCCGACCTCATGGAGAAAATGTGGGAGTGTGCCATTTGAGTCGCTCGTTAGCAGTGACGCAGAGATCAGCTAGGCCATATTACACTTTCCATTCTGACTCAAGAAGTACACTGAAGTTAAACTCGGAAAGTCGCACCTCTAATGCAACTACGAAAGGCAATTACTTTTTCAACAAGAAAAATTCATGAGGAAAATATGACACAGCAGTAGCAGGTGGTCTCTCCATATAGAAGAAAAGCAAGGCCTACATTTATCTGTGGCCACTGTGAATGAGGAAATCTACAAGATTTCAGTCACTATTTGTATTAAGAGTGTGCCTAAGAAAAGCCAAGCTGGCGGCATCACAATTCCGGACTTCCAGCTCTATTACAAAGCTGTCATCATCAAGACAGTTTGGTACTGGCACAAAAACAGACACATAGATCAATGGAACAGAATTGGGAGCCCAGAAATGCATCCTCAACTCTATGGTCATCTCATCTTCGGCAAAGCAGGAAAGAATGTCCAATGGAAAAAAAGTCTCTTCAACAAAGGGTGTTGGGAAAATTGGACAGCCACATGCAGAAGAATGAAACTGGAACCTTTCCTTACACCACACACAAAAATAGACTCCAAACGGTTGAAAGACCTAAATGTGAGACAGAAGTCCATCAAAATCCTAGAGGAGAACACAGGCAGCAACCTCTTCGACCTCAGCCGCAGCAACTTCTTCCTAGAAACATCGCCAAAGGCAAGGGAAGCAAGGGCAAAAATGAACTATTGGGATTTCATCAGGATAAAAAGCTTTTGCACAGCAAAAGAAACAGTCCACAAAACCAAAAGACAACCGACAGAATGGAAGAAGATATTTGCAAATGACATATCAGATAAATGGCTAGTATCCAAGTCTATAAAGAACTTATGAAACTCAACACCCAAAGAACAAATAATCCAATCAAGAAATGGGCAGAAGACATGAACAGACATTTTTCCAAAGAAGACATCCAAATGCCAACAGACACATGAAAAAGTGCTCAATATCGCTTGGCATCAGAGAAATCCAAATCAAAACCTCAATGAGATACCACCTCACACCAGTCAGAACGGCTAAAATTAACAAGTCAGGAAATGACGGATGTTGGCGGCGATGCGGAGAAACGGGAACCCGCCTACACTGTTGGTGGGAATGCAAGCTGGTGCAGCCACTCTGGAAAACAGTATGGAGGTTCCTCAAAAAGTTGAAAATAGAGCTACCATGCGATTCAGCAA
>NW_027397094.1:2610438-2647860 GCF_003265705.2 Callorhinus ursinus | reverse complement strand
CAATAAAAAAATTAAAAAAAAACTAATGATGTAATGTATGGTGATTAGCATAACATAATAAAAAAAGAATGTGCATAAAGGCACAATAAATTAATGTGGTTTTTTGTTTGTTTGTTTGTTTACATCAGATGACTTGGGAAAGGCATGTCAGGCTGCTTAAAAATTCCACTGCTTAAGGAGTAATTCATTATTTTTATAGCTACCAGATTGAGTTCCTGCTTTCTCAGTAATGTTTCTAAAACATCTTTCTTCTCCTCTAATCACATTTAGGGTTTTGTTGTTGTTGTTGTTGTTGGATTGTTTTTACTACACTGTATAGACAAGGTTTCCACAACCTCAAAAGTAAAAGTCCTGCTATATTAGTATTTGCATTTCTTTATCTACATATATAATTGGCTTAAATGGGTATAAAATAGTTCATTTCTAAGTACCTGACCTAACTTATGGTAATATAAGCAATTCCACAAACACATATGCGAAATGTTGTTTATTCATTTAAACCATCGAAATACAAAGCAGTCTTTTTTAGGTATGGTAATTGCAAAATTCCCAGAAGCAAAGAGCTTAAGTACTATGTAAATTGTTCATAGAAACTGTTGGTCTCTAAACCAAAATTCATTATTAACTCATGAGAGTTCATAGATACTAGCAGACAAATTTTATTTTTTTTAATTTTTTTTTAAAGATTTTATTTATTTATCTGAGAGAGAGAGAATGAGAGATAGAGAGCACGAGAGGGAAGAGGGCCAGAGGGAGAAGCAGACTCCCCGCCGAGCAGGGAGCCCGATGTGGGACTCGATCCCGGGACTCCAGGATCATGACCTGAGCCGAAGGCAGTCGCTTAACCAACTGAGCCACCCAGGCGCCCCCTAGCAGACAAATTTTAGATCAAAACCTGTATTTTGTGGTAACCCCTTTCCTTATCGACTTATTATACAAAGAAAGCTCTTTTCATAATTTAGCAATTAGGGGATGAAGAAAGTATTGAGATAAATACATTTGGAATATCCCTGACATTTTTACCATCACTCATCCATTTATGAAATAACAATATTAATGATGTCCATTCCAAAAGGAAAACATCAAATACTAAGTCCCATGGCTATGCTAGGCACAGAGCCCATAGCAGTGAAGATATAATCTTGGCCTTAGCGCTGTTCTTCACTAAACAGCAAATAATAATATAAGAGAGTACGTGTTATAATAAACGTGGTTACCAAGACCCTTGGGTACTGGGGGGACATGTAAACAAATTCTTCTGGATGGGGTAAGGCAGTAGGTAGAACTTGTAAGCATATGCAGAATTGGAGCATATTCTTGAAAGTTGAGTGAATCGTGGTCAGACAGGTAAGAACACATCTGGCATTGGTTGTCGGCCACAAAAAAACATGGGTGTATGAAGAACACAGTATGATCAGGAAGCAGTACCTGCCTCACTGGACTTCCGGATATTTGGGTGTGAGCGGGTTGGAAGAACAGGTTGAGGCCAGATTGTCATAGATGGAACAGAGAGTATAGTTACTAGAAATTTCTCAAAACATGAAATTCATTTTTTTTAAGATTTTATTTATTTATTTGACAGAGAGAGACACAGCGAGAGAGGGAATACAAGCAGAGGGAGTGGGAGAGGGAGAAGCAGGCTTCCTGCGGAGCAGGGAGCCCGATGCGGGGCTCGATCCCAGGACCCTGGGATCATGACCTGAGCCGAAGGCAGATGCTTAATGACTGAGCCACTCAGACGCCCCTGAAATTCATTTTTTGAACTCTTCCAAGCCAGCTGACAGGTCGTGAAGCAGCCTTGTGCCTAGTCCCACATGGCGAAGAACAGAGGCCTGCCCTACAGTAGTGAAGGGGGCTGGAAGCAGATTTTCTGAGGCCTGCCAACAGTCACGTGGGTGAGCTTGGAAGCAGAGCTTACCCCAGTGACAGAATAACAGCTTGACTGCAACATCGTTCACAGCCTGGAGCCAGAACCAGCCAGTCAGGCCACTCCTAGGACGTCTAGCCATGGGGTATTGGCAAGAACATGTATTTGATTTTTCAGGCTGCTATATTTGGGGTAATGGCGATACATAATTAATACACAGTTAAAATAAAATGGGTGATCAAAACCAGTCATGAAACAGTTCATTCACGGTACTGGGTACTGCAAGTTCTGTGTATATGTGTGTGCGTGCACATGTGTGCACGTGTGTGTGTGCGCACGCATATACCTGGAATTACGGGGGAATAGTGTGGGGAGATGGTGGTGGGGTCTGTTATCAAAGATCTCAGGGACTCGTCCAGAGTATCAGAAATATGCATTTTCAGCTACTATAAGTCTCAAAATGATCATTGTCAATCACCACCACCACCATCATCATCATCATCATCATCAATCAATCAACTAAAGTTCTACAGGTCTGCTAACATCATTGACTTTTTTTGAAGGTTTTATTTATTTATTTATTTATTTATTTGAGAGAGAGAGAGAGGAGGAGGAGGGGACGGAGAAAGAGAAGCAGACTCCCTGCTAAGCAGGGAACCCAAGGTGGGGCTCGATCCCAGGACCCCGAGATCATGACCTGAGCAGAGGACACTTAACTGACTGAGCCACCCAGGCGCCCCGATCATTGACTAACTTTTAAAACCACCTATAATGTTCAAAGCTTTGCTTATGACCTCAGTTTCTCTAGAATATCAAGTACTGCAACAGGTACATAAGATATTACTACCCCTCAGAATCTGATAATAGGTTTAATGGGATGGTCAGGGAGGAAAATGCCAGGTCTGTCCTTCAAGTTTCTGCCCATGAGGAAGAGGAGTTCCTCTGAGCAGGTGGGGTGGGATCTATGCTCATGGTTTGCAAACAGTCCAGAGAGAGATGGTATAGGGTACGGTGGCCATGAGAAACAGAATAATTCATGCCCTCGTGCAGCAGATTCATAATGATGCACAGCAGAAGGAAAGAGGGAAGTCTGCTTTTCTAATCAATTTTTAGTAAGAAAAGATTCTTAATAGACATTTCAGATAAGAGAACCCATACATCCTTGCATCTTTGTTGAAAAAGGAGTCACTTTGGTGTCTAGATTTGTAGCTATGTCTCAGAAAACACTATACTCCTTGTTTTAGTGCTCTATTTTATTTTGTTCTTAGGAGCAGCCTTCAAATAATCCTGTTCATGAAAAAGAGTCAATGAGTCATAATCTACTGTATGTTTCTCTGCTGTGTGACTTTTGGGATCAGGTTGGTAGAGACCGTAACCAATAAAAGCTTTCAGAGCAAGAAATTCTCCTGATGTAACTCTAACTGTTCAACTGGAAAAACCTTTAGCTGGGTACCCATTGCATTCTATAATTCCCCTTCAATACCACAACCTTATATTAAACTATTATAAACCTCATGATTGACAAATTTTAAGTCCAGAGGATCTTTGACATTGATTTATCAATTGTGAAATCTTTTTTAAAAATATTTTATTTATTTATATGACAGAGAGAGACAGAGAGAGAGGGAACACAAGCAAGGAGAGTGTGAGAGGGAGAAGCAGGCTTCCCGCTGAGCAGGGAGCCCAATGCGGGGCTCCGTCCCAGGACCCTGGGACCATGACCTGAGCCGAAGACAGACGCTTAATGACTGAGCCACCCAGGCGCCCCACTGTGAAATCTTTCTGCAATAGGAGCTGGGGAGCACTCTTCGGGGTATGGAGGTGAGCATGCTGAAGTGAAAACTAAGGACAACACAGTGCTTTTCAACATCATCTAAATTTTTGTATTTTATAGACACTGAACACACGAACATCATTCCTCAAGGAAAGAGTATTTCTGAACAAGAACTTTCTTTATACCCTGCCTATAATTCTTCCATGAGACTTAGGTAAACAGTTTGATAGCTTGGAGAGTAAACCCATGCCTTCTGCAAGCTTTCTACTTGTGGGGTAAAGCCACTCAGAAATTTAGCTTTACTGATTTTACAACCTTTTTGGGGGAGGGCAACAGAGAAGCCACTAAATTAAAAAAAAAATAGAGATTGTGTGTCCCTCACCTATTAAGTGCATAAAGGTAAATCTTCAGTCATTTTACAAGAAAAGAGGAATCTAGTTTACAATTCCTATGAAATTCAAGGTAATAAATAATTATAACTATTTCAGAGCTGATAATATAAAATGTCTCCAATAACTTTTATTTGTTCCCAAATTACTTGCTGCTATGAAAGAACAATTTTAAAGCAAGATTCATAGTGTCTTTTAGCTTTAGTATATTTATATGCATACATTGAACTGAAATTGTAGACTACTTTCTTCATTTAGATCAAGCTCACACAAGAAATATATTTATAATCATTACCTCTGCATCTTTTTACTAAGCTAAATATATTCACCCTATGTGTGCGTGTGTATACATACATTCATACAGGTGAAGATTATGTGTGCATACATGAAGTAAAAAAGCAATGAAAAATTCAATTTTCTATGGAACCCATCACTACTTTTTAAACTCATAAACAGTATGCACTTGTTTCCAGCAGGATTTTAATTCTACTAAAATTCAGAGATTCAAATCATCTTCTACCATTTAAATTCTAAAAATCAAATTAACTTCTCTGCAATTTAAGTTTTGATTTCCTCTCAAGTCAGATGCTCTGTAGATGAAATGCAATTAGGTTAAACTTTCACCTTATTCTCTGATTTAACCTTTACTGAGTCAGCTTATGCACAGAAAATAGCCTGCAAATAAGAAATGGTTAAAGCTTGTGACTTCAGTGACATGAGATATAGAAATATAACTTCCATAATTTCTAAACTAAGTCATATGCCTAAGGTACTCTTAAAATTAAAATGGAATAATTCCAAACATCTCTGATGAAGAACTCCAAATAATAAGCTCATCCCTCAGGTAAGAACTCCAATCTCAGGGACAGCACCAGCAAAATAAAAATGGTCTACTAAAGTTTAAATGATAGAATGATGCCACACACTTAACATAAACACAAACACAAACTAAGTACTCAAGGGAATGAATGAAAGTGACTCTTATCCTGACATTGCTCCTTATCTCTTATAATTCAGGAAGAATTACAATCTTGACATTTGAGGTTCTTTTTGTTTCTTTCCTGATAGTTACACCTTGCTTTATATAAGTGAGCTCTTGATAGGAAGTGTGCAATTCAAACTCTAGAAGATTTCCACTTTGTAACAACACTGTATGCTAGTTAATTCTATTTTTAAACACACATGATCACATCCTAAATTAGCAGCATTTTGTGAGATCTGGGTTTCTTAATCTTTTTAGAAGAAACAAACTCTTTTTGCAGCCCATCCGATTAAAATAGTAGTGGGACCTTCAGCGGTGTTGGACTACTGATTCTCCAACTTGATTTCTGAAGGGAAAACAGGCTCTAAAAGTGTTTTCCGTTTCCAGTCACTGAACTTTCAGGGAAATCCATGTTCTTATACTACTCGCCTTTTTCTAGAAAAAGTATGGGGAGAGAAAAAGTGTATACATTTGATACTGAGAATTTCCCAGATCAGGGAGTCTTGGGTGGAGGAGGTTTCATGCCCACCAGAACAGGAGCCAATGCTAAGATCCTTACTGGGGGTGGCTCTCACACCTCAGTGACTGCCAGCCAGCCTGCACTGTTTATGGAATAAAACTTCTATGGTTATGAGAGATTGCACAACAGAGGCAAGGAAATAGAGTTCTCCTCCAAGGAACATATTTAGGAGTATGAATTTAAATTCAGTGAGGCTTTTCCTTGAGGAATGACATAAGCTCACCTATTTTCAACTGTCTCACTCATAAAATTGGGAGTAATTGTAACAGTTCAGGGGTTCAAATGAATTATAGACATAAATATTTTAGCAATCGGGGGTGGGAGGGATGGGGTGGCTGGGTAAAAACATTGGGGAGGGTATGTGCTATGGTGAGCGCTGTGAATTGTGCAAGGCTGTTGAATCACAGATCTGTACTTCTGAAACAAATAATGCAATATATGTTAAGAAAAAAAAAAAGGAGAAGATAGCAGGAGGGGGAGACGAACCATGAGAGATGATGGACTCTGAAAAACAAACTGAGCGTTCTAGAGGGGAGGGGGTGGGGGATGGGTTAGCCTGGTGATGGGTATTAAAGAGGGCACGTTCTGCATGGAGCACTGGGTGTTATACGCAAACAATGAATCATGGAACACTACATCCAAAGAGCAGAATATTTGGCATGATGTTATTATGAAGCCAAAACTATATATTTTTAAGGCTTTCAAGAACACATAAATGATAACAGAGGTTAACTTTAAAATTTCAAGTGATTTACCCTTTTAATCCTATTTGATAACATGCGGGTACCAAATCTTATCTATCAAAAAGTCTCTTCTTATGTAATAACTACAGTAAAAACAAACAACAAAACCAAACCAATCCTTTCTGCAGGTATATATCCATATATAAATTTACATCTTCACTAATAATGAAAGTATAGCATCCTATTGAGAATGCAACTTACTTTATTTAACTCATTATATTAGACGGTTATGTTGTTTCTAATTTTCCACTATGTAGAATGCTATGAATATGGAAATGCACATACTGATATTTCTATCTTTGCACACTTGTGATTTTTTGTAGAAATGTTTATGCTTATGTTCATTCCATTTATAACTTCTCATGATATATCAGAAAAGGAAGGAAGGAAGAGAGGGAGGGAGGGAGGAAGAAATGAAGTAACAAAGGAAGAAAGAAAGAGAAAGGAAAAAAGGGTTCTCTTCCATTTACTGGTCACTTCTAATTCTGTACCACACTTAGATACAATTTAGGCCACTTCCTAACTTCTCTATTGAGTGGCATTCTGCACCTCTCCTTATCTTTGGCAGAGAGACTCCTAACTCAATACTTATCTAGAAAGAAAACCTTAATATGGGAAGAGTGATGTTTAAAAGTCATGAAGCAATCAAGGGGAAAAACAGGTCCATGTTAATCTGGAATCATCATCCCTTCACCCAATCTACTCCCAGTCACCTAGAGAAACGGAAAGAATTCCAAATGGAGAACTGCAATGAAATCGAGTTTACATTCATTTGGCTAGAAAGCACACCCAGAAAGATTGATTTCATGAGCTGGAAAAAACAAAACAAACACACACACATTAAGAAGTCTGGAAACTAGGGAGGAAGAGAATATTTGAAGGGTTGGGATCAAGTAATATATAAATGAGTTTCTTGAAACAGTTAAAAGATCACTCATAGATCCAGTGACATGGAACCAACCAAGGAAAATTAGATAAGAATGTTTGGCATGTTTTGGCAGGATGTTTCCTTAGGTTCTATCATTTGTGTCAAATCTGGTCAGTACTATATAGATTCTTTGTTTAGAAGGATTTTAAGGGAGTGTGTTGTTGAGCAGAAACAAAAGCCATAATTTATTTGCTGTATCTGCCAGGGGAAAGGGGGTGAGATGGAATATTTGTCATCCATGGGGTATTGCAAACATGCTGGCCAGATGCTGGCCAGAACCTGGTTTAAGTCACCTCCGAGTCACTTAAAAGCTGTTAAAATTTTGATCAATTGCCTATAACCTAATTCTTTATTCTCAATTTTATCACTTGTAAAATGAAGACAATAATGGCTACTCTGATGAGCTACAGTGATTTCGGAGATTATAGATAAATAAATGTTCTAGCATGGTGCCTGGCACGGGACAGCCAACATTTCCCCGATACCTTCTAGTGTTATCCCTCATTCCTTCCATGACACTGAGCCACCTTTTCTCTTCCATAGAGAGACTAGTCATTCTTTAACTGCTGCTGGTCCCATGTGTGTAAAACTTTCCTATTGAAGCTACTTTTGATCATTATGCTGATTTTCCCATGCCCTCAAGAAAGGGCTCCTTGATTAAGAAGCTAGACAGGAAATTCCAAATACAAAGGAAAGTCGGTATTAATCAAGTGAGTGGGTTCATAAAAGTAATATCCTCCTTATCAGAAGTGGGGAGGGATAAGCTTGCCCAAAATTCATTTCTCTTCTTAGGATAAAGATTTAATCCCTGAAGGGGTAATAGGGTCTTGGACAAAGCATTAAAAATAAGCTTCAGACAATATAATACATTCATATGATATTTCAGAAGCTGTCCCAGTGATGTGGCTGGCTACCTTTAAAAGGTGAGGAGTTTTGTGACATAATTTGACAGTTTTGAAATATAAGCCACCTGTAAAAGAAAAGGAATAGTACTATATATCTTCATCAAATCATTAGTTCCTATGTCGCAGGAGGAAAAAATTGCCACCTTTCGGAGTAAAAGTCATCAAGGTGCTATGACCTTGAATGTCCAGTAAATTTCATCATGAAGGCCCCATCCTAAATGAATATAACCAGCAGTAACAAGAGCTGTGAAGGAAAGCATGTCTGCACGTGCTTCGTGTGGCTGGTGAGTGATGTTACCGCATCATGATGATAATGTTAACTGCAGGCCTAGCTCACCTTTGAAACTAGAGTTCAGTAGTTCTTCTGCATCTAACTTGTGGCCAACAGCAGAGCAGGTGGAGTGTGACAGGATGGGAAACAGCCTTAGAAACAGAAACAGCCTCATGTAATTCTCACCGTACTATAATTTTAGCCAGCATGCCCTATACTGAATGTTATGGGGAAAAAATATAAATGCATATATATAAATTTACATAAATTCTTAATGTATTCTAATAATATACCTGGAGTGTTATACAATTTTACATATTGATAGGGATATATACTCATTAATTTCTCTGTCTTTTGAAATTTTATAAAGGTATTGTACTGTACTGGTAAATTTGATATTTATGTGGTTGAAGACAAGTAAACAATATGAAGATAGAAAAATCAGCTTTGCCTTAATGAATATTTTGTATATATTTTTACTTTTATAGGTTACTTCTAATTATATTCTTTCAACTAACGCTCAGTAAAATCCTTAAGTAGCTCATTAAATTTCCATTTTGGTTTAGAGAGGAAAATAAGACACTGAATCTTTTTCTGTGTGAAGAAATTTTCACCTTTAATCTTTTCCTAATGCCTATATAATGTTTTATCTAAAACCTTAAATGCACTATGTTTGGACATTCTGATTGGTTCTAAACTATCATCTTTTCCTTCTGTTGACATTCTGTTTGGTTCTAAACTATCATCTTTTCCTTCTGTTTTATGGCATTGAGATTACTCTTTTCCCAGAAAGCCCATATTCAATGGCAAAGATAGAAATCAAAGCAGAGGATAAAAGGAAATCCAGATAGTAATCATTCCTATAAGGAAAATAAGAACATTGAGACCGCCAAGAGAGTTACTTTATACTGGAGCACTTCCTTTTGCACAAAGTGGATATGCTCAGAAGTATATCATGATATGCATCTTTTTTTTTAAAAGATTTTCTTTATTTATTTGAGAGAGAGAGAGAGAGCATAAGCAGGGGGAGCAGCAGAGGGAGAGGGAGAAGCAGACTCCCCGCTGAGCAGGGAGCCCAACACAGGACTTGATCGCAGGACCCTGGGATCAAGACCAGAGCCAAAGGAAGACACTTCACCAACTGAGCCACCCAGATGCCTCTATGTCACGTATCTTTTTAAGACCAGTCATTTGAAGATTGGATATCAGGAAGTGTGGAGTGGAAATAGGGAAGTTTAGAGATGAGGAAAGAATAGGGTAGTGACCAGGTTTGTACTGGGTACCAAACAACAAGAATAGAATAGTTCTGGGAGTAATTGATGTGGGATATAAGAATGCTTCACCAAAAAAAAAAAAAAATGCTTTACAGGTTTAGGGCTTGAAATCTCAGGCGGATAATGGTGTCATTTTTTAAAGACAGGAATGACTACCTCTATCAAGTAATACTGTGATGTACATTCTTAGTCATAAATATCAGTGTAGCAATGACATTTTCTTTAGAGAAATTCTTAAAAATAGAGTTTATTCTTATTGTTTCTATATTCATTATACACATTGCATGATTCCCCTCATAAACATTCCTACCAATTTAAATTCATACTAACTGCAGGTGATAATATTGGTTTCACTGGACCTAAAAGTATTCTAAACCATTTAAATATTACATACTTTAATCACACAGTAATAGGTGATCATTAATTTTATGTCAGCTTGACTGGGCTGAGGAATGCCCAGACAGAGGGTAAAACATTCTTTTCTCGGTGTGTTTATGTGGGTGTCTCTGAAAGAGATGAGAATTCGAATCAGTAGACCGAAAAGTCTACAGAAATCAAAGCAAAGTGAACACCATCCAATCCTCTGAGGGCTTGAGTAGAGGAAAAAGGTGGAGGAAGGAAGGAAGCACAAATCTGTGTTATCTGTTCCGCTAGGATGCCCACTTTGTCCTGCCCTCAGACACTAGCGCTCCTGGTTCTCAGGCTTTTGGACTCAGTCTGGGACTCACAACACCAGCCCCTCAACTCTTAGGCCTTTGGACTCAAACTGAAATACACCACTCACTTTCTTGGTTCCCCAGCTTGCAGACAGTGGTTCATGGGATTTCTTGGCCTCCATAAACTTGTGAGCCAATTCTTACAATAAATCTCCCCTTTTAACTATCTATCTATTTATCTATCTATCTATCTATCTATCTATCTATCTATCTATCATCTATCCATCCATCCATCCACCCATCCATCCATCCTTCCTTCCATCCATCCGTCCACCCACCCATCCATCCATCCATCCACCCATCCATCCATCCACCCATCCACCCACCTCCATCTACCCATCCATCCATCCATCCATCCATCAATCCATCCATCCATCCACCCACCTCCATCCACCCATCCATCCATCCATCCATCCACCCAGCCATCCATCCATCCAGCCAGCCAGCCAGCCAGCCATCCACCCACCCACCCATCCAGCCAGCCAGCCATCCACCCACCCACCCATCCAGCCAGCCAACCATCCAGCCATCCTTCCACCCATCCATCCATCCATCCATCCACCCACCCACCCACCCATCCATCCATCCATCCATCCATCCACCCACCCAGACAGCCAGCCAACCAGCCAGCCAGCCATCCAGCCATCCGTCCATCCTTCCATCCATCCATCCTTCCTTCCATCCATCCATCCATCCATCCATCCATCCATCCATCCAGTTAGTTGTTTCTCTGAAGAAATCTAATTCAGCCTACTTTACAAAAATGTATAAATTTTGGAGTACAGATAAGTACATTAACAAAGCATGAACATACTTATGGAAACATCACAGAGGTAAAGAAAAATACTATTAGCCCACCAGAAACCCATCATACTTCCTCCCTTTTGGCTCCTCATAGCATGGGATAGTTTTCTCTGTTTTTGGAAATGGTCTAAAACAGTATTTGTCTGTGTTTGTGTTTGGCTAATGTTGCTCAATGTTTGCTAGTGAGATGGATCCATATTCTTCATTTAGCTGTATTATAATCTGTGGCTATCCCGTGGTCCCCCTTACATGTGATCTCACTTTCCCGCGGTCGATCACAGTCAGGAAGCAGACGATCCTCCTTCTGCCATATTGCCAGAAGGTTATTAGTCATGTAACGCTACATCAGAATGCCTACATATTCCACTCACTTCATCTCACTACTATTATTTCACATTATCAGTATTTCAGCATCTCAGATCATCACAAAAAGAAGAAAGGTAAAAACAGTACAATAAAATATTTTGAGAGAGAGATCACATTCACATAACTTTTACTAGACTATATTGTTATATCTGTTCTATTTTATTATTAGTTACTGTTATTCTTTTACTGTGTCTAATTTATAAATTAAACCTGATCATAGGTACGCATGTATGGGAAAATTGCATATACAGGGCTCAGTAATATCTATGGTTTCAGGCATCCACTGGGGTCTTGGACTGTACCCCTTACCAATAGGAGGAGACTAGTGGATATTCTTTACTTACCACAATTTATTCATTTATTCTACTATTGATGGTTACTTGAGTTGTTATCAGTTTGGGGCTATTTAAACAATTCTAAAAATATACTGATATTTTGGTTCTGTTAGGAGGACCATCTTCCTAGGAGTGAAATTTTGATATCCTAGTATATGCATTGATTTATATTTAGAAGATAATGTCAAACCATTCTTTCAAGTGAATTCACACTTTTATACTGGAAGCGGTCTTTGAAAATCCTGAATTATTCACACCCTTACAATTATTCTGTGTTACTCTTCTTTCCATTTTAGCCCTTCTCACTGGTGTGTAGTGGTACCCAGTTACAGTGGTAATTTGCATTTTCCTCAGAGATTTGGGCTCCTTTTCCTAAGTTTGCTGCCCATTAGAATAGCACCCTCATGAGGTTGTAGCTGGAGTCTCTTGTCCGCTCCTCTTCAGTTGTCTGCAATTTTCTTATTGACATGTTGGAGTACCCTATATATTCTTTATACAAGGCCTTTTTGGTTATATGTCTTAGAAATATATCCTTCCACTCTATGAAATGTCTTTTTTTTTAAAGATTTTATTGACTTATTTGAGACAGAGAGAATGAGAGATAGAGAGAGAGCACGTGCAAGAGAAGGAAGAGGGTCAGAGGGAGAAGCAGACTCCCCGCAGAGCAGGGAGCCCGATGCTGGACTCGATCCCGGGACTCCAGGATCATGACCTGAGCTGAAGGCAGTCACTTAACCAAATGAGCCACCCAGGCGCCCCTGAAATGTCTTTTCACTATCTTAATTATATATTTTGATGAGCATTTTTAACCTTAATAAAGAACAGTTTATCTACCTTTTCATCACGGTTAGTGCTGTTGGTTCGCCTTTAAGAAATCATTCTTTGCCCAAGTTTCGGAGGATACGCTCCCATGGTACCTTCTAGAATCCTTATGGAGTCCACACACCAACTAGGACTTGATTTGTGTGTGACGTGTGAGGAAGGGAGCCGCTAAAGGCAAGATGCACCCTACAACACAATGAATTTCCTTGCAAATGTGAAAGGTGATGTTAAACCAGGGGCGAGGGGAGAAGAGTTTATTATAGGAATGAAAAAATGAGTAACGGCTAAAATTGAGTTTGAAGCAGGAGTGTGGAGAGATGAAGCTGAAGAGATAATAATGACTAAAATAGGACTTATTAATAATACATTTGCAATATTATAATAAATTATATTACTTAGGGCTGCTACTTTTGACAGTAAGTGAGGCTTGATTCCTTTCAGCGACAGTAATAAGTGAAAGAATAATGAATAAGAGAGATTTACACAAAAATCTAGCTTGAAATGCATGTCTTATTTAAAAAAAATCCATAAGTTTTTAAAACAAATTCACTCTAAATAGCAATGCTTTATCAATAGTTGTAATAGTGAACAGATTAGACATCAAGATTTATACTTGAGTATTTTTAACATTTTTAAAATTCCCTCAAATATGAGCAAATTGCTAAGGTATGTAGATATGCTCACATATTTTCGGGGTGGAAGCCTTTTAAAGAACTTCTCCTCCAGAGATAGTTTTTAAGTAAAAAACATTTTAAAAAATAAAATGTATTTTTTTTCACCAAACATTTTCTGGCTTTGGTACTTAACATAATAATAACTGCTTTTTTATACAAACTAATAAGGTTAAGTGTCCACATGATTTTTATAGTGCTACTGAATTTTAATGGGTCTTGTGCACAATCAATTATGAAAATATTTAGGTCATTCCCACTTGCTCATATTGGCAAAGAACAAGAAAGGATAAAAATGTGTTCAAAGTATACACAGATGTGAAACTGCAGTCATGTCACTTCCTGAAATCGTCCACATGCATATTTGAGAATACTGGGTTATAATATCAGATATTAGAAGCATTTATAGGAATCCATGAACCAGTCTCAGATTTCAGCCATATTAAACAATATCAGATAATCTTTTTTGAAAGAACCAGTTAGTAAATATGTATTTAGTCAAAATCTCCATTAGTAGCCATTAATGAAGAACATATAATAATATCAAACTTTGTCCCTGTCCTCAAGGTACTAGTAGTCTAATTGAAAAAGCTAATATCTCTATACATGAAAGTTAAAGACGAGTCTATTGATTAAACATTACCCAGAGTCGTCATTAGAATTCAGACTGCACTGATATCTTGCAGAAATATGTGATATGCAGAGCTGATCTTGATAGAGACAATGACTTAGATGGTAGGATAGGATAAAATGAAATTTTGGAATTATCGCCATGTTTCCTAATTCTTTAGTTTTTACCCACCATCCCGAGGGAGCATGCAGGCATTTGAGGCCCGACTCTTAGGGAATGGAAAATCAGGAGATATATATATGAGACTTTAGAAAAAAGAAAGCAGATGGGGTGCCTGGGTGGCTCAGTCATTTAAGTGTCTGCCTTCGGCTCAGGTCATGATGATCCCAGGGTCCTGGGATCGAGCCCCGCGTCGGGCTCCCTGCTCGGCGGGAAGCCTGCTTCTCCATCTCCCACTCCCCCTGCCTGTGTTCCCTCTGTCACTGTCTCTCTCTGTCAAATAAATAAAATCTTAAAAAAAGAAAAAAGTAGACAATCCTGCTAAGAACATAGAACTGAGTTCACGATGCTATACGTACCGGCTTCTTTGAGGTGATGCTAAAAATGTTTCAACATGTTTATAATAAGAAATACGGAGCCCTGTGGCTGCACTTGGTGCACTCCTAACTGCTGATCTCTGTAGGTGATGAATGGAATTGGACTTTGAGCTACCCACTTAAGCTATTGACCTACGAGCTATTTCACATGGCAGGCAAGCCTGGTCAACCCCAAAGCAGGAGCAGAGACCTTCTTAAGTAAGACAACTGACGGAATGTGTTGCAAGCAAACTCAGGCGAGAATAGCCTCCCCTAGGATAAATAAATAGTGCACCAGACAGCAGTATCTCAGGACTATAGATCGCAATGTTCTTGCCCATGCCCTTACGGGCTTAAGGAAGAAGGGTTTCAATATATCGGTATCCTGGAAGTGAATTCCTGGTAGAAACTGGTTACAGTTTGAAACAAGACCCAACCCTCAGAAGTTACATAAATAACAGATGTAGAATCAAAGAATGAATGAATGAATGAATGGTCTGAAAGCAGTCAAGAAAGACCAGGGTACGGACTTATGATCACTGGAGAAATCTAGCCTATCTAACTGCTTTATTGATGACCTAATTTCAAAATAATGCAAGAGTATTTTGTTAATGCCCAAACTTGAGACAAAATTCTGATTCTGATTTCATGAAACATTTTGGCTATTTCACGTCAACAAATATGCGTTACCACCTAAGTCTGCCAGACACAATGCTCAGTGATGAGCATACAAAGATGAAAGACACATTTGCTCTCCCAGCAAGGAATTTGCCATCTTAAAAAAAAAAAGAAACCCATAAACAGACAATTTTGCGAAGGAAAAAGGTGGCACCATTTAAAGTCAGTCCAGTCTACTAGATTGAGAATGTCTTTTTGGAGGACACAACATCTAACATAAACTTAAATGTAGGTAATGAGTTTGGTAAGTAAATCTTAGGGACTATTATGTTTCAGGCAAAGGGGAAAACATGAGTAAATGTAGGCAATCATAAAACCCATAGCTAATCTATACTATTATAACATAAACATCAAGTTGGGGAGTGCTAGAAAGTAAGGCCAGGGAAACAGGCCAGGACCATGATACAAAGGACATGTTGTATGTCCTATGGTTGATCCCGATGGAGCCACAGACATGCTCAGTAGAAGGGTAATAAGGCCAATTTCATATTGTAGATAAATCACTGCTGTTACACTGCAGACAGTGGATTCGGGAGTATAAGATGTAAAGCAAAGGGACATGGTTTATATTTGCTATTCAGGTTTCATCCAAGGAAGCAGACAAGCCAAGTTAGAATATGGCAAATATGCTGAATCTAACAGAGCAGTTTTCACTGATATCATATAATATATAACTTACTAAATGGCATAAATATCACCTATGTAAATATATACAAAGTGCAGAAAAGTTTCAGTTTTGATGCTGAAAAGAGCTTATAATGAGTCTATAAAAACAGAAAAATAGATCGTTGCCCCCATGGCTGTGTTTCAACCAAACTTCTAGCTTTTGTTTTTTTTCCCCCACTTACGTGATGAACTAGAATAAAATGTGTGTGAAAGAGAGAGAGACAGACAGAGCATCTGTGATTTGCCAACTTCATTCTTGCAGGGGAAGTTGCTTGGACAGGAAGGGTCTTGGGAAAGAAGTCGAACATGTATCAAAAATAACTGTTTATTATGTGCCAACATCTAAAAGCTTCAGAGAATTGAAACTGTAAAAATTAATTTTTTTACAAATAAATTAAAACATGCAAAATGAAGGCAGTGATTAAGATATGAATATACAAATGTCAGTAGCATTGGAATAAAGTAGTTCGGTAATGTTCCAGAGAAATGACTGTCTACTTAATTTTATCAGTATAATAAAATAATGGTGATAGCATATCTTTTGCATTTTTAATATTTAACTAGAGTAAGGGGGTGCCCATATTTTAAGAATACAGTTCCAAAGTATTTTGAGGGAGCTTTCAGGAGTGAAAATCATTTTCCTTCCCATATCGATACACTTCCAAGTCATTCTTCTTGCCTCCACTTTCTGACATTCTGCAAGCTCTGTGAACTTCGCTGTTAGGTTTGATTTCTCTCTTCTTTTTCTTTGTCCACAGTAAGCATTTTACCTGAGTGTCCAGACTGTCTCTCCGTGCTTATTTTACTAATTCTCATAGTATTGGCTTCCTGCGAGGTTCCTAACTGGCCCACTGAACACGCTTCCCTGCTGACCCCACAACCTCAGAATAGTCCGCACCAGCCTCTGGAGCCCAGAGTAAGGGTGTGTCCATGTGTGCGCATGCGCTTACATGACGTCACCTTCCTCCCTGGAGTGCTTGAATGAAACGTTCTATTTCCCCAGATAATGAGCTGTAGTAATTCTGAGGATCTCTGAAGCAAACATTTGTTTTTGCCATTTCCTAGGAGGAGGTTTACATCTCTACCTCATGAGCTAAGCATCAAATTGTGACATGCCTTACTTTGGGAAAGAATAATTCTGGACTGACTATGAAGACATGGCTGTGGATTTTTGCCATAGATTTTCACAATCATTGATTATCTTCTTTCATTTTAAAGGGGGGGGAAGAGAGGAACAATGCATTATATATAAATTGCCCTTTTCTCCAATTAGAAATTGGTTGTTTAACCAGTGAATGATCTTTGCAAATAAATTCCTCATAGTGTCTGAAATTTAATCACATGTTATAGAAAGAGCTTATTTATTTGTTTGTTTCCTTGTTTCTTTGTTGTAAATAAAGAATGTTATGCTTGGTTCTAATATTCTGCACATATTCTTGGATGGATTGAGGAGAATGGGAGATAAACTTACTCTATGCATTACTTTTTTGCATTATTATATATTAGTAAATAAATATGCATTTCCTATAAAAGATACATTGTTTAATCTCTTTAAACCTGTTTTATTGGAATGCCTGGGTGGCTTGCTTGTTTAGTGTCTGCCTTCAGCTCAGGTCATGATCCCAGGGTCTTGGGATCATCGGGCTCCTTGCTCAGCGGGAGTCTGCTTTCTCCCTCTGCCTGCTACCCACCCCCATCTTGTGCACTCTTTGTCTCTCTGACAAGTAAATGAAATTAAAAAAAAAATAAAAAA
Organism: Callorhinus ursinus; assembly: GCF_003265705.2. Taxonomy (NCBI): domain Eukaryota; kingdom Metazoa; phylum Chordata; class Mammalia; order Carnivora; family Otariidae; genus Callorhinus; species Callorhinus ursinus. Next base: position 2,630,250 of record NW_027397094.1, on the reverse strand, counting down.
ATAAGCCTGTTTTATTTTCTGTGTAATGGATATGAGGATAATATTAATAACAATTATGATACAAAATAACAGTATCTACCATCTATTGTTGTCCTGAGGATTAAATGAGTAAAAAACCCTTAGTGATATGCCTACCACAAGGAAACACTCAAGAAGCCTTAGCAATTACTAACAATTCCTAATTGTATATTATATCTTGCATAAAATTGAGCAATTCACAAAGATACTGGCATAATCCTACCAATCAAAAGGCTAAGTAATCCTTTTTACACTGATGGTACTAATCCCAACTGATGCAGTCTGTCCCCCTCCAGAGGAGGATCATGAGATGATTCTTTATAAAACTGGTAAACGAAACATCAATTATTCAGTGACAAGAGCTTGCCTCTAAGGGTTACAGACACTGAGAAATCAATAAATAGTGCTGGAAAAGTATTGTGATAGATGGTGCTAGTTTCAAAATTAATCATGTTTAGTTTAATCTCATTCAATAACAGTCATGATGTTGATTCTCACTGTTAAGTTACATTTCTTAGTGAAACAATCCTCTCTTAAGACTATCCTACCCATCATTCAGAGCTTTCTAATAGCAGTGTATTAAGTCATCATTAGCAGGTTCATTATCTATGGGCTGCTGTGGAAACTAAGAGCCTCTGTAATGGCCATGGACTAGAGTTCAGCCCATTTGTGTCAGAAGGATTTTGAATTATACTTTCCTTCTCACTCCTGCTCCTATCCTGCTGTAACGTGTTGCCAGAGAGCGTGAGATGCAGAACAGAAGTGTTTCTCTAATTGCTACTGTAAAAAATACTTAGTTTAGAACACAGTGAAACTTTCATTTATGTGAGCAGGAAAAAAAATAAACTATAAAAAAAAAACACAGAGCAGAAGGTTTTAATCTTATTTCTTTTTCTTATGTAATAATCTGATTTATCAACTTTTCTGAATCTACTACCTCATTATTGTCATTTCAAATTTTATGATTAGCAGTAAGATGAGCGTTTAATTTCTGTTCCAAACTGGGACTGCTTTGGAAAAACCAGAATACTGAATCACCTGCCTGTGAGAACTACATTCTCTTGTTTGGCAAATGTGCAAACACTGGACTCAGAAATACCTTAGAGCTCATTTATTTTTTTAAAGATTTTATTTATTTATTTGACAGAGAGCACAGATGGGCAGAGCAGCAGGCAGAGGGAGAGGGAGAAGCAGGCTCTCCGATGAGCAGGGAGCCCCATGCGGGGCTTGATCCCAGGACCTTGGGATCATGACCTGAGCTGAAGGCAGACGCTTAAACGACTAAGCCACCCATGTGCCCCAGCCTTAGAGTTCTTTTAAAGTTCACTTCCCTGACCCATTGAATTACTCTATCTGCTCAGGCAGCCTGTCATCACAACTCAGGCCATTCACATGCTGAGCCTGAACAGTAGTCAGGAAGAGTTCCACTGATTAATCTATTTGTCACTCTAAAGAAAGAAAATGCCTTTACTTTAATACTCCAAGTCACTGCGACATATTATTGAAGCACCATTAAGGAGGACCTGATATGATTTCTTTTCAAGAGTGACAGTGTGAATTGGTCTAGCAATATTCTCTTTCAGACATCTAATCTGACAAACTCACACCTTTTACATTTGGAAACAAGTGAACTTCATTTTCGAAATGGAATAAATTGTCAACATGAGTTTCTGGAACTCATATGGCCTCTACAAGCTATGGGCATCCATTTTCAGGGCAGTACAATAAAGGAAAACATGAAGTCTCTCAGCTATTACATGGATGAAAACTAAAGAACCAAATCATTTTGAATAGGTATAAAACCTTAGAGTCTATTATATACTCCAACATTACACTAAAAGAAAATCATCTCTGTAATAGTAAGCTTTTCTCTGCATAGAAATGTCCAGAGATGTCAAAAGAAAGTCCAGTTAAAAATATAAACATTTATTACTGATGTACTTTAACCTTAATTTGAAACCAAATATATGTTACTGTTCTTTTTAACTTTAGTTCTAATGTCTGTAGCTATTCAGTAAGAGATGACTCAGGTTTTAAAATTCAAAACTTCAAGAATTGGAAACAACCAAATTTATAATAAAGTGTCTTCTTTTCATGTATAATACCTTCTGTTTTGATAATCATTGCTCACAGTTTAATTTCCAGGTCTTTCATTATTAATGGTGTTTAGATTGTATGATGTTTAACTGGTTCTGACTTTTTTGTCCTTGATTATAAAAGCATGTATTAAACATTGCTGAATTTTGAAATACCTACACATATTTCCTTTTTAGGTACTGTCAGGGTAATTGCATCTCCTCAGGCACTCCTAAATTTGAATGTTGAGAGAGAATTTTTTTTTCTTTTCAAAGATATTATGAAATCATCTTATATGTTTTCCACTAGTCTTCAATTTGCTACATAGCCTTTAGCGAAGATAAAGGAAATGCACTGTGTCTGCATAACCCAAAAACTGCTAGGAGGAGAACAGAAAAGAGCAGGAATCTTTTTTTTTTTTTTTTTTTTTTTGAGACAGGGAGAGAGGGGGGGGGGGGGGGGGAGGCGGGGCAGAGGGAGAGGAAGAGAGAGAATCCCAAGCGGGCTCACCTAGCCTGGAGCCCCACACAGGGCTCAACCTCATGACCCTGAGATAATGACCTGAGCCAAAATCAAGAGTCAGGTGCTTAACTGACTGAGCCACCCAGGTGCTCCAAGAGCTAGAATCTTTGTTGAGCATTTAGGCTCAAAGGAAAGATTTACACCCCTCGTTCAAGCAGAAGTGGCATATGAAGAAATCTTAGTGGAAGACACAGTGATGGGGACAAGATGCACTTGTAAAAGGCTTGTGATGAGCAGGGATGTTTTGAAGAAGTTCAAGTACAGTCTCATGTTTACAGTAGGACAAAAAGAGCTCCACAGGTCCGTTCAAATAAGGGAGAAAGAAGTTGATAGGTGGAGCCCGATCCATGCCTGGGAGAGGTTTCACTGGGGTTTTGGGTTGCAGAACTAAAGAATCGGTGACTTAACATTCCTACAGTTGCCGAGAGTGTCACTGGGAAGTAGGACTTGGAGGCTTTACTCAAAAATGCAGGAAGATGGTGAGAATAGAGAGAAGTAGTAGTAAACCAGCAGGGTTGGGGATTAATATGGGTGTAAACTAAAAACCACACAGAATTAATCATCTCATCAGTTATATTGTATCAAGACTCACTCCCTTAATTTTACTTAAAATAACCATGAAATGAATAGTTTAGATGAACTTTGAACCTTACTCTGTAGAAAAGCAGATCTTAGCACTCTATGTGTAAAATAGGCATATGATAGAAGAAGGTGGCGGGGATGAAACTTACAAAGATAGGTTTTGGTTCCTAGCCCAAAACTTAAACAGATTATCTCTCTATGGTCTTATCTAGTGGGAAGCACAAATCAGCAGCAGCAAGGCAGGTGCACTTGAACTTTCCCTCAATGCACTGGAGTAAAATTGGAGCAGTTGCTTGCTTAAGTTTTATTTTATAGAATTCATTCAATTTGGCATGTGTGCTTAGACCCAGCTGTTCATAACTGAATGAAGTTGAAAAATGTTTCAAAATAACAATGGGGATACATTGAAGCTGTTTCCATTTAATAGTCCACATTGAAGAAAAAACTCAAATCAACCCATTTCAAAACTAGTCACAGTTTTGTCATCCTGCAGCTTTGCACTGTGGACAGAAGCAGAAGACTAGCGTGTTTCGTAAACAAGACTGGTTCTGGGTGAAAACTGTATTCCCCCTGTGAATAGCAGCCGAGTAAGTATTGTTCAGATTGCTAAGGCTTGCTAATCCTATCTGCTTTTCTGTGGCCGTCTTGAAATTGAAGAAGTGACAGTTCAAATACAATCTGGACTGATTATTCAGAGTTCTATAGACCATGGAAGATTTTAGAAGCCAGTATATATTTTAACCGATGAATATAACTAGTGTCTGTGCCAAGTCTCACTGTATCTAAAAACTTTATTATGGAACACTTACATAGTTCTTGATAAATCTTGAAGAACTTTTTAATTTATTTGGCCATATAATACTATTAGGCTTATTCTATTTTATAAGTACCTTATTTATGCATTGAGAAATTAACCTAAAAAAATTATCAAATTTCTTTCCCTAGATTCAGAAAAACAAAACATATTAAATTTATCAAAAAAGATCAAACACTTTCCCTACCAACTGCAATTTGATTTTTGACTTGATGAACCTTGGACTACAGTTTTGTATTTGGGTTTCAGAAGAACCAAGCGCTCTTCTTAATCCCATGCCTGATGCTTGTCAATGAAGCAATGTGTTGTGTGGTAAACAGGATAGAGGCTATGAGGCTGACAAACTGACTGGAGTTACTTGACCTCTCTGAGCTTCCATTTTTGCATTAGAAACGCTGACCACTTAGCAGCCCTTATTAGTTGGTTATGTTTCCTTTCACAAACTCACAGATATACACTACTTAGAAGGAACTATGCCAGAAAAGCTGAAAATGGGGCACAGCACAGTAATCAGAGAAGGAGATCCTGTTTTGAGGAAGGTGTCAGGTATCCTGTGAGGTGAACGGTCTACTGCAGACATCACCAGTTTCTGTAAATAGCTTCCCCAGTGAAAACCATAGGGCAGCTTTTCCAGTGGTGTTGAGGTGAGCAGAGAAACAGTACATGAAATGACTGAGCCTGGAGCATACACTCAGATAGTATTTGTGTCCAAAGTATTACACACAGGCTCAGATAGTGACACAGCATACACATATGTCCTGTAAAATACTCAATCTTTATCCTCAGTAAGACTCACCAGAGTTGTTTCAAAAAATCCTTAGTCACTGAATTTAGTAGCATTATGATCTAATCCCAGTATAGGAATCATAACTTTTAAAAAAGATACATTTGGCTGAGTAACTTTTTCCAAACGACATAATAAAATGATCTTGTAAGGCTCTCAAATAACCTAAGAAATTCATTAAAGAAAGCACTTCATGTCCTAATAACATGATTCCATTAACTTACTCTAAGATTTAGGAAGTTAAATTCAAGTCCTTGCCTGCAAGTGTTAACCTTTGAGGCCATCACTTAACACCTCTTCATATTTCACAGTGGTCCTTCTATCATTTCCAAACCAGGACTATGTATGTCTTCATATTTGCTATTCACTTAATCTTACATTTTTGTAATTTCTATGCCATGATGTAAACAAATACATTCAAATCCCAAAAATGTTAATATCGTCTCATCTACCACATTCTTTTCTATTCAGTTTTTGAGAAAAAGACATTTTTCTCAAAAAGTTAAAACCTTATTATCATGATTAATAGAAATTACTAGGCACAAGCTTGTTAATAAAAAAATATTGGAATTAGTAACTCCAACCAACTTTTTTCTAGGTCTGTCCCCAAACCAAAAATATACCAGGAAATAAACACAATGAATCTCCCAAAGACAACAAATATACATGCTTTAGTTCACCACCTTATCCCCAGTACAATGCTTGATTTGAATTTGAATTAAAATAATTATCCTTTCCAAAGATGGCTATATGAACCATTTGAATATAGTCGACTTTCTTATCCATTAATAAGTTACTATCAGCTGTAGAGAGTAGAGTACCTGCACTGAAAGTCTGTGGGTAAAGTTTATATGGCTCAACAGAATATACAAAAAATAAATAAATAAATGGATACACAAATATATATAATTACAACATAATTATATATACAAAAATTTCCTTCTTAAAATGGTTATTGAAGCAGACCCTATCCCCTGAAACCCAGCCAGTTACAAGGAAACATGCTTTGGAACAAATGCTGTGTATACAGGCAGGACCCCTCACCAGCCTTGTGCTGTCTGTGCTTGGTGGAAGAAATAAGGCTTATCTCGATGAAAGAGCTTTCAAATGCACAGGGAAGACAACATGAAATAGCCTGAGAGATCTTATCCTAAGAGAAAGAGGGACAATGGGGGAGTACGATCCTAGGTTCACCTCCTCCCATGGATACAACTAGAGAACACCCACATCATTGTAAATAACCCAGAAAAAGGACCCAAAGACTGGCAGAATAGACTCTCCACACGTCACATCAAAAAAGATAGAAGGAATGGAGACATGGTCAGGAGCCAAATGGACCCAAGGGACTATCCACAGAAAGGAGGAATGCCTCAGGCATGGAGAGGGGAGAGAGGCAGACTCCACACAAGATACTCCAGGCATGGAGAGCCTACACCGGGAAGATGAACCCCTATAACATCTGGCTTTGAAAACTAGAGGGCCTTAACTTCACAAGTTCTTAAAATCAGTGGGGCTTAATACCTGGAACTTTAAAATTAGCAAGCTAGGCTCTGGGAGACCCAGAGGATGATGGGAAACTGAGTCCCTGCCCTTGAAGTGAGCACAAAAAACAGCCTGGCTGAGATATAGCACAGAAGCAGCAGTTTGAAATACACCTGTATGGTAGGGAGATTTGTCTTTTAATTTTGGGGCCTATGCTAGAGAGGCAGTGATCTTTGGGAGACTTCTCTAGGAACAAAGGAGCTGGTGGATGTAATTTCCCTCCCCCCACACCCCCACCTAGATATAAAGGAACCAGCAACAGGAGCACTCTCCACCTAGCTTGCTAATAGTGTGCCCCATTCCACACTCTCCTGCAGACCCGCCCCCCCAACCCAGCTTTAGCAGGAGTTCATCAAAGACAACCACTGCAGACGACAGCATTGAAGGCAAAAGTGGCTCAGTCACAACAAAAGGGCACATGCAACACACACCAGAGACACCTCTGAAGCACCAGGTTCTGGTGAAGAGGGAACACTACATTGCAGGTCACTACAGGAACTCATCTTCATAAGGCTGCTACTTGCAAGAGCAGGAAACACCACTGGCTTTCTTAACACATAGAAATAGACACAGAGTTAGACAAAATGAAGAGACAGAGGAGTATGTCCCAAATGAAAGAACAGGACAAAACCACAGCAAGAAACCAGAATGAAATAGAAAGAAGTAATATGCCTGATATAGAATTTAAAGTAATGGTAAAAAAGATACTCACTGGACTTGAGAAAAAAGGGGAGGACCACCGTGAGACCCTTAAAGGGGTAGAAAACATAAAAAAGAACCAATCAGAGATGAAGAACTAAATAATTAAAATTAAGGCTACACTAGAGGGAATAAACAGTAGACTAGAGGAAGCAGAAGAGTGGATCAGTGACCTGGAGGAGAGTAGTAGAAAGCAATCAAACTAAACAGGAGAGAGAGAAAAACAATGATACAAAAATGAAAATAGACTTAGGGAATGAGCAAAAGATCAAGTGTAATAACATTCACATTATAGGGATCCCAGAAGGAGAAGAGAGAGAAGGGGACAGAAAATTTATTTGAAGAAATAATAGCTTAAAACTTCCCAAATTAGGGGAAGAAAACAGAAATTCAGCTCCAGGAGGCACAAAGAGCCCCCAGTAAAATCAACGCAAGGAGGTCCACAACAAAACACATAGTTATTAAAAATGGCAAAAAGTAGTGATAAGAGAGAATTTTAAAAGCAACAAGAGAAAAAAAGACAGTTACACAGCACAAGGAAAAATCAACAAAACTAAAAGGCACCCTATGTTATGGGAGAACATATTTGCAAATGACATATCTGATAGAGGGTTACATATTTCTAAAATATGTAAAGAATTTATACAACTCAACACCAAAAAAGCATCAAGTAACCTTATTATAAATGGACAGAAGACATCTAGATGGACAAAAGATACATGAAAAGAGTCTGAACATCACTCATCATCAGGGAAATGCAAATCAAAACCACAATGAGTTATACCACACACCCGTCAGAGTGGCAAAAATTTAAAAACACAAGAAATGTTGGTGAAGGTGTGGAGAAAAAGGAGTCCTTGTGCACTCTTGGTAGGAATGCAAACTGGTGCAGCCACTGTGGAAAACAGTATGGGGGTTACTCAAAACGTTAAAAATAGAATTATCCTAGGATCCAGTAATTCCTCTATTGATTATTTACCCAAAGAATAAGAAAGCACTAATTCCAAAGGGATGTATGCACCCCTACATTTATAGCAGCATTACTTACAATAATCAAATTATGGAAGCAGCCTGTGTCCATCAATAGGAGAATGGATAAAGAAAATGTGATATATATATATATATATATATATATATATATATATATAATGCCATATTACAGTCATAAAAAGGAATGAAATCTTGATATTTGCAATAGAGAAGGATCTAGAGCATATAAATCTAAATGAAATATGTCAGAGAAAGACAAATCCAATATTATTTCACTCATGTGGCATTTAAGAACTGAAACAAAGGAAAAAAGAGACAAATAAAAAAACAGACTCTTAACCAAAGAGAACAACTGGTGGTTACCAGAGGGGAAGTAGAGGGGAGGGGAAATGTATGAAATAGGTGAAGCGGATTAAGTAAACCTATTGTAATGAGCTTTGAGCAATGTACAGAATTGTTGAATCATCATATTGTACATCTGAAAGTAATATAACACTGTATGTTAATTATACTTGAAATCAAATAAATAATAAATTTAAAATACAGAAAGAATGCAGCAGATATTTCAAAAAGGTCATTTACTAAAAGCCAATAAACAAAATTAGACCTACAAAAAATAAAATGGCTTCTGAAATAAACTACTCAACAGGAGAGAGAATTAAGACTGAAGAACAGAAGAAAATACTATCCATGCATCCATGCATCCATCCATCTAGCCATCCATTTATCTATGCTTCCATCCATCTATCCATCCATCCACCCATCCATCCATCCTTCCGTCCATCCACCCATCCATCCATCCACCCACCCATCCACCCATCCACCCATCCATCCATCCATCTATTATCCATCCATCCATTTATCCATCCATCCATCGATTCATCCATCTGTCCATTCATCTACCCATCTCTCTTCCTAGTAGCTGCAAATACAACTCTTAGGATTATGAGTCATTTTGAAAAACAGATGATAATAATAATGAATACCAATACTTTGGGCATTTCTTTTTTCTTTAAGTTTGTTTATTTATAATCTCTAAACCCAACATGGGGCTGGAACTCATGACCCCAAAATCAAGAGTTGCCTGCTCCAACAGCTAAGCCAGCTAGGTGCCTCTGCTTTGACCATTTCTAATAAAAATTCCTATGAATGAATATTACTTATTTTCAGGCATATATTTAATTTATAGTCAAAAGTTAAGGCACTACCAGGCTGAAGAACATTGAAGAAAATGTTTGTGTTCTTAGACTATGAATGGACGTCTAATACATAAAGTGATGAGCTAGATGAATTATGAGAAAGTAATGGGTTTAAGTTTCATTGATTCAAAGTTATGATTGAGCAGCTCATTTCTCTGATGTAAAGAGAAATGTAATTAGAAAGGAACTGCAATTGCAGTGTTCATAAAAAAAAATAGTCTACAAGCTCATACATCACTCTGAGTCAGTTAAGAACTTACTGAGGAATGTGATAATTCTATTTTTTACAGTTTTTTTCTTTTTTTTGCACCAAATTGCAGTCTTGGGCTGAAGCTGAGGAGGAGGGACTAGCAGCATCCATGTGAGCAGCTGAGCTTAACAATACTTGCAGTGATAAGGATCCCAGAAAGTGAGCCTGGAATTCTGGGGAGCTGCCTTTCAGACTTCTATTTGGGAGACAAATACTGATGTGCATGGATGGCTGTCACAGGTCATCACATGAGCTAAACGGAAATCTGTCTGGACTCATGCCAGGGACGGTAACGAGTAACATCAAGCAAACTCAGGGCTTAACTCTCCCTTCTTAACAAGGGCTTGTCCAAGTTGGAGAGAGAGTGTTCTAGTCTATCTACATGTTACCTCTTCTTTTTCCTTCTGTGGGGCTGGGGGTGGATGGTAGCGTTAAAAGTCTTTTCTATCCCTTTCTAAAAAAATGGTCTATAAACTCAGAAATATTTAATGAGAAAGTAAATTCTACAGAACTTAATCTTCCAAGAAAATAAATTTTATTATAAATACTTATGGAAAAGAAAATAAGCATATATGTTTATAAAATAAGCCTGATTCTAGGGGTGCCTGGGTGGCTCAGTTGTTAAGCGTCTGCCTTCAGCTCAGGTCATGATCCCAGGGTCCTGGGATCGAGCCCCACATCGGGCTCCCTGCTCTGCGGAGAGCCTGCTTCTCCCTCTCCCACTCCCCCTGCTTGTGTTCCCTTTCTCACTCTCTCTGTCAAAAAATAAATAAAATCTTTAAAAAAATGAGCCTGATTCTATAGGTCATGTCTCAAAAACAATCTCATTATTGTTATGATGCTTTAGGTGTGGGAGCGCATGTGAGTGTTTTTGAATGGAGAGTGAATACCTATCGGTGAACCTGGGTGGCTCAGTCAGATAAACTGAAATCAAGAGTTGAAGACCAAGATCAACTCTTGATCTCAGTTCAGGTCTCGATCTCATGCTCACATCCCAGACATGCCACAACTAGCACCTAAACTATATGTTTTGCGTCCTTCATCTCTCTCTGCCCAGCAAAACCCAGCTTATCATTTAATACTTAATGAAGTTCACCTTCTTAATAAAACCCTTCTACTTCTCAGTTGTAAAAAGAGTTCCTTGCCCTTGAACTTGTGTCCTTTATATGTGCCCGTAAGATAGATCACATGGTACTTTGTGGTAGTCACGTACGTCTGAATATAATATACCTTTTCTTGCTAGCATTCAAGGTCCTTAAAGGCAGTGTCTGGGTTTTGAAGGACTTTCATCAAAGAGGTCAAATAAACTGTTCCCAGGGATACAAAATCAGGCAAGCTCCTGTTTCCCACTGATGGAATGGAACATTAACTCCTTGTCCAACTCAGCCGCATATGCCTGGGTGCTAAGAGTGTTCCAAGGCGTCCCATGCCTCCAGGGTGACACTGAAGCCCCTGAGGTGTGCCTCTGTCAGGCACTGCACCTGGACTGGCTGGAGATGACAGAGATGCTGTCCTGTGGCCACCTGGTCCAGAGGCAGGGGATCCTGATGGCCCCGAGGCAGCACCTGAGCACTCTCTGGTCTAGTATGTGGGCATCATAAAGCTGGAACCACCAGCTGGAACCCATCTTTGACACACTCTCTGTATTACAAGAGTATTTTATACATCACAGTTATTAATATACTTACTGAATAAATAAGAGTTCAGAAAGCAGAATGGAAAGATAAGAGTGAATGTCACATTAGAAGTGAAAAATTCCATTAAGAATACAATAAAGCACAATGAACACAATAGGTTAATCATTTTGAAATGGTGAAGGCTGGAAAGAGTCTTAGGTTGCTATTGTTGTATGAAGTCATGTAAATCACTGGTACTCAGCTTTGTTAATGAGTTAAGAAAGTCAGGGCAGCTTTCTAATTCTACTTCTGGTGAAAATAGCTGTGTCATCTCTCTGGGTCTCATTTCTGCATTTGCGAAGTGAGAAATGAATTGGATGACATCTAAGCATTTTTCTAAACTTTGAAACTGATGTGCTTAAGATCCTCAGTCGATGGCAAAGAAGTAAACATTCACCTAACGGATACTGTCAAGCACAAATCAGGTGCTTAGGCCCCTATCTTGTTGCTAGCAAGACAGAGTAATGAACAAAACAGACTTAACACCCCGCCGTCTTGGAGTTGAAATCTTAGTATGCGGAGTCATAAAGCAAAATACAAGTGTGTGGTCTGTTAGAAAATGATCAGTTACAGAGAAACAGAAGGGAAGGTGTATAATGAACAGGCCAGAGGGTGAATAAGCTGAACACGGTGGCGAAAGCCAGACTGTCTGGAAAGTGCGGTGAAGGGTCCAGGCTTGGGGATAATGCAGGAGGAGCGTCCCTGCCAGAAAGGACAGTGCCAACATCCTGATTGGGGGTGGGGGCAGGTGCCACCTGCTGGGAACACGATAAGGAACGCTGTGGCTTGAGCCAAGTAAGAGAAACAGAGCCCACTGTAGGCACTGTGCCAGCAAGTTAAGAGGAGGTTAGGTCACCTAGCATCCTCAGGACATTGAAAGAATTTGGCTTTCACTCGGAATGAGATGGAGAGTCACTGAGGATTTTGAGCAGAGTGGTTTGGCTTTCAAAGGGTCACTTGGGCTGCTGTGTTAAAATGGATTATAGTGGGGCGAGGAGGTGAACAGAGACATGGGAGTCAACAGTTTCTAGAAGATACTTCTGACAATAATGCTTGAAAAATTAGTAACTTGGCTAAAGTTGCAGTAACGAGTCCACCTCTTTTAATTTAGGTTTTTCCACTGTGGCCATCAGAGTGACTAAAAGTTCTACCTTCCTAAAGTATATAAGATATCCGAATCACTTTCTCCAGCAATCCAGAGCTAAAACACCGCAGTCAGGTAACATCTGGCTCTACGTAATGTGATAGAAAGGAAAAAAAAAAGAGAGAGAGATAAACAGTACTGTATTGGTTGCTAAAAAAAAATGATTCATTGCAAGTATTCGTCATGATGTCATGAGATCAATAACATCTCCATTAACAGAAGAGGTCACACAGAAAGCAAAAGAGGGGACTTCCAATTTGGAGAAGGTATAATCACTCCTGGCAAAGAAATATGGAGAAAGGTGTATTTGTTTTCTATTGCTGCCGTAACAAATTACTGCAGAACTGGTGACTTATCCTTAGTTCTGAAGGTAAGAGATGAACACTATGTCTCACTGGACTAAAATCACAAGGCTGGCAGGGCTGTGTTCCTCCTACAGGCATAAGCCGGGACCCGTTCCTTGCTGTTCTACTTTCTACTGGGTGGCTCCCTTCCTTGGTGTGTGTTCCCTTTGATCCTGAAAACCAGCAATGGCCAGCTGAGTCGCTTTCAGTGGGGCATGATGCCTTCTGTCTCTCTCTTCCATCTTAAAGGATGTTTATGATCACCCTGGGCCCACCTCGATAATCTGGGATAATCTCCCCATCTCAAGGGCAAGTGATGAGTAACTTTAATTCCCGCCTGCCATATATGGTACATACTCCCAGGTTCTGGGATTAGGACCCTTACATCTTCTGGGGGCTCTTCACTCTGTCTACCACCAATGGTAGGTTGGATAGGTTGAAGGGGATGATGCCAGGTAAATCTTTCCCTTGCATCATAGCTTTCGTCAAACTTGATCCAAACATATGTAGTAGGATATATGGCACATTTCAAAACTGTCCCATTTCATTATTTTATATGAAGTCAACCCATCTTTAGAGACAACAACTGACATGTTATCAGATTACTGCCTTTCTGTGTGATCATGAGAGGAGTTGTCTGTGCAGGAGACTTTCCCAAACATGTTTAATCTTGCTTATCTTTGGAGTGCATGTGTGTTATTTTTCAGAAGGTGACTAAGGCAATTTTGAGTATAACATAAAGGCAGTTAGGATGTGTATGCCTACTCATTACCTCTCAGATGAACTGTAAAAGCCCCCACTTAAAAGGGATGATGATAATACTCAAGAATGAAGAAGCCACACTTGGAAAATATTCTAATACACTGATCATTGAATGGTGAAGACTCTGCCATGTGGAAGGACATGGAGAAAGATTATCCACCTATGTTTCTGGAAAGTTGTTTTGGGGTTTTGTTGTTGTTGTTTCCTGAAGAGACTGTAGATTTCCACTGCAGATTTCCATATGATGAGTGACAGACCTTGGGTAGGAATATTTGGTCTGTGGAGGCACGCCTTATTCTGGGGAAAGTCCGTACATATTCTTTCCTCAGAGACTTGTATTTAAGGTCTCCTTTCTGGATGGGAGAGAAATGCCCAAGGGCACTACCAAAATGCCTCAGGTGGCAGCCCTGGAAAGTCTACCTCTTTCGCTTTTTTTCAACCATCACTGCCATCTTCCAGTAATTCATCAAAATAACAAAGGGAAAGAGGAGAGTCACCTGCTACATGTCTAGGCCTCTTAGAAAACATGGAGTTGTTCCTTTGGCCACACATGCATGATTCTATAAGGACAGTGATATTGTAGCCATCAAGGGAATGGCACTGATCAAAAGGAACGCCCTGTCAACATTGCCATGGGAAAGCAGGAGTCCGTGAGGTTACCCAGCATGCTGTTGGCACTGTTGTGAACAATCAAGGGAAGGCCGAGATTCTTGCCAAGATAATTCATGTATGTATGGAGCACACTCAGGGCTCAAAGAGCCAGGATAGCTTCCTGAAGTGTGTGAAGGAAAATGATCAGAGAAACAGAAGGAAGCCAAAGAGAAAGGTACATGAGTTCAAGTGAAGAGCCAGCCTGCTCCACCCAGAGAAGCACACTTTGTGAGAACCAACAGAAAGGAGCCTGAGCTGGGGAACCCATCCTGTATGAATTCATGGCATGATAAGTGTAAAAAAAAAAAAAAATCTCAGGATTGTAAAAAAAAAAAAAAAAAAAAAAAAAAAAAGGTCTACCTCTTGCACAGGTGACATATTACCCAGTAGTGGACATCTCTAGAGATGCAAGGATTTATGACCTTTGAGAACAGCCATATTGCATGCTGAATTTTACATGTCTTTTTGTTGAAATTTTCATCACTCTCTTATAATTTACATACAGCATAATTTTGGTTAGAAATTACAGATTTGCCTCTATTCTCACTGTATTTGCCGAAAGGATGGATAGGTGTCCACCACTCGGATGAAGTGTTTCACAAAAAGCTACGTGGGCAAGAAGGAACCAGAGGGTGTCACTTGCAGGATGAGTGCCCTACGTAAAAGGGGTTGGAGGTCCTGATCTGGGGCCAGATGGTAAATTGTGGTGGCAAGTAATGACCCAGAAAGATTTTGGAGCAGATACATGTCCCTGGAAATCTCTAGATACCTCATAAATGACTGAATTCTTACACATAATCAAGTAAACTTGGGGTCAGGCTTTTTTACTCAGGCATTCAGGGAAAACATGATTTTTAGACTAGAGATATCTAAGACATAAGTGCCAGACACAAGAGAAGGTGTAATAAATACTCTAAAGGAACTTAAAAGCTTATTTAGGGTTTGTCTTGCAAGCCAAACCTTTTCCCTGCACGTTCTTATAAGACTGTTAGTGGCATGATGCTACCAATGTGTATTTTATCCAAAGTTGCTATTTTGAAAACCACGTTTGGTGCATGCCAATAGGAAACGATGACAGAGTAAGACAAAAGAGAGTTTGTAGATGATGAAGCAGCACACGGGCCCACTTAGTCACCCTTTAATAAGCATACACTCGTACCCTACAGTACAGTTCTTCATTTGGTTCCAAGTGTACTTTAAGTCAGTCATTGTAAATCAGCACCACCTGAGAGCAAAAGGAGCGTGAGAGATGAACTTATCCCTTTTAACATAATATATGGGCAAGAGTAATATCCTACATATCACACATGCTGTGCAGTGCTCCTAAATACTGTAGGTGACGTAGGCATGCTGAAATTTCTCTTTGTCCTCATGTGTGGGGTTCTAAAATATTTGATGTATAAAGAAAATCAAAGAAAGGAAAACCAAATTGCTTTAAAAGAAGAAATTTGTTTTCGTTAAACACCACACACACACCACACCCACACCCACACCCACACAGTGGCAGGCAGTTCCTGAATGGGCTCTCAGTGATGCCTTCCCCCTGATATTCATAGGCTCTCCACTCCCCATGATAGTGGGCTTGAGACTAATCATGCTTGAGATTAATGACTTCTGAGATGAGATAACAGAAGATTGTGACTTTTTCCTTGCTCACCGGGTCTTGCCCTCTTACTCTCTCTGTTGGGAGCTGCTTTACGGAGAAGATCCATGTCACAGACCATGAGGCAAGCCCCTGGACAATAGCCATTAAGGAAGGGACTGAGATCCTCCATCCAGGAGCCCAGGAAAAACAGTCCTGCCAGTGATCTCTACATCCACTCACTCCCTGAGTGAACCTCAGGGTGACGGGAGCCCCACTGAGATCTTGCCTGAGCTTTGCGAACTATTCACTCCTAGACAGCCCAGCTAAGCCCTGCCTGGACTTCTGACCTATAGAAACAATGAGACAATAAATGGTTGTTGTTTTAGTGACTAAGATTTAAAATCATTTATTAAACAGAAATGCACAACTAATGCACAAAAATACCCAAACATGCAAGAGAAAATACATTTTTTGTGCGGGGGGACCCTAGATGTTGGTACTAGAGCTGGCTACCATGAATTATCAAAGTTCCACATGTTATTTGACTGCAGCGTATGAATATTGTAAAGTGTCTTTTCCTTCGAATTTGTTAAACACGCAAATAGAAAACTAGAATACTGCAGAAATGTATACTGTGAACTTAAGAAAGACATAGAAAACAGAGAGGTACGGGAGGTAGTTATAAAAAAAGTATTAAAAGATTCAAAGTCAGAATTTATATTTTAAAGAAAATGTCAAGGATTCCAAACACACACATACCTCCTTCTCTGGGAGTTATTATTACTCTAATACTATATTACAATAAATAAATTCCCGAGTAACAAATTTTTGGCAGGTCTAATGCCCATACACTTCAGGAGAAACACTTTGTCTTTGCTTACAAACGTTTGTCCTGTAATGTTGCCAACAAATTGCAAAAGCCCCACTTCTTAAAAAAATAATAATTCCACCACTAACTGAATTTTATAAGGAAGGAAGGAAGGAAAATTTCCTTCATGACATGAAACTATGTTAATTTTTGAATACAGACTTTTTGCCCTATTTTGTTAATCAGTCCTTCAGGAGAAGGGGAAAAATCAAGTTTCAAAAGCATCGTACCTCAATGATTCAAATCAACTCACCAGGCTGCTGACCGGTAGACAATAAAAAAAAATAAATTGCCTTATCAAAGTTAAGTTGATTACTACTTACTACCTACCTGTGTTCTTCTAAGATTTTATAAATTGCTTGTGATTGGAGCTCGGATGAAATTAGCTTGCTGATTGCCCGTAACCATAGGAAACACTATTCAAAGAAAGGTGAACGGGAAACCAGTCCTTTATATGCACAGTGAAAGAAATGTAAAAAGGGAAGAAAGGGATCTAATCGGAAGTGTTGCACAAAACAGACAAAAAAGAATCAATTAGGGTGTAATGTCTCTCCTAAGGGCAAAGGAGTTGTCTGTTTAAGTAGGCATGTGTCTATTGACGAATGATGGATGGATGCGCTACTTTCACAGCATACCAAATCTGGCACTGAACTCGAAATCAGACTGCAGGAGGGTTTCTGGCTGGATTCCATACGGGGCTATTCCTTTGTGGGATCTTCGTGCTCTAGGCAGGTTGAGAAACCTGTTTCTTTATCTTATATAAGACAGATTATGTTTAGAAAAGTATGGAGGGTACATGAGCAGAACTCACTGATTTAGCAACTGGTTAATATACACGAGCAAAATGTAAAATCAACCTGCGGTGAAGGCCCCAATATCGGCCAGCATGTTTCTGTAGTAGCTTCTAAATGTCTAGGAAGTTTAATCACTAGTTAGAAGATTTTCGAGTGAGCCAGAAATTACAGAAAGGACGATATTGTCATGGGATATCTTCTTGGAGTGGTAACAGTGGAGCAGGAATTTTAGGTAATAGTATCAGTGAATGGAAGAGTAGTCAGAACTTCCTCTCCTCTGAACAGTGGCATAAATACCTCCAAATTCACTCAATCCTCCCCTTCAACCTTTTCACTATTATGTCGCTGTTACTTTTTCACATTTCAAAACATGCCCCAACTGCCAAGTTTTCGATTCTCTCACATTTTTGGCTTTAAAGTGGCCTTTCAGCACTTTGACCTCAAACCACAAACCAGTAAAACCTATACCATATGGAAAGATACTCAATTCTGGGAATATTTCACAGCTATGATTTATTCAAGTGAAAGGATACAAAGCAAAATCAGCAAAGGGAAAATAAAGTTCAGAGAGGAAACCAGGTACAAGCTTCCAAGAGTCCTTTCCCTTTGGGGTCACACTGATGCAAGTAATTCCTCCAGCAATGAGTTGTAATAGCATGTGGGAAGTTCTGTCCATCAAAGAAGCTCATTAGACATTTAATGTTCACTACCCAGTATGTATGAAAATTCCAGATTCGAAGAAGGGAAGCAAGTGTTTAGCCAGAACCACATTGATGGTAGAAACAATTTATGTACGATGAGCCATGTTTATCAGTTAGTAATGATGGGAATTTTCAAGAAATGCTAGTTCCCAAATGCTGGCCAGGGTTCACCCTTGAATGCAGGTCTTCCTAAGGGCAGTGGTTTCAAGCCTGCTTTGCTAACCCTTTCTGCACACTTTGCTACACAAAGTTCTGGGAAGGGTCAGCTACATTTTAGGTACCCCAAGACTTTTATGAGTCAGTTAACTATAGTCTATATCATTTTCCATAAGAATTCATTAAGCTTATTTATTTAAACTTCTGTTCCTAGGGATTCTCAGCCTTAAAACAAGGGAAATGTTCCAGGCAATGAAATATAATCACAGATTTTAGAATTAAATAAAAGATTTTAGTTAATTTAGTTGTGCCACCCTTGACATGCATTTCCAGAAATCTCCAAATAATTCAAAATGCCACAGAGGATTCCTTTTTCAGTGAAAAGAACATGGTGAATGGTAATGTTCTGATCACAAACTTTCCAAACACAACACTCAGAGAATAAGGAGTTTACTTTAAATCTAGACTATATGAACAACTCTTTTCTGTCAAGAAGACTATAACGTTTTTAAAGATAAAATCACTCAGTGCTTACGTTTTTTTAAACAGTTGAGCTGTCTACTGTCCTTCAGTCCAGACAAACTGCTCTGGGTTAATTGGATGGTTTGCAAAAAGTAGCTTCACAGAAGAGCCAATCTTTCTATGGTAATGAATGTCAAAACCCTTTCAACCACCACAGGGCCCTCTTTGTAACAGGTGCCCTGAGGGTCAGTTTAGGTTTTATCTTTGCAGTATTGTTGGCCACCAACCCTCGCCCACTCTGAGTAGAGTCTTTAAGAAGACCAGTGTCCTGCTCTTTCCTCTCACCCCTTGGTCTCCCCAGAATCTTGCACCGTCTGTGCCAAATAGTATTTAAAAAGTGTTTTTGTTTTGTTTTGTTTTGTTTTTTAATAAACCTTAGAGGGATCACAGTCAAGAGTCCATGTATTTCCAGGGTATTTTATGTCCTTAGTTTGAAGGCAAACATAATTTTTTAAAAAATGTAATAGGGGTGCCTGGGTGGCTCAGTCGTTAAGTGTCTGCCTTCGGCTCAGGTCATGGTCCCAGGGTCCTGGGATCGAGTCCCGCATCGGGCTCCCTGCTCAGCAGGGAGTCTGCTTGTCCCTCTCCCACTCCCCCTGCTTGTGTTCCCTCTCTCGCTGTGTCTCTGTCAAATAAATAAATAAAATCTTAAAAAAATAATAATAAAAATAAAAAATGTAATAAAGACAAAACAGAATGCCTTACAGGATTTGTTTGATTCTAAGGTGTGTTAAGAATGAGTTCCAGATGGACCCTGATCCCATTCAAAAGATTCCAAACAGGGCTTGGGAAGGCCTTAGGTTGTACCCAACACCACTGACATACACAAGCATCCTCCAGAGTGTGCCCCAAAAACCTTATCTTCTGTGTTTGCAAGTTTTGAGAACAGGATTGGAAAGCATTCATTAAATGGAGCACTTTGCTCTGCAGTGGTGTCCTCATTCCTTTTCATGTACCTATTTCTAGTTAGACGGATAAGATGCACTGGACCCACAGGCGCCTGGGTGGCTCAGTTGGTTAAGCGACTGCCTTCGGCTCAGGTCATGATCCTGGAGTCCCGGGATCGAGTCCCGCATCAGGCTCCCCGCTCAGCGGGGAGTCTGCTTCTCCCCCTGAACCTCCCCCCCCTCATG
>NW_027397094.1:2582529-2610338 GCF_003265705.2 Callorhinus ursinus | reverse complement strand
GCCATGAGTTTGTTTGCATATTATTCCTTCTAACTCTCTCCCTCTGTGTTGTGATCCTCCTTTTGTTTCTTCCTGAACAACTGTAGCTGAAGAGAACTATTCTGTACCCATTATTTCCCAAAAGGTGAAAAGGGCTCAGCAAATGCCGCTGCCGGGAAGCATACCTGGGCTGAGATCACCAAGTTCACATAATAGGCCTGATTGCACTCCTGGAAGTAAGGACCAGTTAGATGTGCCAGTAAGAGCAACCTTCTAATTCCAGGCCAAACTCCTTCTGCCATATGCAAAGCTGCTTCAGGACCTACTCCAATAGCATTTTATTTAAGACATTTGAAGTAAATGTATTATTTTTGTGATGATATAAACACATAGTTCACAATGATAATTTATAGAAACTGCTACTGTCAGCGTTAAGAAGGAATACATTATAAAGCAGTTGCTTTTAAATCAACTGTTTCCTGGATCCTAAATGATGATAAAAGTTCACCCTAAGGAATGTATTAGAAGAATCCAAAACTTTATTCTTTGGAATGGTTTCAGGAAGATAATTTATATTTGAAATATTGTATTAGCATTTCCAGGTCCCTTTGTAAAATCCAGAACTCCACTTAACTCATTTTAATGGCTATACTTTTTTGGAAGTTCTTCAAATTGGCTCCATACAGTCTTCTTAGATAGAAACAGAATCCGCTAGTTGCTTCTCTCCAAGTGCTTTTGCTTACTATTCAGTTTTATTGTATTTTAAGCAGAGATCACAGAGGTCAATGCAATTGACAAAATTAAATGTGTGGTAGCAAGAGTTGGAAATTTAAAAACCTAAGTGTCTGGCCTTCGTTTTTCTCGAGTAAATGAGTTAAGAGTATGGGCTCTGGAGCAACACAGACCTGGGTTTGAATACTGATTTGCCACGACCTAGATTAGTTACTTTGAGCATCTTTTTTCCCCCCCAACTTCTCAGTTTCCTCACACGTTCCAAGGAGTTGTGTGCGTGTGCGTGTGCGTGTGCGTGTGCGTGTGCGTGTGCGTGTGCGTGTGCGTGTTTGGAGTGCAAGATGTTAGTGCTCTCATCAGAAAGAGATATCACCACCTCATTATCAAGGCTCCTACTCCCCAGACAGACGCAATGCCTTTCTTCTCCCTCCTTTCCCCTTTTCTGGTCTTCCTTTATTTGAGGGTAATTTAAAATACAGTTGGAGAAGTTAATCAGGATCAAAAAAAAGGTAAACTTCGGGTAAATAACTAAACGTGATACCTATTGCTTTTTCTCTTTAAACACTCTAGTGAACCAACAATCGGAAACATTCTCCTCAATGAAAAGGGGTCACTTAGGGCAAAGACTTGGTAGTGAGAGTATAAAGAACTAATTTCCACTGTGATGGATCAAATCATAAAAAATTTACTTCACTGTGTTATACAATCCATCTTCAAGTTTTTTGTTTGTTTTTATTTTTTAAAGATATTATTTTTTTAAGTAATCTCTATACCCTACATAGGGCTTGAACTTATAACTCCGAGATCGAGAGTCACATGCTCTACCGACTGAGCCAGGCAGGAACTGCCCCCCATTTTTAAAAAATCTTTAAATTATTTTTTTAATTTTAAATTCAATTTATTTGAAAATATTTTTGGAGACAACTCAAACATTCTTTGTTATGAATTACTATCTAGCTAATGTTATTTTAAATGAGTAATAAACTTATTTTTCCTGTACTTAAGGCAAATTGCATACTATTGTATTCAGAATAAAGTACAAATACATAAGGAAAATTGTTTAGTAAAAATAATATTACAGGCCCATATTTATTTCATAGTCAGTAATATCAATTTTTGTCAGTTGACATAAGATATTTGAGAATTGCCAGCAACAAACTCAGTTACACCTAAGATTCAAAATTCCCAACTCAGAAATCATCACCAACAACAAAAGTGTAGTAATTTCTCAATTTTACTAATGGTGGATATATCCAGTGTATATTTGCCTAGAAATACCATCCCTGCATCCAATACCAATAGCAGTTAAGAAAATGTGTATCTTTATAATAAACAAATCAGAGTTCAGAGTACCCTGAGACAATAACAAGAGTTAATAACATTTAGTGGACATACAGTCTCTATTAAAAATTATGCTAAGTACTTTTGAAAACTATATACGATTACAATATATTTGCATTAGATAGAATAATGTATCTAAATATAATGTATCAGTCAGAATTAGTAGGAAGTATTCCACGGATAAGCACCTTACAGAGTAGTTCACTTATTCTTTACAACCTTGACAGATAAGAATTATCCCTACTATGCTAAAGAATTAAAACTCGAGGCTATAAGTGGTTAAAATTTTGCCTTCTTGGTGAGAGGGCTAGAATTCATAATGAGCTTTGTGTAATTCTAAGTCCGTGATTGTTCTTCTATATCTTACTGCTACTCCAACAGGTGGGCTTTTAAAATTGCTTACAAAATATGCACAAACAGATGGCACCTGTTAAACATATAATGGACAACAATACCCTGATATTTTCAAATATTCAAGGGTATCCAGCACAAAGAGGGAGCTGGGGGATTTGCAATGTAACATACTGCACCCAGTTAGAACCATAAAAACTGGTCTAGTTTAACACTAGGTTAGAGAAAACTTGGACAAAGGGAGTGAAGTGGTTTAGCCAATCTGCTACTTAGAAAATTTCAAAATCCAGACTTGATGCCAGTCTCTTCAATCCTTTTCTAGAGCTTTCTATATTCTATCAAGAAAGCAGATTTATGTTCAATATTTATGGCGCTTCTTTTCACCATCTAAAAGGTGAACAATACTAATTCTTAATAATGAAGAAGAAGAAAAATACTCAGAACTATTCATTAACTTTATCATCCTCATAGTATTAGCAAACACTTTTCAAACATGATAACTTTAGTTAGTAATAATTTAGTTGTACAACATTTTGTTTAGAAGTCTTTCCCAATATGTCAGGAAAGACAGGAGAGTATGTTTCTAGTTAGTAGTATAAAGACAACAATATCTTGTACCAATCAGTCTCATGGTCCTGTTTCAAAATCTATAATAAAATGTCTAGAAAAAGCTTGTTTTATTCTGAAACTATTATGCAAAATAATTTATTCAGATAAATAAAAATTAAAGGACATCTCTAGTGCTTTTAATTTGCTTCACAAACTACATCTGTACTGCCAGGAATATGTACAAGCGCTAACAATTGTTGCAGAAGTTGTGGAAGGCTAATACCATTTTAAACATCTTGAAGAATGGAGCAATACTTCCTATGTGTCATAGAAATCCTTTGTGCTTTATTGTCTTTATGGCGTGTATAAATCCCTTAACAAATACACTGAACTGGCTAATTCTACTACATTCTTTGATGTCTTCTATGCTCCTAAAAATATAATGTCAATGTATCTTTAGGATTTGTAAGCAATGGAAATGTCATATAGCCAACTGACAGGAAAGTGTTGGTGTCCTGCTGGTTTATCAGCATCATGATGGATTTGCACTCATTCAAACTCTCCCACCTATCATCTCTTGCAATCAACAGCATACAAAGAAGAAATCATGAAGGATGGTTCATGGCCTGAGCACATCAAACAAGTTGAAAGTCAGTGTTTTATACAGAAATAAACCCACCACTGAGTTTAAATAAGTTAGTAAGAGAGGCACATGAATAGAGAAAGAGAAGAATCTTTAGAAATGCATCACATAAACATACTCACAATGCAATTCTCTGACAAAGAATAGTTTTTCACTCAGCACCATATACTGACTGCCTAATATGTATCATCTGGCAGAGAGACATATTAGGTTACCCACATATAAATCCCCCATCTATGTCAAATATATAGAGTACATGTTATGCAGATTTATCTAGCACCAGAGGATGTTGGTTAGTATGGATTAATAAAAAGGTGTGGATTTAAAAAAATCACTTGAATTACATTCTCATGCCAACTACTTATTTGATCTTACCAAGTCACTTAATCTCTGTCTTCAATTTCTTTTCAACCACAGTTTAAGAAGATGTGTCTTTCCTTCCTACTGTGTTTTGTTAAGGATGGAACATCATACTATACGTAAAAGCTCTCTGAAAAGCATGAAGCAATAAATGAATACACTTCAGACTAAAAGGCTGAAGTGGTCTCACCTGGTAGCATGTCCCTGAGTAGAGAAATGTGACCTTGGCACCAGAGCATCCTGGCTCTCTGCCCTCAATCTGGTCGTACTTGAAGTTTACTATCCAGATCTTTGCTGCTAAGCAGAGTGGGAGACCAGGTGATTTACTGGTATTCAAACTTCTTTAAAATAGATTCTTCATATTCTTTAGGTTAAAAGCACCAGGAAATTGCCAACTCTTTATAAAACTCTCGCTTAAGAGTGATAATCTAGTGGCGTGAGATGGTACAATCAACAAACACTGAACCAAGAATGCATTATTGCTATTCTTGATAGGTATTGTTTGGCAAATAACGGATGTACTCTTTCTTTCCACAGCTTGCAAAAGTGGTGGGGGGTGGGAGGGATGGGGTGGCTGGGTGATAGACATTGGGGAGGGTATGTGCTATGGTGAGCGCTGTGAATTGTGTAAGACTGTTGAATCACAGATCTGTACTTCTGAAACAATACATTATATGTTAAAAAAGAGAAGATAGTAGGAAGGGAAAAATGAAGGGGGGTAAATTGGAGGGGGAGATGAACCATGAGAGACTATCAACTCTGAGAAACAAACTGAGGGTTCTAGAGGGGAGGGGGGTGGGGGGATGGGTTAGCCTGGTGATGGGTATTAAAGAGGGCACGTTCTGCGTGGAGCACTGGGTGTTATACGCAAACAATGAATCATGGAACACTACATCAAAAACTAATGATGGAATGTATGGGGATTAACATAATAAAATTAAAATTAAATACATACTACCACTATTCCTGAAAAAATACTAAAAGTAATATCATATAAATTCTAACTCTACTCAAAAATATATATATATATATATACTAAAAATATGCAATATCACATCAAACTAAATAGAATTTGAGTCATGGATGCTCAAATTTAATCAAAATTAAATTCTTATTAACTCTTGGTAGACAAAAACAATATACCCCATTAATATGATACACATCAAATAATTTCAATTAAGGATGATTTTATGTTAGTTTTTTCATGGTAATCAGAAATAGATTTTCACTAGAGAGAAATTCTAAGAAATGTTGACACTGATATATAGCATATCATTTAATTATCAATTAATCAAATTTTAAGAGGTTATATTTGGCAGATTTGATTTCGTTTCCAATTCAAAGATGAATCCCAATTCATATTCCATATGAATATTCAGTTCTTTTCAAAGTTTTTTACATCAAATAAAGAAACAAAAATATTGATGGAAATAACAATTACAGTGTGTTGCTGTTCACACGATAATTGGATTATCATTAATATGCCAGGAAAAAATTACAAAGCCAATTCAAATATGTATGTTCTTCTCAGATTCAAGCTACAGGCTTTTAAATACTTTAAGTATATTAAGGGAAAATGATGTGTCTTGTTTGTTCATACTTACAGTTTTTCTTAGAAAGTGTTGTCAAAAAATAAAAACAAAAAATAAAAACAAAATAAAAATAAAATTTTTAAAAATTAAAAAAAATTAAAATTAAGCAATGTCAATGCTGGTTTAATTCTCTCACATGGTACCAAGCATACAGGAAGTGATTAACATAATTCGTTTCTTGAAAACACATCCTAATATTACATGGGTTTGTCTAGAGTGTGAAATAAAGTTTATTCAAACTAAAATACTAGTTGGTCACACCTTAGTGCTAAGTCTGATTCTCACTGGAGAATAAAATTACTTATAATCCCAGACATGTTTTAGAAAAAGAAATATGAATGGAAAAACCAGGGAAGACCAAGATTTTTGATCTTAGGATATAAGTAAGGTAAGATACTACGGTCTTATTGACACCGTATTAAACATGTGCATGGATTATGAATCCATATAAACACAGCCCCATAAAGACCCAGCTGTATATTTTTCACTGTAAGTCAGTAAAGTTAGTTAGATAACCTATTGCATAAAATTAATAAGAATGAGCTGAAGATATCTGTTGGCTCATAAGGAAAATGCAGTGCTTTCCTCATTGGGTCATCATGGCTAATATTCATAACCATAAATGCATGGGAGCATTTATTTATTACAGTGCAGAGAATATAGGATGCTAAATCAATGTTGCTTGCTCTCCTCCTGTTACGTAAAGTCCATGAAGCCTGGCACAAAAGCTGCCTTATAACTTACTGGCACCCATCCTTACAGAGTGTTGTGTGTATAATAGGAGATGTGCAACAGTCATTTCTTGAAAAGATAAATACAGAGAAGGGCCTGACTGCAGGGCTGGACTCTGTGTTTGTGTGGCTTTCTGTTCCCATTCCACTATTGCTTCTGAGCTATTCTTTCATACTTGCATTGTATGAAATTTATGTTAATAAAAAATAAAATTCACAAATAGCAGAGAGGAACATTTTATTATATTTTATTTTACTTTTTTACTTACTTATTTGAGAGAGAGAGCAAGAGAGCGAGCAAGCACGGTGGAGGAGATAGAGGGAGAGAGAGAAACGGACTCCTGGCTGAGCAGGGAGCCCGATGTGGGGCTCCATCCCAGGACCCTGGGATCATGACCTGAGCTGAAGGCAGATGCTCAACCGACAGAGCCACCCAGTTGCCCTGAGGGAAGAACATTCTAATGTGTTTAGTATTTGGACTTTTTCTTTTGTTCGAAGACAAAGCATGCTTTGGTAAGTATTGGCTTTAATAAGCAACTCATAGTCAATAGAATTACCCCGAGTCTCAATAAACATGAGGCCAATGTCCTTTAGATAATATGATGGATACAAGAGAAATATAACGCACCACTCTGAATGGTCTTCTTCTGGAAAAGGTGATTTCAGTTGCAGTGCGATGGCTGTATTAAATTATGTGGGGGCAATCTGAAATTCTTTCTATTACAGATTTTTGTGTATGTTAGAGTGTCAATAATTGAGATGCACGGATCACCTGTTGGTTTTCCCGGGCATAGCATCTTTCTCTGATTTTTTTTCCTTGAATTTTCTCTGGGGAACAAATTCCTTTGTCCTCTTTGTAGTAGTCACAGGGTCATAACTACCACCAAGGACAGCTAAGAAATGTAAATAGGACCAATGAATGGGAGGATTCCCTGAAGTTTTTGTAATGTTTGCCAGGAGAGAGAAGTCCTCCTTTCCTTAGTAAATACAGTCATGATTTTAAATATTGGGTTATGAGCAGCCTTAACATGTGTCTGGGTAGACAAACCGTAACTGAGAATAAAAGCCCAACATCACTGGACACTCCCAAAAAAGGCCATCCAAAAAGAAGTCTGTTTGAGTCCCTGAATGTAGCAATGCTTGAAGAATTCCCTGTGACATTCTTTATTGCTTAAGCTTATTTGACCGGCTTTTCTAATTCTTACAACCAAAGGAGTCCTAACACGTTAGTTGAGTAGAATATTGATGAGGACACACATGAAAAATAAAAACATGAGTATGCGGGGCACCTGGGTGGTGCAGTTGGTTAAGTGTCTGACTTTTGGTTTCCGCTCAGATTGTGGGGGGAGGGTTGTTGGATTGAGTCCCACATCAGGCTCCACGCTCAGCGTGGAGTCTGCTTGGGATTCTCTCTCTTTCTCTCTCCGTCTCCCCATGCTCTGTCTCCATAATAAATTTAAAAAATAACATAAGGGCGCCTGGGTGGCTCAGTTGGTTAAGCGACTGCCTTCGGCTCAGGTCATGATCCTGGAGTCCCCAGATCGAGTCCCACATCGGGCTCCTTGCTCAGCAGGGAGTCTGCTTCTCCCTCTGACCCTCCCTCATCTCATGTGCTCTCTCTCTCTCATTCTCTCCTCAAATAAATAAATAAAATCTTTAAAAAAAAATAAAAAATAATAAAAAATAAAAAATAACATAAATATGCCTTTGATATGAACTTAATCGAAATTTTTAAACTATAAATGATATACTATATAGCCCATTAAATGTAATTATCACTTCCTCAACTTAACATCTCTTAGTGTGTAAATAGGCCAAATCACTCAATTTTGAGTATCTTCAGATATTAATGTCAACTTTTCTTTTACACTTAAACTGTGGATGCTTTTCTCCTTTTTTTAAAGGAAGCAGAACCAGATCAATGAGAATACTCAGTTGATTCAGACTGTAGAGAAGCCTGAATGATATCATTACAAGGGAAATCCAAATAAAACCCCGAAGACTGAATTTTTGGTTTGAGTTTTGAACTGCATCCTGTCAACAAAGCAATATATTTTAATTTTTTAATCTGATAAAGATTAATTCTTTTTTTTTGATTTTCCAATGTAGATTTTATTTTTTTATTTATTTTTATTTTTATTGTTATGTTAATCACCATACATTACATCATTAGTTTTTCATGTAGTGTTCCATGATTCATTGTTTGTGCATAACATCCAGTGCTCCACACAGAACGTGCCCTCTTTAATACCCATCACCAGGCTAACCTATCCCCCTACCCCCCTACCCTCTAGAACCCTCAGTTTGTTTTTCAGAGTCCATCGTCTCTCATGGTTCATCTCCCCCTCTGACTTACTCCCCTACATTCTTCCCCTCCTGCTATCTTCTTCTTCTTCTTCTTCTTTTTAAACATATATTGTATTATTTGTTTCACAGGTACAGATCTGTGATTCAACAGTCTGGCACAATTCACAGCGCTCACCATAGCACATACCCTCCCCAATGTCTATCACCCAGCCACCCCATCCCTCCCACCCCCCACCACTCCAGCAACCCTCAGTTTGTTTCCTGAGATTAAGAATTCCTCATATCAGTGAGGTCATATGATACATGTCTTTTTTGATTGACTTATTTCACTCAGCATAACACCCTGGTAAAGATTAATTCTATAAGGTTTTTTTGTTTTTCGTTTTCCTTCAGCAGAGCCTTCCTAGTTACACTGTTTCTCTGAATGAGTTTATCCTTCCAAGGTTCCTGACATGTGCCTGGATGTTCTTTTATCCTTGCCTCCTCTGGGGCTGGCTTCCAATGCCCTCTCATCACCCCGGCATGTGCCTGGGGGTTTCCATACCTCTGCCTGTACTGTGTCCGTGGACTGCTACCCCTGGCCCTCACTTCCCCCCCACTCCCGTCCTCCTTATCAGCACCCTTCTATACAAACAGGAAAAACACTCACTTGATATAAGCTAGATTTTAAGAAGGCTTCAGAAGGATAGTACCATCTTAAACTTTACAATGAAGAATATGATCTTCAATATTCAAAGCAAATCATTTCTAGAACTGCTCGATTCCAAACACTACTCAAGCACATACCTAAATTTTTCTTCAGGTTGCAAAATGTGAGTTTTTAAAATATTCTGTCAATGTAGCAATAAAGCAGGACACAATATTCAAAATATGAATAATTTAATAGTAATTAATATGAATTAGCTTCATTAAAATGGTATGTAAAAGAATAAAGATCAAGGCCTTTCATAAAATATATAAATCCTAAGGAAATTTCCATTTCCATACTTGCTTTTGATATTTGCATAAATTCCTTAAGGATATATGCCCCCATTCTCCCTAAGTTGGAAAATATCAAGGCCCTTCGTGGGAACAGCACTGGGCATCATATGTCTCTTAGTAGGCCATTTTGTTTAATCTCCATGAATGAATAAGGAGACAATAGACCATCGAAGATGTACATTCACCTTCAAGCCATAATGCAAACCAGCATGACATAAAATATCCACCAACTTTTTTGATAAATCCTAAAGTTTACTCCAAGGATAGGTTTATGCTTAGTTTCTCTCATCTGTCCTACACTTATATTATTCTGGGGTTGAATTTGTTGAAGTTGGTGCCTCTGTGTAGCTACATCCCAGAATGATCCTTTCACTACTATTCCCAAGCAAAAAGTCTTACAGAGATGGAAAAATATTTTCTCCTCTGTTCCTGTTTTATAAGGAAATACTCTTCATTTGGTCTATGGGGCAAGGGAGGATAATCCTCCTCACGTGTGGGGCAAGGAAGGGTGGTCTTCCTTGCATGTGTAGGGCAAAGAAGGGTAGTACATTTACGCTGAGCTCAGGAATTAGCAAAACAAATAGATACTTAGCTTTCAGGGCATAATATATTTACTAGAAAAATGTTCCCCCCAAATCCAGGGAAGCTTGCCTATTTACTTTCAGGAGTTTTCAGGAGTACATGCTTATAAACTTTTTTTCCATACTTATGAAGTTTTGAAAACTCTGATTGCAATTTATGAAGAGGTAAGCACTATATTATACAACTTATCAAGGCAACAATACCTTCATCTGTTTTCTCAAAATATCCTTTATAAATCACCAAAGTAAATAAATGACCATATTTTTTTTTTTTTTTTTTAATAAATGACCATATTTTTATGTGAGTTTATCTTGCTAGTTCTTGGAAGTTCTATTTACCATTGCCTCTTTGAAAAGCTGTTTTAAAACAGAGGAGATGAACATTTCTCAATAGATAGAGGGATGGAGGGATGGATGGATGGATGGATGGATGGACAGACAGAGAGATAGATAGATAGATAGATAGATATTCCTCCCACAATCAATAACCTCACTCATGTGAGGCACATCTCCTCACACACATACCACCCTCGGCCTCATCTAATGTGTTAACACTTTGGATGATGAGAAGAGCAGAAGTGGCTACTAAGTATCTTATTCAAATTAGCTCAGATCCCAGTGTAAGTGTGGAAGTACACATGCAAGTCATGGGTTGCTGCCTGAGCCTGCGTTTTAATAGGAGCATTTGATGATGTTGGCACTCTTGATCATTTTCTGTCTTTGAAGTAACTGAATTCAATGATCCATCCTTTGTGTTTATTTATCAGGACGGTGAACATCATAAACAATTTAGGATGTTTAGAATTGAATGTTGAGTTTAGATGGCAGAAGAATGCAAAGTTAGGTAAAATTGATGAGCCCAATGCTCGTGTATCTGTTATCTCTTTGTTAATAGAAGTTCTCTTTCCCAGACAAAATGAAGTGGTGGAGGAAAGTGGGGGACGATTTGAGCTCAAATTTATGAATGCTAAGATAGAATAATAAGCATGCCTTTACTGTGTGTAGACATCCAAAGCCAAGATAGTTCATAAAATACAGTGAGACAATTGACTCAAATAACTGGTAGTTCAAAGGAAGAGATGCTGGATTCAGAGCCTCAGACAATGTCATTAGAAGCCTGCATCTCTATTTCTCTGGCTTCTGTGATGCCTCAGTTTCCAAGCTGACTTCCCATAATGGTGGCCAAGATGACCATTATAAACCCTTACATCCTAAACCCCTGCCCTCCTCTTGATGGCCTCTCCCCCTCCCCCGCCAAAAAAAAGAACTTCTTTCCAGGCATTTCTAGTAAAAATCTTAAGACTGATTCTGATTTTGCCTAGCATAGGTCATGTTTATGATATATAAACCAGTCATAGTTATTAGGGAACAGAATGACCTTGGTAATAATATACCCAACTCTGAAACTAGAGAGCAAGGTTTGAAACCAATGGACTAAGAATAGGTGAGAAGCAATTCTCCAAAGTAAAACTAGCATTCTTTTAACAAAATAATAAAGGAAGGATTCTGGCCATTCAAAACCAACCGGTTTCTTATAATTAAAATGCAAGCATTGTAAGAGAAATCCTTAACACAGAACTATAACATTCTTCTTAAGCAGTAGGAGCATTCCAGAGAAGAATCAGTGGTGAATGTTAAGAAAACACAAGGTCAGGCATTGATAACAAAGTATGTATCACCTAATTCTAGTCCAAACACAGTGTTCACACCCCTGAGAGCAGATCTTCGCTGTGCTTAGTAGACCAATCTTCGTACTGGTAAGCTGAGAACTCATGTAAACTAATTCAATCTTGAATCACATTTGACCTAGTTCTGACTTGCAGCATACCATCAGAAGCATATATAATCATAATCATATGGAAAAATATTAGAGTGAATTTTTTATACCTCATTGTTTTTAACTTACTAAAATGCTAATTAGAGTTAAAATTCATATTAAAAAAGTATTCACATGTAAATTAACTTGAAGAAAAAATATTGCTAAAGATATTGGCAAAAAATCCCCAAAGTATTGCACTTTCAATTAAAAAAAAAAGGCAACACAAGAACTTGGTGTAGGCTGGGTTGAATATGGTTATAAGCAGGGTAGCCCTTTGAAGGAAAAGTTAGGTTAAAATTTCTTGAGTAATTATCTGATGATAATGAAGATATCAAAATGGGGTTCAGGACATACTACCCCAAAATATAGCACCTGGGCACACAGACTATTTTAAGCTGAAGGAATGTGAGAAAATGGCGGAGGTGGGAAAGTCACTCTGCTCCCCCCCTCCCCAAGTCTTTTCTCTTAAAACAGGTCACAAAACCTTTCTGTGAGACGTGTCCTGTCAGTACCATCAGTACCAGGATCATCATGATCTCTGAAGACAAGGGATGCTGAAAAGAATGCAAACAAATAGGTCTTGCTAAGTTTCTCCCCATGTGGCACATTTGTGCCAATGCTCCTGGACCTGCATCAAAGTTTTGCATGAGTATCCACTCTCCATCAGACCTAGCATAAAAACACTGAGGTTCGTTTCCTTCTGAAGATCCCATGTCACATAAGACTTATATTAAACACATTTGTGTGGGTTTCTCCTGTTAAACTGTCTGCCAGTTTATTTGTCAGACCCAGCCAGGGCCCCCAAGAGGGTTCAAGAAAATGTTTTCCTCCCCTACATCACAAATCTAAGAGTTGACATTTCTAATTGTTCAGCATAACTGATGGATCATTCAATAAACAAAAACAAAAACGTTCTTGAACGGTCAAATCAAATGCCATACTGTTGAGATTAAGCTGTAAGTTTATCTTTGAAAAGCTATATATATATATATATATATATATATATATATATATATATACACACACACACACACACATATACATAAACATATAAATTTAAACCACCCTAATAGTTAAAATATTCTTCTTAGAGTAAGCATTTATGAAAGTCCTGAGCACCGTCACTAGCATTAAAGAAAGCAGAGTAATGCAAACTCGTGTTCTTGTAATGAAACGACAATATTTTTCAGTTGCATCCACACATCTGAGCTGTTTAGACATGTTGCAGTGAAATGAAATGTGACTGTCAGATGCACATTTTAAAGAGAGGATAGTTGCCAACATTGTTGTCATCTGGAAATAATCCCCCCTTTTTTTTGCTCTATGCTTTTAGAACATAGGTTTGTGTCAAATTTTAAGTTGGTTCTAGCAACTTGCAGTCAATCCTTTACGGCGCGTCATGATTAGATATTCAACTGAGGTAGCAGACCATGTTCAAGAGAACATCATTTCATGTGTCTCCTGGGGAACAGGGGCACTTGTTTTGAGGAAGGGCCCACCCTGGCTTTGTGTGAAAGCTGGAGAGGGCCAGGTGGTTGGTGCAGATGAACACAAAGAATAATCCTGAAGGAGAAAACCCCAGGGCTTTGCCAGCAAACCCCCGCAATGTTGCCGTGCGCTAGGACAGGTGGTGCCCACGGAGAGCCAGGTGTCAGGTATGTGGACACGGACAGAATCGCACTCACATTCTGCATCTCAGACTCCATGAGACAATATGAAATACTACCCTGAAATCCTCCCTTTCTTAAAGTGACCACACTTACCTTGCTATCTGCAGAAAGAGCTCCTGGGAGTAATTATGGGCACAGGTGGCATTTATGTTAATATGTTATATGAACTTTCAAGACAAATCTGTAGATTTCCCTGGAAAGCTGGAGGGCGGCCTGTTAACTAAGCAAATGTGATCTACTAGGCTCAATTTTTGAAAGTGAAAAGAGGGATTTTTTTTCCATGAACCTGAAGGGAGAGAGGGAGAATCTTTACCAAGGTTTCTTTGTCCTGAGCTCAATACATACCAAGGAAAGCAAGCTGGACTGGAAAGTAAGGCAAAGGAAAATAAATACATGTTCTTCCAGTGGTCTTTAAGCATTTTATGAACTTGAATATCCATAGCATCTAGCTTAGTTCCAGGCACAGACAGATCAGAACATGATTCACCAAGTGAGCTTGCCGTGCCAGATACAAAGTTTACAGATCTGTGAACACCAAAGAGAAGAACACAGTAAGCAGTAAGAGGAGATGAAAGACCGTGGGATATTAAGTCCACTGGCAAGCCATTTGGATCTATTTCCCTCCAGAATTTCTACACAACCCCCAAGGGATAACGACTTCTATGAACCACAGTCAGACCTGTTTGGCAAAGAAGAATTTTAAAAATTAGAAAAAAGGATTAGAGATGATAATCATGGATAGAAGGACAAATCCAAAATGATGTGAAGAAAAAGGAACTGGGACATAAACTTCATGAGTGCAGAATTTTCTTTTCCTTTTTTTCCCCCTAACTACTGTGTCCCTACTGCTAAGAGCTGGGTTTGCACACCATAAGTACTGAATAGATTTACTGAAGGACTGAACACATTTTAAAAGATGGAAAATAATTTGTATCAGAGGAAATTACCACATGGCCTTCCACGATGTGCCCTTCTCTGTGCAAACTATTATATACAGATTAGCCCATGTAATCACTATGAAAGCCTCCAAGAAAGGTGATATCGTCCTCATTTTATGGAAGAGAAACTACAGTCAGACATGTTGAGTAAGTTGTCCAAAGCCAAGCTGACTTCAAAGTCCAGACTGTTCCCTTGACAGCTGACATCATCCCCCAGAAGTTACTGGTCCTGAGAAAATATCACTGAGGAAACAGCACAATTTCACAGAAGACAGGAGATTCAATGAAATATTCTACACTTTTACACTTTAGTTAGAATACACTTTATGGAATTCTCCTCTGATTTGACTCTGCTTTAAATTATTCCAAGTGTTACTACTTTTTAAAAGTTATTACTAGTTAATTTATAAAGCAGTAGTGTTAGCATCTTGTCAAGGATAAAAGCTAAGTATAAATTTCTATCACACGGGTCAATGTGATTAATGCAAACTATGGCATTACTAATCAAGAAAAACAAGATGCCCCTTTGTATGAATGAATCATACAGCGATAAAAAAAATAACTTTTCATGCATTATAAATAAGCTATTAGAAGTTAAAGAAAGTACTTTGCTTTGGTTTTTAGGAAAAAAAATCCATGTTAATCTTTTATTAAGAAAAACAAAAAGTTGGATTTACTGATCTGGAGGAGAGTAACATGAATCAAAACATTTGCTGTGTTTAATTTAGAAGACAAACAAACTGGCAAGAAGTGATAGGGGACTCTGGTCTCTTAGTATTTTTATATGAAGTTATTCCATGTGACGGTATAATTACTCTGCTTTCATCTATTCCAAGGTGTCACCCAGCAGCCATCCCTGTCTCTCAGTATCATCACCTGCCTCCCTCCATCCCTGTCATACTCATTAGCGTACATCCCATGTATTATGCCATTATTCCCATGGAAACCCTGTAGGAGGCATTCAGAGAGACCACCGCACTCACCTCTAACTGTTCCA
This sequence comes from Callorhinus ursinus, assembly GCF_003265705.2. Lineage (NCBI taxonomy): Eukaryota > Metazoa > Chordata > Mammalia > Carnivora > Otariidae > Callorhinus > Callorhinus ursinus. The sequence continues at coordinate 2,594,767 of NW_027397094.1, read as the reverse complement.
CCAGCTCTGTGTTCTCTCTTATATCTGTGCTCCGTCAACACGTGAACCCATTCTAATCAGTCTCCCATCTCTACCACATTCCTGAACCTCCAGTGCCGACAACCAGATTACTCAAGACAATGGCCAGTTCTCTATACTCATCTTACTGGAACTATTAGCGATGTTTAATACAGCTGATTACTCTCTCCTCATTGAAGGAAAAAAATATTTTCATTGTACTTCCAGGTTCAACATCCTCCAGGAACTTCCTTCTGCCTAACTTCTTAGTCTCCTTTACTGAGAGATCCTCTTATCTCTGATCTCTAGATAGTGAGGTACAAAGGGTTTGGGCTGAGAATTACTCTTTATTCTGTGCGTACTCCCTCTCTTTATAATATCAACTAGTCCTCTGGCTTGAAATCCCATTTATAATTTAAAAATTGCCAAGGTTATATTTCCATTCTAAACCTCTCCTCTGAACTCCATCCACACTCATACTCATCTCATACTCTACACCTCATTTCCATTTGGAGTCCAATAGAGATCTCATTTAATGTCCAAAACTGAATTCCTCCTCAGCTTCTTCAGGCTAGATCTTTCTGTCTTCACCACTTTACTCAAAGGCAATACCCTTCAGCTTGCTAAGGCTAAAATCTTGGGGTCCTCCCTGACTCCTCTTATTCTCACACACTGCCTTATACCCATGAAGATGCACTGTTGGCTCTCTCCTAGATTTCCTCTCTGTAATTATTATCCATCTCATCATGTTTAGCACCACCTCCCTGGTCCAAGCCATATATGACCCCCTCTTTGTACTAGCTTCTTTATAGGTATTTTCTACCTTTGCCATTCAGAGTCCATTCACAACACAGTGTCTATAGGAATTCTATAAAAATAAGCCAGGTCACATAACTCTATCTTATTCAGATCCACAAACTCTAACATGATTTCATCCCCACAAACTCAATGACTTAACAGTACGCTTCTCTCCCCTTCACTCACTTTGATCCAACCACACTATTTTTGATGTTCTCCCCAATATGCCATGCACACTTCTGTCTCAGGATCTCTGCATTTGCTCTTCCTTTTTCCTAGAAAGTTCTTACTCCAGCCACCCACCTGGCTTATTAATCCCTTACCTTCTTCAGCTCTATTCAATTGACACCCCACTAGTAAAGTCTCATCTGACCTTCCATTTACCACACTTCGTTTCACTTATCTGCTCTGCTTTTTCCTTGGAACACCTGTTACCACATGATCTACTATGTGTTTCACTTGTTCATTTGTCTTTCACTTCACATCAGACCCAGACCCAAAGTTAAACATAAACTTTGTGTAGGCTCTTTTTGCATATTTTTTCACTGTTATATATTCAGACTTAAAATAATACCTGTCACACAGGTATGAAGAGATGTTTTATATGAAAAAATAGTACTTCTTCAGAGAATGTATACAAAACCAGAGATATCTGGCATTGTGCTATTTTTTAAATGGGATAACAAATCTAAACCAGAACTACTTATCAGATTGCTTTGTAGGTTGTGTTGAAGTAAGATATTGGAACTCACTTTTCTATTATTTAGTAGACAAAATATTCAGGAAGGCCCACAGCCACATGGGCTAATTAGAAAGCAGAATAGAATAGTTCTTAAAAGCATGGACTTTGTCTTAAATACTTGGGCAGTTAAATTCACTGGGCTTCAGAATTCTAATTGGTAAAATAGAGAAAATAATGGCATTCCCTTCATGGTCTTACTGAGATTCTTAAATGTAAAGCACAAAACACAGAGTTTAATGTATGGTAAGGTTAAATAATTAATTAGCTACTTAATACTACCATTGATGATAAAGAAATTTTTAGATGAAAAGGCCATCAAATGAAGTGGGAAGAAATGGGAAAGAGAGCCTTAGGTCTTAACTCCTATTTTTTTTCTCCAGGAATGTCCAGAAATTAATGAAGAGCTGTGAAAAAATCAAGAGTCATTTATGAAAGTTCTTCCATTAAAATAGAATGCTACTTGTATAAGAATTGCACTTCTATTGACATAAACAAAATGATGATTACCTTAATCAATAAAACAATTCATGAGTTCCCTAAATAATTTCCATTTAGATAGATTACACTTCCTCTTAAAATATTAAATGACTAAAAATCATCAAATGTCTACAATAGTTATAATCCAGTATTTCTTAGCCTGAGAGCAAATGAGCTGACAAAAGATTATTGAGTATATAATTTATAGTTAAGAATTTTGACTTTAAATTTCAAACAATTTATTTAATTTGCTCAATTACGTGTCCTCTTCTCCATCTCATATTGTATAAATGAAAGAGCCCCTAGTGCATATTTATTTGGAACTGTTTGAATGGGATATTTTAAAGAGTAATGATCGCTTACTGATGTAAAGAGAGAGGCAGATGTTGCTTGTAACAAATTTCCACTGTCACTGTAACAAATTACCAAAAACCTAGTATCTTAAAACAATGCATCATTTGCCATATCCCAGTTTTGGAGGCCAGATGTTTGGCCGCTTCTGGGTTTCCTGAGGCTGAAGCTCAGGGACTGGTCAGCAGGGCTCTTAAGAGGAAGCATTGGAAGAATCTACTTCCAAGCTTATTTTGGGCAGAACTCACCCTCTTCTTGTACGGCTGGGGGACTGGGTGTCTGTTTTCTTGCTGGCTGTCCCTGGGCACTGCCCTTAGCTTCTCCAGGACCTTCCCCATCTCCACCTGCATTTGTCCTCCTCCAGCCCAGAACAAGCACGTTGAATCCTCCGGACACTGGGGCACTCACAATTTCCCTGGCTTCTCCTTCTGCCGCAATGCTCCCGTTTCCAGCCAGAGAAACCTCTGTTCTTTTAAGGGCTCATGCGATTTGACTGACTAAACCAAGATGATACAAGATAAGTTCCCTATCTTCAGGGCCGTAACCAGAATTCTATGTGCAAAATTCCTTTTGCCTTGTAAGGTGATATATTCAAAATGCTGGCGTTTAAGGTGTGGCTATATTTGGGGGGACCTGACACTTCCTATCACACTGCTGCTTCTGACCTTGGGAATCCCAAATCACTTCCAATAGTGATATGCTTCACAATTTCAAAAATATTAAAACAAAATCAGGAATGAACACTGACTGACCAACACTATCACTAACTGTTCTTTGTCTCTTCTCTGTTCTTTGTTAATCAATTAAGAATATGTCACAATAACTCTCCTCAAATGATTTCTGGCTACTGAATTTAAGGACAAACACATCTGTGTTGGTAATTCTGTTAAATTAAGAGCAAATCAGAGCATGAAAGTTTAATTTAAACATTTATTTTTGTATTGTTCACTGCATAGAATGAAAATCACAGTGAAAGAAACAACTTGATAATTTTTGCCCACAGAATCTATTATTTTCTCAATAATTAAGAATAATTCTTCATTGCTTCCAACGGAGCATGTAAAGCAAATCATAAACATGTAAGTTTGATAGAAGTGAAATATACTAAATGTATGGGTAAATTATATGATAAATTAAAATAATCTTTATTGTGCAGAATCATTATTTTATGAAGTTAAAATATAAATTAGCAGTGTGATTCTGGAATTAATTTTCTTCAAAGATGAAATCATATAATCTACCTCTGTATTAAACTACTATAGTTTTACTTTTTTTAAAAAAGATTTTATTTATTTATTTGACACAGAAAGAGAGACAGCAAGAGAGGGAACACAAGCAGGGGGAGTGGGAGAGGGAGAAGCAGGCTCCTGGCTGAGCAGGGAGCCCGACGTGGGGCTCGATCCCAGGACCCCGGGATCATGACCTGAGCCGAAGGCAGACGCTTAATGACTGAGCCACCCAGGTGCCTCTGGTTTTACTTTTCAGTACTTAGTACACATATATTGCAGTGTATGTAATTTATGTAAACAAGCAATGATTAGAAAAATATCCCCAATGGAGTGATAGGTGATCAAGCCTTTTGGAAAGGATGTACATTCTAAAACAGCCTAAAAAAAAATCATTCAGCTTCCAATGTGAGATATCACCGTGTCTGTAAAAAAATAAAATATTTTCTTTAAAAAATGTATCTTTAAGATTCTCTTATTTTTATTCCTTTATGTTAAAGTTGTCACAGTTTCTGTATCTGGCAAAGTATCAAGTATAAATTAGAAAAGAATCCTACTGTGAAGGCATTGGTCCAGGTCTTGACCCCACTTAGATATTCCCGGATTAACCGAGGCACATCCAGAATAGAGAGAGTACGTTTGGCTTTTATTTTAGAACTACTTTAGGGCTTTATTTCAGGATCATACTTGGACTCTATTTTCTCATGCTATCAAAAAATATAAAGTCTTATTTAATAAAATGGAGACTAATTTGGTTAGAATCACCTTGTAAGTACCACACTTTGCTTTTTAGTGGTTTTGTCTTGTTCTGTTGCAGTTGAAGATGGAGATAATATATTGTTATTCAAGTTAGATTGGAATTCACGAGAAGAAAACATCATGCATGCATATGGGAAATTCAAAACGTTAAATATCACCTTTCCTCTGGTAGAACTTATAAGTACTTTGTGGCAGGTCACACTGGAAATATTCTAGCATTACTTTTGCTATTTTTATTTAATAAATTGAACATTGCCTACAACTTGCTTACTACTAGACCCCATTGACTATGCCTCAAAAATATAATTTCAGGTCCAAGTAAAAAATACAGCATAAAGGAAAATGGAAAACACCAATTTGCCTGTGTTATATAATAGCAATGTATGGAATTTTTAATTCAAAGAATTCTAATTTTAATAGCATCTCCAAGCCTGTCTGGTGGAACTCAAATCTCAGAAATCATTTTATACAAGAGCCTGAGTCTCACAATGATCAAAATGAAAGAAGCATTTTATGTGTCTAGGAGGACATGTGTATGTTTATAGAATTTTGATAATATGTTTTAAAAACGGGGCAAATGGGTTTTTGAAACAAACAAGAGTGGATTTGATTTATTAATGTGATGTATAAAGTATATTTCCTTAACAGAAGAAATGGGATGACTCTCTCCTCCAGCATGAAGAAATGCGGGTCTTGGGAGATCCTGGAAAATAAGGTCAACAGGAACAGACATGGCAGTCTAGGTCTGAAAGTTTGATTAAAGATGTGTCAATTCTTAATAATTGCTATGAAAAGCCAGCAGTACTCTATTAAAATTTCCGTGAACCAAGATTGGTTTTTGTACCACTGGAGGCAAACTACCAAACTATTCATCATCTCTCAAAACCTCTACAGGGAGGAGACAGACTGTTCTTAGCTATCAGACAGTATGCGAGTTCACACATATACAGAAAGTTAGGTTTTCGGCATCAACTCTCATTCCTGGCCTTTAAATCAATCTGACACACCCACATGGATAAGCTTCCGAAACTCAGAAGAAAATGCACAGAACACAGAGGGCAATCCTTGTTTCTTTTTCACATGGTCCCATGCAATTAAGTTCCCCAAACAATTATTGTCCTTGCCTCCACTTCCAGTTTATAACATTCTCACTTCAAACTTGTTTTTTTTATTTGGGTCCTTTGGATTTGATGCTGGATCCAGACAAGATGTGTGTTTCGATTTCAACCCTGACACTTAACAGCTATGCAACCTAAGGCAAGTTGCCTGCCTTCTCTGGACCTCCATTTTCTCATTTATAAAGAAATCAAAATAGCTTCAACAACAATAATGTCTGTTGTATTTATCGAGCTAATGGCCATTAATGTGTTTTAATCCATCAATCTCCCCCATCTTAGAATTCAGAAAGCTGAGAAGATTCAAAGCTAGTTACAAAGGGCAAAAAAAATCCAAATATTCAAATCCATTTGTTTGGGGGGTAATGCATCCTACTCATCAGGGTTGTTGGGAATTGAAATAATGAGCGTGCCTTAAAAATCACATGGCCTTAAAAAATCTCAATAAAAATAAGTACATAACAGTTCTCAGTTCACATCAACTCCTGTCATTAAGTTATGGCAATGGCTATTATTTATCAGATGATGACAGCACTACCGTATCTCTGCGATTGGAATTCATATTGTGCATCCGGCTTGTCTGAGGGCCCCTGACCAAGTTTCACACCTGGTGTTTCTTTCCTCAGTCCAGCCACCTCTTCTGGTGCCTATGGGGGTTCTGCATTAGCCATGCACGAAGGTGCTCGGATAGATATTTCTATGAAGCAGGGAACCCTTTCTCATTTAATAGGAAAATTGGAAATTTTTTTGGCCTTAATGAGAATAATCTCAACACTACTTCATAGGTTAAAAAAAAAAAAGTACATAGAAATCAGGTACCCACACATATTACTGAGATTTCTAACATCTTAAACTTCAAACTGAATCTCATAATCACACAGGGAAATAATCCATAATGCCCCGTCTCAAAGTAATTAGGATGACATCACCTTGCTATTTTTATTATTTTATTTATTTATTTTTAGGTTTTATTTATTTATTTTGACAACGAGAGAGACAGCGAGAGAGGGAACACAAGCAGGGGGAGTGCGAGAGGGAGAAGCAGGCTTCCCGCCGAGCAGGAAGCCCGATGCGGGGCTCGATCCCAGGACCCTGGGACCATGACCCGACCCGAAGGTATAGACGCTTAACAACTGAGCCACCCAGGTGCACAGGGAAATAATCCATACTGCCCTGTCTCAAAGTAATTAGGATGACATCGCCTTGCTATTTTTAAAGGAAATTTCACAAAGTACATAAGTCTATATGTGATCTGCAGGGGTGCACCAGAAAGTACAAAAAAACGATACCCCATTTTATCTCTAAAACAATAGAATTCTGCTCCAACTGGAATGCACATTACTTTATCATTGTTTAAAATGTCTTGTACATATCTCTGTTAAATATGTACACAAACCGATCTTTATATAATGTTGATTCTTTGTGTTATTTTGGTTAAAAATGTAAAAAGTTTGTTAAGGTTTAAAAACATATATCTGTAATAAATTATCATGCTTTATTATCTGAAACCGTCAACTTTATGAACTAGGAGCCCTACTCAGCTGTTATCTGATCTGGGATACAAAACAAAATTATAAATTCCTTTACATCCCTTGTTCTCCGGACTTTACCCTGTATGTTATCATTTTTATACATGGTTGTAATTAAAGTTAAAAATTATGATACAGTATGATGTCCCCATGTTACGTTTTTTACTTTAATGAGAACTACAAAGAATAGATCCTTTCATGTGTTTGCGAGTTTGAAGGATTAATGAAGAGTGTCTTAATTAAGCAGTCTTGGGGAAAATGTTCTAAAATAGCAAATCAACTGAACCAAGTAAACTAGGTTAAAAAAATTTAGAAAACTGTTATATAAGCAGTTAGTGTGCTCTTCAGCCAATTGCCTTTTATGTCTAACCTGTGACTTTTAACTGTGGCTGACTGAAACGTGGCATGGAATTGCCTCAAGTCTCATTCATCTGTCCATTCATGTACTGGACAATTATCAAGTATCTAAAACAAGTGTATGTTCCAGTTAGAAGAAAAAGAATAGCAATAAATCTCTTTTAGTTTTATTTAAATTATTATCAAACATTTGTAATATTTTATCTTCTTAATATATACCCTGTAACCAGCTTAAAAAAAAATTTTATCTGGGATTTTGGATATCCTTCTATTTTAGCACTTATCACACTATAAATTTTATTTTAGGTCTTTCTGTAATTATGAGCTCTTCAAGGGCAGGAAACATACTGAATGTATTATTACTATTTTAGGGATCAATAATATGTATTAAACAGATACAAATCAGTTAATTTTAAGGCTACAAATATATTTAAAAATCTATCCATTACTTTTTGTTCATAATATAAACTTCCTATTCAACATGCAATCCTATTTACTAAGTTTTTTTTTCCTATTTACTAAGTTTTGCAACTATAAATGCTATGTGTTAACATTGTAAAGGATTGTTACTTAAACATGACACATGGTAATGGCTTTGTGTTCTCTAATCTGCAGATATTGTTTGACAGTTTTGAAAAATATGTAATTAATTGTCTCAAAATTCATTAAAATGCTAAGACATTTTGGGGCGCCTGGGTGGCTCAGTTGGTTGGGCAACTGCCTTTGGCTCAGATCATGATCCTGGAGTCCCGGGATCGAGTCCCACATCGGGCTCCCTGCTCAGCAGGGAGTCTGCTTCTCCCTCTGACCCTCTTCCCTCTCGTGCTCTCTATCTCTCGTTCTCTCTCTCTCAAATAAATAAATAAAATCTTTAAAAAAAATGCTAAGACATTTTAAAATATTGAATGAAAATATAGAAAGTTGAAAATAATTGTTACAGATATTGAAAAGGACTGGGGAAAACCTTAATTCTACTAACAAAAAATAATATTAGATGATAATTCAAAGTATAGAACATATACACATATATTTATTTACATCAGTCCATATTGACAAAAACCCAAATGATTGAATAATAAATGGGGAGAAGAGACAAATTGCCCCTTAAGAATTCCAGATAATTATGCAGATACACCATGCATAAATTCTCAATTCTTTTTTTTTTTAGATTTTATTCATTTATTTATTTATCTATTTACAGCATGAGCAGGGGAGGGGCAGAGGCAGAGGGAAAGAGAGAATCTCATGCAGACTCAGCGCTGAGTGCAAAGCTGGATGTGGAGATGGATCTCACCACAAGATCTGGACCTGAGCCAAAATCAAGTCTGCCGCTCAACTGACTGACCCCCGCAAGGTGCCCCTCAACTCCTCACTTAACTGTGTACTGCATGCAGTGACTTCCTCCTAAAGACTATAGTCTGGACAGGGATAAAAAGGGGTGACTCCACAGTGGAAAAATCTGACAAGACTGCTTCTGCCAGTGATCCAGGTCAGTATCAACAGCTGTAAATCGTGTTGGTAGTACGTGGCTTTGATAACCTTGTGACTCTAAGTCTCTGTGTGGTTATGTGCCAATATCAGGTGTGTGTGACATTGCACATGGAAAGGGTAGAGTGCACCGTCTAGAGAACTTGGCAGGCAACTGTTCTCTGCTTGCCCTGACACAAGCTGCTGGTCTACTCCCAGATACATCATTTAACTTCTCTGATTTCCAGTTTACTGTGAAATGAATGAACAAAACTATAAGAGTTCTCAAGTCCCCACCTACCTCTGTTATTCTATTAATTTATCTCTAAAAAGATGTAACCCTAATTAAGATTATAATCTACACAAGAAACAACACTGAAACTAAAGAACACAAAACAAACTGAGGAAGGGAGCTAAAGGCTGAGATCATATTCTGTGTGTTTGTATTTTGAGGACCCTGGAGAAAACGAGCAGCTTTAGGAAAGAATTAAGTGGGGACCAAAGGACCACTTCCAACACTGAAGAATATGGATGTAGTGAAGGACACCCTCCATCCGAAGTAATCTGAAATTGAATTTTATGTTAGCTTCTCATTTTTACTTCAGTTTCTGGTTTTGACAGAGAGAAAGCGTTCCTTCAAATCCCTCAACACTTCTCCATCACCTTAAACACCAAATCCAAGTTACTTGCATGGCATATCCAACCTTCCCTGCCCTCGCCCTTGACCCCAGTCCAGACCCAGGTCATCCCATCAGAAACAGTTAGTGCAATTCTGAGCTGCTCTAAGTTTCCTGCACTGTTAAATACCTGCGTAGTTTTGAAAATCTCTTTTCTTCCTCTAGAATTTAGTTCTGTCAAGAGCACTGAATACCCTCATTTAGCCTCTCACAGAATGCATCTATCACTGTCCTCTACATTACAAACACTGGCTAACTTTCCCCTCCACATTCAATGAAAGGGACGATGTCCTATTAATCTTTACATCTAAATCAATGGCTAGCAGATGGCGGTGATGGTGATGGTGATGGAGATGATGGAGATGATGGTGGTGGTGGTGATGGTGGTGGTGATGATGATGGTGATGATGATGGTGTTGAGGATGATGGTGGTGGTGGTGGTGGTGATGGTGGTGGTGGTGATGGTGATGATGATAGAGATGGTGATGATGGCGGTGATGGTGATAATGATGGTGGTGGTGGTGATGGTGCTGGTGGTGGTGGTGATAATGGTGATGGTGGTGATGGTGGTGATAATGATGGAGACAGTGACAGTGGTGGGGATGATGGTGATGGTGGTGATAGTGGTGATGGTGGTGATGATGATGGAGATAGTGACATTGGTGGTGATGATGGTGATGATGGTGGTGGTGATGATGATGGTGGTGATGATGATGGAGACAGTGACTGTGGTAGTGATGATGGTGATGGAGATGGTGATGATGGTGGTGGTGATGATGATGGTGGTGATGATGATGGAGACAGTGACAGTGGTGGTGATGATGGTGGTTGAGATGGTGATGATCATAGAGTGGTGATGATGGTAGTGATGATGATGATGGTGGTGGTGGTGAAAATTGAGAATGACTTCTGTTATGGGTACCCACTGTTGTGTCATGCACTGAGATTCAGTTTTGAATTAAAAACAGGTTGTCTGACCCTAAATTTATTTTACGGGTCTGCTGAACACATATGTATGCCTGAAAATATTTATTATATTTGAACTAAGGGAGTTATTTTGACAAAATCTTATTTAAGTTAAAAAAAAACCTAAGGGAAGTTTAGAAGGCTCAAAGACAAAATTATGATGAATAGGATATGCTTGCAGAATGGATATATACCCTATATAAACACGGAGATGTCCCTTCTCCATCATGCTGTGACACTTCATAATAGTATTTTCTAAATCTTCTTGTCTTTCAAGTACTCATATTATTCAGCCTCTCCAGAATTATACCAAATAAGAATCAACAAACAACACATAAGTCAAATGAACACCTTTTCTGATTTTTCCCCCTGCCTTATTTTATAAGATTGTGCTTTCATTAACCTTTTCTTTCCTATGCCCCACAGGCCAAATGCAACATTCTTTGGTTTGTATTTTAAATTCCATTTTAATGGTAGAACTTGAGGAGGCAGGTAAGGGAGAGTAGTTGAAAGCAAAAAACGTGTCCTTAAGTCAGAAAAACATTTTTTTTTCTCTTAATGCACCAAAGCCAAAAACACCACTGATTTAGTATTTCTCAGGGATAATATTCTTCAGCTTAATCCTGCAAGAGAACTGTATTACCGTCTTATGGAGAGAAAACATTACACTAGAGTGATAGTCCCCTACCAACTCTTGTCATTATTTGATATGGACTTACTCAAAATCTCCTTCAACAACTTGAACATACTTTAGTTTTCTGAAACAAACTAATAGCCATATCATAGTTGCCTTGCTTACATGTAAGATGTGTGTTTCATGTCATTTTGTTCCTGGTTAGATGACTCTTAAACATATGTGCACACAATGTTCCAGGCCAAGTTGTACATATGAATAGTTTAGACTGTAATCTTCAGAAGTTGCATTTTTTCACATTTGTATTCTGGCATTATAAGGTTTAGGATAATAAATACAACATGTTTTCAGCTACCTATTCCAAAGATTAGTGCCCGTAGGGTCAAATACAATGTAAATGTACTTTGAAAGATACCAATTTGGACTTCTGCTAATGGTGGATTAAATAATTTGCATAAGCCTATCTTCTGAGAATTACTTAAAAAGCTAGAAAGAACATTTTAAAAAATCTGCTTGAAGGTATCATGGAGTCAACAAAATAGTGAAGAATTACCAGACTACGATGTGGGGATGAGGAGGTACAATAGAAACCGAGGGAAATAAGCTGAGTGTTTTCGGATGTTTCGATCCTGAGGACATTTCCCAATCCCACAGGGATCACTGAAAGGTTGAGTGGGTAAAGTGAGAAATTTACCCTTCTTGTGGATCTAGAGAGAAAACCACATTACAGCCCATAGCCTGATAAACAGGAACTGATGAACTCTACTTTCTGCCAGAAATCAGAAGGTTCACATCTACAGAATGGAGAGGACTGGAAGTATAAAGCCCTGCATGTGGTATGCGGTTCAGCCGTTAATTCTGTCAGTTGCAGAAACTGAGTTACTATGATCCTGGATTGTGAGTGTCCTCCTCTTCCTGACAGAAGCAAACACAATTCCTCCCTGGAGGTAAATATCATCTTCCTAAGCTTCAAATTATCGCAACAATGGGGCGCCTGGGTGGCTCAGATGGTTAAACGTCTGCCTTCGACTCAGGTCATGATCCCAGGGTCCTGGGATCGAGTCTCGCATCGGGCTCCCTGCTCCTTGGGAGCCTGCTTCTCCCTCTGCTTCTCTCTCTCTCTCTCTCTCTCTCTCTCTCTCT
>NW_027397094.1:2539540-2582429 GCF_003265705.2 Callorhinus ursinus | reverse complement strand
TAAAAAAAATTATCGCAACAATGGTTTCACAACTATGATGTCAGACAGGCATACACAAAGCAGGTGCACGAGAAAAATACACACCATAACAAAAATAAACGGAGGTGGTCAGAAAGAGACCAACAGATAGAAATACTGGTCCTGGAAGCAGGTCCTGATATGCTTCCTCCCAGATAACCTCCATGTCAGAGTCGTCTTTATGAGGAACCCAAGTATAGCAATTATTGGAGCCACAGATGGCCTGAGAAAATGGACATGAAGATGAGAGTGTGGAGTCACGTGGGTTGCTGCCCAGCAAGCAGTGGGGACCCCATCACTGGGTGTGGTGGCGTACAGCCAGCCATGGAATGAGATAGCTTGTGATTGTCAAGTTCTCCCTAGTGAGAGTGAACTGACATGGGGTTCTAGCGGAAGGATGTGGCGGAGGACGTGGCATATATCAAGTGTTTGGAAATTATGCAAGGTTAGTCATTGTAAAAACACTGACACAGGATGGTTCCTACTGAGGCAACGGGCACTTTGAGAAACATGATGACAGGCTGAGAATGATTTATTATCCACTGAAGACTAGAGCCTCCTGGTAGCAAAGAAAGAAAAGTTTATCTCCTGTGGCCAGAAAGCAAAGGAAAGTAAAGACCAGGACTTCAGATTCAATCTTCAAATGCCAGAACTCCAGATGAGGGCACATGTGAAACCTAGACAGTCTGCTATACCAAGGGCAGGGCTCTGCCTGGGAAGAGATGCAACTTTGAGACTCGGTATAGAAACAGTCATTAATTTTAATTCTCTAGACCATCGGCATCACATGAGCCTACACAGCAATGGCAACCTCATCATTTCTCTCAAGCAACCAAATGATCTGAAGACAAATTTTCGTACACAAGAAATCAGATTCCTATCAGTAGTTTGTTCCTCTATAGGAGCCTAGTGGAAAGAAAAATATCTACCTTCAAACAATCGTTATAATCAAAGTTGCAAGATACTTCACATTGAGAGAGACAGAAACAGGAAACAGTAAAATGGGTGAGGATAACAGTGGGTTCACATGGCCAGTCACCACAGGGCTTACACGTACTGAACACAATGGCAGGCACATTTGCCAACAAAATACGAATTGCATTTTTTAAATCTTCAGTGGAAGATTTTGCTTTTTTACCAAGCATCTATAATTGACCTTTTTCTAAGTTAAAAGATGCTTGCGACATCTGCAGGAATGTTTCTCAGAACACGATGGCTGATGCCATAATGAAGTTTTACTCTTTCTTAAGTTCAGTCATTCTTATGAACATTGGTGATGTGAAGGAACTCAGCACCCTTTGTGAACTCATCTTCTGAGTCTGTGCATCCCAAGATAGAACACAGAGACTCAACCACCTAGATTTCCTTATGGGTCAGATGCTAGCATGCAACCAGGGACCCACAACTGTGGCATACTCACAGGAGACATCAATACAATAAAGCATGAAAGAGCAGTTTCTGTACAGAGCTCATACCAGGGAAGGCATCCCCCTTGGGGAAACAGCTGTGACAAGGTTTCTAGAATCTACTGCCCAAGAGTCAGCAGGAAAACTGGCATTCGGTATCCCCCAGTCATATTTTCTTCCTGTATAATCTTGTTGGTATGAAGTCTCTTGTTTGCAACTCAAGACACTGATAGACATAATCTTTCTCTTCTTCTGGCAATATCTTGAATTCCTTCGCAGATACTTTTTTTTTTTTTCCTGTATGGGTCTCTATTTCTGGCTTGTCAAATGAAAGCAAACACTCAGAAAGCTATCACATGTGACAATGCAGATATAGGACGTTTCTATCACTGAAGAAAGTTCTCTTGGACAGCTAGCTCTCAGGCATGGGCAACATAGGATGCACGTGCCTGGATTCAGATTAGAGAAGACTTTCTTAGTGGATTGATTCTGTTAATGGTTTCAAGTTATAACCTTGATACCATGTGATATTACATTCATCCTTCACTCCATTATTCTATTTGATTTTGCTGGTAAGGTTATAAGTGATCAAATTAGGTGCAGAGCTCACTTCGTTTTATCAAAATCAAATCTCATTAGCACTCATTATCAAACATTGAAGGCTTCCTCAGAGCAACCTCCTCATGAATGATATTATAGTCTATTAGTAAAATCTAAATGGTGACATTAAAAGACTCATCCTTTTAGGAAAAGATGTTTGGCTTATGTTTGAGAGTTCAGTTTGGTTCAGGGATGCCTGAAATGCAGTGGGTAAGGTAAGCATTTACTATTTGCACCTGCCTAGCATATACTTCCCTTTCTTCGGCCAATTTTGAAAATCTCCCCTGACAGAGGTAAACTTTGTGCCTCTGTCAATCAAAATGGTCTACCCACCCTCCACTGGCCTAGTGCTTGACTTTGGAAACAAGTTAACCAACTGGATTATGCTGCAGGAATTTACCACAAGGAACAAAAATAAACTGAGTTAATTTACACAACAGCAGTTACATGAAGCAAGTTCTCATTAGTTCCTCTTCTCTAGACCCCCAGAGCTGTCCTCATTTGGTCCTTCCCGCAATTTGATTTTTTAGCCTTTCTTTGAAATGGGTGTCTTTCTGCAAGCTTCTAATGATTTATTTTTTTTAACTTACTTCTAAGATAGCCAGTTTGTTTATGGGAAAATATTTAGGGCAGCAGGAGGGGACCCTAAATATCAGTATCAGAATCTACTTGGGATGTGTACTTGACATTCTGATGTGCCATTTATGCCTCTTTGCCCTCTGCCCATGACAACTTCCCGCACCTTCAGTACAAGTCTCATGGCTCAGATAGGGACTCTGAACTCAGCTGCCCAGGAATGATTCAACCACCACGATTCTCTCTCCTTATGCCAGAATATTGCTTTAATGTCCCCACAATGGTTAACTGTGTTTCAAGTTAAATGTCCATCTGGTGTGCTATGAGAGATGTTGGCAAACAAAACAGGGGAGAGAAACTACTACTTTAGATGGATTTAACCTTGTCAAATCTGTTTAGATGTAAATGCTGTGAAAGTCATCAGTTTGGGGAAAAAACCCCGAACAACAACATATGTTTAACTCTTATTTTCTGTGTCACCATATAACTTAATACCTTTAAGCTAGACATTCGATAATATATTTTCCTGAACGATCGCTTCAAAGCCATTATCATAAGACAAATCTCTAAAACCTGATGGTTTAAACTAGTCAGGATTCAGTGATGAAATTATAGGGCTTAGTTTCTAAGTAAATTTTACCAACAGGCTTGAATTGGTTCAGATATTATGAAAAATTTGGTATGCCAACAGTAATCCCACAAACTCAAAAGGGCTTAACAAAATTGCCAATGTAAAATAACATCAAGAAAATACACAGTCCTTTTGATAAATACAAATTAAGCATAATTATAAAGATTTGTTATACTGCTACTTAAACACAGGATAAAGAAGATCAACTGAGGTTTGATTTAAATTCACACATCTGGGGCACCTGAGTGGCTCAGCTGGCAAAACATCTGACTCTTGGTTTCAGCTCAGGTTGTGATTTCACGGTCCTGGGATCGAGCCCCAGTCGGGCTCTGTGCTCAGCAGGGAGTCAGTTTGACATTCTGTCTCTCCCTCTCCCTCTGCCCCTCCCCACCAAATAAATAAATCTTTAAAATAATTAATTAATTCGCACATCTATCCTAAAACATTTTTTAGAAGATTTTATTTATTTATTTGAGAAAGAGAACAAAAGGGGTGAAGGGCAGAGGGAGAAGCAGACTCCCCGCTGAGCAGGAAGTCAGATAAGGGGCAAGATCATGGGGCCCTGATATCATGATCTGAGCCAAAGGCTGATGCTTAACCATCTGAACCACCCAGGTGCCACAACCTAAAACATTTATAAAATATACCTTCTATTTACTTACACACGTAGACTGGTGTGTCTCACCATTCGAATATAAATTAGTAAGTGAAAAGTGTTCTTTTACGTTTTTACTTAAATTCTAGTTAGTTAACATGCAGTGTAATATTAGTGTCAGGTGTACAATACAGTGACCCAACACTTCCATACATCATCCCGTGCTCATCACAAGTGCCCTCCTTCATCCCTGTCAGTTTCCCCCCTCCCCCACCCCCCTCCCCTCTGGTGACCATCCGTGTGTTTTCTAAAGTTAAGAGTCTGTTTCTTGGTGTGTCTCAATTTCTCTCTTCTTCCCTATGCTTGTTTGTTTCTTAAATTCCATATATGTAAATTCAGGCAAAGTCATGCATAAAAATCTTCCTTATGGTACCACACTGCAAAGGACAGAGGGTTTGAATGCTGCGTATTAAATATTTGGTGGGATTAGGTGTCACAGCACAAAACATCCTCTGAATTATCAGCTGTTAAGTGTAAAAACATCTAACAGGAAAATCCACCCATTAGTCTACTCTGTGTTTTCCTCTTTCCTGTTTTACAAGAGAAAGGAATAGAAACTTAAAAACCTGAAATCAATGAAACTTCCAACATGTCTTTATAGCTACATATTATATAAATTTAAGTTGTTACTTTTAACTTACCAGCCTTTCAGCTGCATTCCAAGGCTTAAGTGTGTTTATTTAGGAAGAGACATTAAATCCACATTTTCAAGCATTCTCTACTCTTTGTTATGTCCATGTTTGAACATTTCTTATGTACTGTTTTTCTAATATTTACTTCTTTTTAAAAAAAAAAGATTTTAGGGCGCCTGGGTGGCTCAGTTGGTTAAGCAACTGCCTTCGGCTCAGGTCATGATCCCGGAATCCCGGGATCGAGTCCTGCATCGGGGTCCCTGCTCGGCAGGGAGTCTGCTTCTCCCTCTGACCCTCTTCCCTCTCGTGCTCTCTGTCTCTCATTCTCTTTCTCTCTCAAATAAATAAATAAAATTTTAAAAAAAGATTTTATTTATTTACTTGAGAAAGAGACAGAGCACAAGCAGAGGGAGGGGCAGGCAGAGGGAAAAGCAGGCTCCCCGCTGAGCAGGGAGCCCGATGCCAGGCTTGATCGCAGGACCCCGGGATCATGATCTGAGCCGAAATCAGATGCTTCACCGACTGAACCACCCAGGCGCCCCTCTAATATTTATTTCCGAAATAAATAATTTAAAGGTCTTGTATTATAACTACAATACAAAATGTACAGTATAAATTAGACATATTGACTTAGGGAAATCAGACCTAAATGAACCGTGGATAGCAAATGAGATACAAATGTACACAAATGCTCAGTGCTCCTAATTGTATTTTTTTCTAATAATTAAAACTGTGCTTATCAGTGATGTGGGGTGTCAAAAAACATCATGAAAGATCTTCACAAAGCAGGTGTAGCTAGCATCTGGGTCCTGACACTGGGCTGTTATATTTTGTCATTAATCACCCACATCTGCAGATGCAGTCTCAAGCCCCACTCAGTTTCAGTGTCACATTAACAAGGGAGAAATCTAGTTAAATCTTCTAGCTATGAGTGCTTTGGAGGTGGCAGAGATAATTGTCATATTGTCACATGGGGACTTGTTGCTTCTGGCACTTCTTGCTTTTTCTATAAATATGTGAGATCATTATGAATAAGTCAATAACTTGCCCTTCTCACCTCCGACTAGAGACACTGTTGCTCAAAGTTCTTGATTGTTTCTAGTTGTTTTTATTTTTTATCATTTGCAAAAATATCAAGAAAATATGTAATGCTGCCAAGATAATCTGGCTGGAAAAAAAAATCTAGCAGCCTCGTACAATAAGGATAAGCTGATTTCTTACATCATCAGCTTTGTGACAGCATAAGACCCAAATCTTTTCTCTGGCAGCCTGTTGCTTAACACCTGTTGCTTACCACTTCATAAAAGTCAAGTCTAGATGAGCTGGCATTCTCCAGTGTTACAAATTCATTAGTGTCATAGTCATTAAGGGCAGTAAAAACAATCAGGGTTTACTATAAACTAGCAGACTGAAATCTAGAATGAATGGGCTTATATCAGTCTATTATACCATGAAACTAAAAGGAAAAACAAGCATCACCCATTTTAAACACACATTTCTTCAGGAATAAACCCCCTCACATGGGCTATGTAATTGTACACACATATAATGTTAAATGAAACCTATGTCTAGCAAACCCTACACATTTAAATTCACCAATGGTTAGTTATTCCAGACAGTATCACCTACTAAGCCTAAGAGGCCATTATTTTCATCTAAATTCCACTAGTAGGCAAAATCTAAATGTCAAAATTTAGCACAGTGTTTAATGAGTGAATAAATATTAGAAACTACAGCTCTTGAAATTTTAGGTAAGTCATTATTAGGGGCTTACTACTTTCAGTTTCTGACATTTACTGCTTTTTATCATATCAGTTTCATTTCTTATTAAATATCCTCCTGCTTTGAAGATAATCTATTTAATAGAGAAGAAAAAGAAGTTTGTGAGTTTTTTTTTTCTCTTTGAGTTAAACACAAGCATCACTTTTATAATATGCCCTCCAAAGCAATTGGCCTGGAATCATATTGGTGGATTATTAAACCCTAAATGCAATTTAGCAGGACAAAAGTATAATCTAATTATGTGGGAAATACACAGATGTTGTTAGTGTCCACTAAAAATACATCATGTAACCTTTTGAGAATCCAAGGAAGAGAAATGCCTCAAAAACTTCGTAATAAATAGCCAAGAGAATCTCGGGCAGAATAGTAATCCCAGAAATAATCTGATTTACTGTCATTATATTTTTATCCTAACAAGATTAAGGACTTTATGTACTGAAGTTTTATTGCAATTTCCATCCATAGGATCTCAACACAATGACATTATTTTATCAACTGACATTTTAATTCAAGGAATGATTTGTCAAACTGGTGACAAAATTGACCAGTCCCAGTTTAAGTCATCTGGGATCTAGAACCACAGTGCATTTGGACAAGACTGCAACTGTGCTATCAACAGAGCAAAAATAAACATGCAATAACAGCTTATATCTGCAGGCCTAGGACCTCAACCCTCAACCTAGCCTGTAATTAAATATGAGGGCAATGGTTTTCTATTGATATTTATAAAGCATCTGCATGGAGGTAAACACTGATGGTCTAGAGTTTGTGCCAGAGAAGAGCAGCCTCCAACAGAGAGAATTCAGGAGAGGGCACATCATAGAATGCTTCAGTTTTTAGTTCAGACTAAAGGCAATGCAACACACACACACACACACACACACACACACACACACACACACACACAGTGTTGGCGGTGGTGGGGGGACACAAAAAAGTCACGCAAGCAGGGTTTTCCCCTAAAAGAAGGCTTGATTTTACTGGGTGCTAAGTTTGGTTTACTATATTTTGTAGGTGTTCCCTAATTCTCTTGCAGGTGAGGGGAGGTGAAGCCAGCACAGGGCAGGGTGGGAAGCAGGAGACAGTCCAAGTTTAACAACAGAAGGAGACTGGAGGCAGGGTGAGGGACACACATATCAAAAGGAGGTCTCTAGGAAGACCAAAAAAAAAAAAAAAAAAAACCTCCTAAAGAACGAGCAAGTGGGGAAAATACATTTTAAGATAATTTTTAATTCTATGTTGTACAGAGTATGATATAAATCCTTGTCTCAACCCTTATGTTCAAACTTCATCAAAAAATCCATTTCTCTTTGATGTGTCAGATTTGTTTGGGGAGATACCATGAGGGATGACTAGGTTGGCTGCCATGGAAACAGATATTGTTACACCTATTCGTGCGTAAGTGTTTCACAATTAGCACCTGAGAGTTGTCTCACCTTGATTCAAGTGTTGGAAATCTTTACATAACACCTTCCGCATCACCCCCACACCACCGCTAGACCAGTCATTGGGTGCTGGCTGCTCAGATGGTGGGGGTGTGTGGACACTCTCACAGCACCTCTCTTCAGCGGAAGGCGATTTCTAAACGGTGACTCAAGTCAAGAGATGTCAGTGGTCAACATTGCTGATGGTTCAGGGGAAGGAAAATGCGATCTTGATGGTTTCTTTTGCTAAGAAGCTTTTAAGTTTGATGTAGTTCTACTTGTTGAGTTTTGGGTTGTTGTTTGAGTTTTGGTATCATATCCAAAAAATCACTGCCACGACCAATGTCAAGGAACTTCTGCATGTTTTCTTCTAGGCATTTTGTGGTATTGGGTCCTACATTTAAGCCTTTGATCCATATAGACTTAATATTCATGAGTGGCATAATACAGGGGTCCAATTTCATTTTTCTGTATACGGTTACCCAGGTTTTCAAACCATTTGTTGAAGAGACTATCCATTATCCATTGGGTGTTCTTGACTGCCTTGTCAAATATTAGTTGACTAAAAATGCAGTTTAATTTTGGGCTCTCTTTTCTGTTCCATTGGTCAATGTGTCTATTAAACAATGTAACTGCTTATCAATGGATGATTGGATAAAGAAGATATGGGGTGTGTGTATGTAATTATGTATGTGTAAAATGAAATATTCAGATGTGAGAAAGAAGGAAGTCTTGTCATTTGTGCCAACAAGAATGGACTTTCAGGTAATTACGCTAAAGGACGTAAGTCAGACAGAGAAAGACAAATATTATACATCTAAGGAATCTAAAAAAAAATCTGAACTTGTAAAAACAGAGAGTAGAGTGGTAACTAGCAGGGGCTGAGGGGTTGGGGAATTGGAGAGATGTTGTTTAAGAGTATAAACTTTCAATTAGTAGATAAATAAGGCCTGGAGATCTAATGAGTGGTAGAATGAACACAGGCAACAATATGGTATTATGATAATTAAACTTGCTAAGAGACTAGATCTTAATTATTCCTATCATAGAAAGGAATGAATTATGTGGCCTGATAGAGGGATTAGCTAATACTCTAAGGCAATCACATTGCAATATATAAATGTATCAAAGCAACATACTGTGCACCTTAAACTGATACAATGTTATCTAGCAAATATGTTTCAATTAAAAAAAAAAAGAGCAATCTTGGAGATACCTATTACAAAAGGGGAAACAGAAGTCCAAAGAGAGCTTGAAGCAAGAGCCAAGACTGCCTATAAGAGGGTCACTTCCTCTGGGTTAGAGGAGAATTTCAAGGATATAAGGAACTCTCCTCACAATAAAGCTGACATAAAGAAAGTAACATGGACTCAGATAAGGCTCCAGTCGCTTCACTTAAGCATCCATCCAATTTAAGTACACTTTTCTTTCTGCAGTTTCAAGGTGCTCCTTTTCCTCTATGATTCCCCACATAATCAGACTTTCTAATTTGAAATAATTTCTGAAACTCTCTTTTGTACTTATTTGAAGAATAACTGAAAAGGAAAAAATGAAAAAAATGAAAAGGATTTATTTTTGCCAACAGAAAATATGGGCTATTTATAGCAAGCATGAAGTGAGGACCCCTTAAGAGTTTTCCAAAGTATGTCAGCTAGTAGCATGGGGTTTTAGAGCATTCCTTTATTGCAATCAATCCTGCTGGAAATAAGGAGTCAGTTCACAGATCAGTAGGCTATAGCTAGCAAAGAATGAACCTGAAAAGAGTTATTAACTATGTGCATACCGTGTGCAGAAAGGATCAGAAGCTAGCTGTCAAGACACATGAAATGAGGAAAGAGTCATGAGAAACACCTTAACTGCCACATCCCAGATGCAACGTTCCTTTCACCAGATTTTATAGTCATCTACTGACACTGGACAAAAACAAAAACAAACAAACAAACAAACAAAAAGAAACGAAATGAAACCAAACGAAACTAACACCAAAGCTACATATTTGCATGCGTAAGTTCAACCTGAGGATTGACTCTTAGGCTGATTTATTGATGAATTCCCTTGTGTTTAGCAGCAGCAATTTCTAGGGTAGAGAGACAGGTATTTTGTGTGTTTATTTGTTTGTTGCAGATTCCCTATTTATACTACAGTACCCCAGTATTTTGAAGATACTATAGCTCTATTAAATGCCACTCATAAAACTCATGAATAGTTCCAGGGAGTTTTAGCAGCTATTATTTCTCTGGATAAGTATCATTAAATATTGTCTGCCCTGTGGAAGCACTACAGAATAAGGAAAGCTCAAAGTATGTGAGGAGCATATATTCTTGCTTACTTTTCTTCTCCTTTAAATTTTTTATTGTTATGTTAATCACCATACATTATTAGTTCTTGATGTAGTGTTCCATGATTCATTGTTTGTGCATAACACCCACTGCTCCACGCAGAACGTGCCCTCTTTAATACCCATCACCAGGCTAACCCATCCCCCCACCGCCCCCTCCCCTCTAGAACCCTCAGTTTGTTTTTCAGAGTCCATCGTCTCTTTTAAAAGTTGTAAGTCCAGGGTCGCCTGGGTGGCTCAGTTGTTAAGCGTCTGCCTTCGGCTCAGGTCATGATTCCAGGGTCCTGGGATCGAGCCCCGCATCGGGCTCTCTGCTCGGCCGGGAGCCTGCTTGTGTTCCCTCTCTCGCTGTTTCTCTGTCAAATAAATAAAATCTTTAAAAAAAAAAAGTTCTAAGTCCAGGTGTGGGTTTAGGCTTTGGCTTCTGATTGATGTTTTTTTACCCTGTTAGAATGATGCATAATCCTCCTTAAAATTAGGATATATCTAGGGGTATTAATTATATCAGGTTTCATTAAATATAATTATTTTTAAGGTTTTATTTATTTATTTGACAGAGAGAGAGAAAGCACAGCAAGGGGAGGGGCAGAGAGAGGGGGAGAAGCAGGCTTCCCGCCTGAGACACCCAGGTGCCCCACATTAAATATAATTCTAAAACGGGCACCTGGGTGGCTCAGTCGTTAAGCGTCTGCCTTCGGCTCAGGTAATGATCCCCGGGTCCTGCGATCGAGCCCCGCATCGGGCTCCCCGCTCGGCGGGAAGCCTGCTTCTCCCTCTCCCACTCCCCCTGCTTGTGTTTCCTCTCGCTGTGTCTCTCTCTGTCAAATAAACAAAATCTTTAAAATATATATAATTCTAAAAGAAATTCTCCATATCTCTCTACTCTTTGTTGGTCAGAATGAATTTCATATTAATTACTGAAATGTTGAAATGTCCTTGATAATTGAGAACCAAATATACAGTCACAATTTATAAAGAAGGTAAAGACTCTAACATTGGAATCACGTTAGGTTGAGACACCAGAATGAGAAAATGCATGTCAAGGGCTGTATGTAGGTTGGTGGTGCTGGTGGTGTCACCCAGGGGTAGATGGGTTTCATCCTCCCCTTGACCCCAGTGGCCCGGTTTTATGGGACTTAGATAGTGCTGATGTGCGAAGAGACTTCTGTCACATATATACAACTTCTAATTCAGTGATGGAATAAGGAGCCTAATCTGGTGAGCAGAACTCATCAGCAGGGACAGATCCACTTCCTTTATAATCTCAACTCCGCCAGGGTTGGTAGCATCCAGGACCAAGATTCAGTCATAAACATAAGCACATTTAGCTGTAGATGACATTTTTTTGCTACCTTTTTTTTTTCTCCATTTCTTCCACTTCCTGTTGATAATGACACCCTCACTCTCCTGTGTTATGTGATGCTCTGGCTGGAATGTAAATTCTTGCTAGAATACAAATCACTTAGCCAAAAGTTGGATAGAGAATTAGCAGAGCTTAAGTGAATCCTGCACTCACTTCCAGTAATTTGAATTGAGTGTAATGACCAGGAATGAGAAAAATGAATGGACTTCATCCATTCAGTTGGTGGAACCTTGTCAACCTTGTCAATGTGACTTTGCTATTTAGACCCTGGAGGCTTACTACACCATGTATATGCAAGTTTCATTCTCAAATCTTCTCTTCAGTTCTGTGGGCTAATATCCTCCAGATGAGTTCCTTCTGGAGCTAATTGGCTAGTGTTGGTTTCTTTTATTATAACCATAGAGCATGCCCACTGTAGGAAAAAGACTTGCACTTATTCTTATAAAAAGCAGTGGGGGAAAAATACTAAATTGTTTAGCCTTTTACTGTGTGTTACTTGATTTCAGTAATAAATTTACATGTTGCCTAAAGTTGTTCTCAGGTACGCTCACTGTCATCACATAAGAGAAGCAAAAAAGTCCTTAGTTCAAGGTACCACAAACTAGTTCTAGGAAGTACTTGGTCATTTTGGGGCAGATTGGCAAGAAAGCCCGACAACAAAGAGAACATACTTCAGAGAGAAATGTCAGTCAGTGGTTATAGCTTGAATATATTGGAAAGTTATCAATCTGACCTCTACTGTAAATATAGAAATCTTTGAGACAGGGTGAGTGCTCACTGACCCTAGGTCAACTGTCTAACACAAAATCTGTAAGCCTTGAGAACGAGAGAACTGTTTGCTCTCAAAAGCAGATGTGCAACCAAAAATATCTCAAAAGGAGATGTGCAACCAGAAATATCTCTTTTGAGGATGGGTTTTTTGTGTGCATTCTTTATACTCTTTGCTAACAAACTATGTGAGATTTCACTGCATAATCAACATAATCTGATAAAGGTGAGTTGTCTCATAAATCAAATATTCCTAGAAACATTTTGAGGAAAGGAACCTCTGATAGGAGGTTTGAACACCGACAAAATTCTGAGGAGAGGGGCTTGGGGCACCAGGATTTGAGGCATGAATAAAAATGCGGCCCTTTCCATACCATGCTTATTGTGAATAATGCTGCAGGGAACACGGGAGTTCTAACTTGTCTTCATGCCCATCATGGATGCATGAATCAAGATGTGATGTTTCTTCCCTAATGAGAAAGAAGGAAATCCTGTTGTTTGCAATGAATCTTGGGGGCTCTATGTTAAGTGAAATAAGTCAGACAGAGAAATACAAATACTGTATGATCTCACTTGTAATCTTAAAATGCTAAACTCAGACAAACAGAGAACAAAGTGGTGGTTACCAGGGGCTGGTGGTTTGTGGGAAAATGGGGAGATACTGGTCAAAGCTTATAAACTTCCAATAGTGAGATTAACAAGTGCTGAGGAATCTAATAAACGGCATAGTGATTACAGATCAACATAATGTATTATATACTTGAAAGTTGCTAAGAGAGTAGAATTTAAACATTCTCACCACAAAAAAGGAATGGTAATTATGTGATGGGATGGAGGTGTTAGCTATGGGGGTAATTACTTTGTAATATATAGATGCATCAAATCAACACACTGTTCACCTTAAACTTACACAATGTTATATGTAAATTATATCTCAGTGAAGCTGGAAAAAGGTGGTCCCTTTTGCATTCATTAGTTCATAAAGCATTTGCAAAAGAAAATTCTGGAATGTAAATTTTGTCTTAACAAATGAGAACCAACTATTTTGGAGACATTCGGTAGCTGATCAATCCCAGCGGCACTGATAGAGACCCTTGACTGGTGACAAAAGTCAAAGCCAGAGCAGGAGCCTAAAATGCTGCAGCAAAATGAAAAGCTCCTTAGAAAGAAAGAACATTGTCATAATGTCCCCAAAATAGAAATAGAGAAGGAGAGAACTCGACATGCATTATCTGCGGTAGAGGGTAGTGACAGTTGCAGTATGGAAAAGTCACCTCAGATCCCACTTTCTCTCTCACTTCTAGCTGAGCCTCTTTTAAAATAAATGCCATCAGTAGTTTATAACACAACACATTTGGGATCCAGGCCATATGGGAAATGTCAAACATTTTTTACATGGCATGCACATGCCTCAAAAAAAAAAAAATAACACACCTAAGGAGACAATTGTTGACTAGAGGAAGACACCATGTTTCTCTGAATATGATGTGCCCTTTTCATATTCCAGTGGCTTTGTGATGATACATGCATCATCAAAATACATTTACATTTAATGTAAGTTTGTTTTTCTATGTAATGTTATTATTAACATGAGGCTGTATTTTACGAATGAAAAGTTATTCATGGGAATAAAGTAATCCTTATGGAATAATCACACTAATATATTTTTCCAATAAATGTACTATGAATCACTGAGCCCACAAAATACTTTTAAACAAAAATTGTCAGTTTTTTTTCAAGCAAACTATTATTTTTCTATCTTTGAACTATTGGATATTAGTTCTCTAATTGTTTATACTTCCCACTGAATTTAAATATGGTAGCTCCCTAAACATCTTTACCATCTGCTTCCTCTAGAAACATCCTTCCTTCTGGAAGGAAGATAGTGCTTTGAAAGAATATTACCCATATGAAGAGATGTTTCAAATGTAAGTTTCCTTTTTCCAATTACCTCAACAGCTGGTGTTGTGTGTTTACATTTAGACAGAAGAAATCTTACGAAGCGATTGTGCAGCTTCAAGTAATTTAGATTTGTCACAGGGCACGGAAAACACACTGGCAAATAATTCAAATGAGCTCATAAGTCTTAGAGATAAGGGGCTTTAAAAAAAAATATAGTCTTCAATCAGTGAGGTTATAGAACAAATCTCTACAACAGAATTGACCAGTCTTTAGAAGCATTATGTGTAAAAGAGAGGATTTAGTCACCTGGTTTGAAAAGAACTTGATACTCACTCAAGAGTAGTGATTACACAATCAGTGGAGGGCGGATTTTGAGAATGCCGTATGATTGCATGGTCTGGTATTCAGACCTCGGGAAAAAGCATGGGCTGTGGAGCCGACATACACGGGTTCTGTATGATTTATCCCGACCGTATGATTTATCAGTACATTTCACTCTCTTAAACTCCATGAGCCTCAGTTTCTAGATCTTTGGAATTAGGCTAATAATGCCTATGTGAGCATTTGGTGAAATGTGAGTTCCAGATGATCACCGATGTTTTCCCATCATCTAGCAAAGAGCAGCATTCAATTAATATATGTCAAACAAGATAAGACGAAAAAATGCCACGCCATTGAGTCTCCTCTATTTCAAAGTATTTACAGAAACACTTCCCAACATGAGTGGCAAAGAGGTCTGCATGTGCCTCTCGGGGTCCCCCTTCCTGCTGGGCCTCCTACATCTCCTGGAGACTCAGGTAGCCCAACAGAGCAGGAGGATAACTCCCAAACTCCAAGCAGAGAGGACTCCCTGGGCTGACAAGACGCCACCAGTCTACTCTAGGAAGATGCTCCAGTAGCCCATGTTCCTGGAAGGGTCTCCATTTTCCCCTGGGGACAAAGAGCTCATTCTATCAGTTTTCATGGGTTCAAGGAGTGTGTCATGTTGGACTCCACGATACAATTCATAGTGCTTCCCTTTCAGAATCACACTCGGGCATTCCTGTGGGCATAAGCAGCCTCAGTAGGCCTAAAATAAAACTAGTTTGAACTCTACAAACTCAGATTCATGATCTCCTTGGGATTACACAAAGGAAAGAGTAAAATTAATGTGCAAAGGTAGGGGACATACAGTGAATTTGTAACATTGGCCTGGGATGCACTGTACCTACCCAATAAGTTTAACTCTTCTCTGGCACAATTCTAAATAAGTATGTGGAGTGAATATGCTCGTTGTTTTTTAAAACATACGCAGGTATAGATGTGCGTATTTTCCAGCTGAAACATAGTGGCTTTCTCCAGGGAGTGACCATGAAAATTCCCAGGTGTGACCCACATTAACTCTATTTAGCCTGGATCAGGACACGTTTCCTGGGTTGGGGAATCATGGTGCTTCTGATTCATCATGCATGTTCCTGTGTCCATGCATTGAACCATTGGGTGGGATATCACCACTCAAACTATATGAATTAGAACTGAGGTAGAGAAGGCTGTCTCCCAAGGAAAAGTGAGGTGCTGTTAACCAGAAGGAGAAAATGGATAGAAGGCCAAAAGCAGTAGCTATCTATGTATAAACCCCATATAAACATATAATGCAGCATGCTACTGATTTTTACTTTCTTTATACCCTTATATCATTCTGCTTTGGGCCGTGAATAATGGAAAGCTGATAATGGGTGAATGACTTCAATTTTTACAGGAGCTATTATTTTAATTATTCTTCCTCTGACCGCCCCACTCCCTTGACTCCATGCTAAACTCACTAGTGGCTTTCCACCTGTCACATCAGTCACCAACCATCCCTAAGCCCTGAGATAACACTGACCAAGAACAGAAGTACAGCAGCATTTCAGAACAGAACAAACCTTCAGCTACACAAATGTGACCAAAAATCAGGTCAGGGGAAGACACAGAAAAGAAAGAGGGAAAAAAAAAAAAAGAAGCAAAGACAGCATAAAGCTAGATCTATGCTATAAAAATGTCTTTCTCTCTTATTTATTCCCCTTGAAAAATAACTGCTCAGTCTTTCCTGACCCACAGGCTCCCACATCAATTTTTCCCTCTTTCTTACTGTGCCTGGGCCCATAGTTCGGAATTAATACTAGAATGATGAGTGTGTTTTTCTCTCTCAAACCCCTCCCTCTTTCCTACCTTCATTTTCTTTCTTTCTTTTTTTTAAGATATGCTTATTAGAGAGAGAGAGAGAGAGTGAGAAAGAGAGACCATGGGAGATCTTCAAGCAGACTCCCAGCTGAACATGGGAGCATGGGGCTCAATCTCACGACCCTGAGATCATGACTTGAGCTGAAATCAAGAGTCAATGTTTAACTGACTGAGCCACACAGGTGCCCCTCCTACCTTCATTTTCTATCCCCTAATAAGTCCCAGATGGGTGATGCCTCATAAGCACCCCATACCCCTCCTGAGAGATCATGTGAGGAAACGCTGACAGAGTCACTGGCTGAACACCGTGACAGGTGTAACTGGGTCCCTGCTGGTCTGAAGTCATGTTCCTAAGAAGCGCTGGTTTCCTAAGATCTTTAACACTCATTAGATACCAACATAAATGCACATAGCTGCTCAAATTCCAAGCCCCTCTGTTCCAGCCCTATAACCTCAGGCTGAGTCAAGAAAAAAAATGTATATTGTTCTCTGTAGAAGTTTTAAATTCTGGCATCAGGGATGACAGCTACCTCCATCTGTCTCTTCAGAGACAGAACTCAGAAAAGAGATAATATCGTTGACTCTCCACCTTCAATTCTAACATTAGAGGTTTCCTTACTGTGGTTAGGGACCTAAGAACAGCTGAGCTGGAAACAGCATGGGGACAGAACACTGAAGGAGTCCTCATGAAGTGCTTATAAACCTAAAATCTACTATGCGCCCCCCTTTGAATTCCTTTCTTGAGTGGGGAAAAGGGTCCTGTGTGGTTCCCCATTATTCTAGATTTAAATCACCACCAGCAACAAGCAATAGCCTTAGCTTCCTTATCTCTTATCTCCCAAGACTTAGAAATCAACTTCTCATTTTATTCCAGAATCCAGAGGCAGAGTCATGACTGATGAGGTGCCTAAATTTTCCCTAATTTTCCTTGTTGGAATTGGGTTTCATGGCATTATCAGCCTGAGAGGGCTCTGGTGATTGACACCTTCCTCTCCTTGGTCTCCAGTTCCTGTAGCCTACTTTGGAGTACCAGAATGCCACTTTGCCCCTAATTCCTAATCTGCTACCCAGTGGCCATACTCATCAGCACAAGACCCTGAATGCTATACCTTGGAGTTATCAGGGTCCTTCCACTCATAGAGAGCCTCCTCACTCAGACATGCCATCCACCTGACTCCCCACTATGAGCCACCATTTGAATTCCCCACTTCTTGCTCCACTATTGAAAAAGCTAAGTCCCTGAAACAATTTTCTAATATGGATATTTTGAGATAATTCATGTATATATGTATGTAAGCAATCATATATATAAAATATGCTGCCCAAATGTCCCTAATCCCCACTTTTCCCTGCATCCTTTCTGCCATGTGACTTAACAGGGTCCTCCCACTCTGACTCTGAGTTCAGCCTGTGACTTGCTTTAACAGATGGAGACCCTGTAAAGCACTTGAGTGTTTGAGCTTGCCCTATCTTTTGTGCTTTTTCCATCTGCATGATACAATGCCATAATAGCTTGGAGGGTTAGAGACTTGGGAAACATGGCCAAGCAGCCCCAGTATTCTCAGCAAAGGACAGCAGACATCAGCCAATGGATAGCCAGCACTTAGACTGAGCCCAGTCAAGAATTACAGAGCTGTTGTGTGTCTTGCTACAGGCTGCTGAGATTTTGAGGTAACTTGTTACACAGCAGTATTTTAGCAATAGATGACTGATACATGAGTTGGATGCTGGTTTTAACATGTGATCACTCATCCCACTTCATTGTCCACATTCCTCAGAACGGCAATTATCATCACGTTATGTCAGAATCTCCAAACATTTCTTGACAATAGAAAGAATCAACTATTGGGTGCAATTATCCATCCAATCACTTTGGCATGTATCAACAGGAAAACGACAGTATAATGATTAAATACAAAAAGACAAAAGTAATTGTAATTGAAACCATGACTTAGGAAGTTTCTATGTATCAGTCTGTATACTATTCAGGGTAAACAAATCAAATTAGAAGCAAATTTATGGCAAGGTTTCTTTACTTTTTCTCCTCAACCTATTCATGTGATAATGCTAATAATCAAAATGCCAAAAGATACTGTAAAATGATAATTGACCAGAATAAGTACAAATATCCCAATGTGCATAAAGTTGTATATTATTCATACTTTCTTTTGTCATGTCCACAAAAGAATTATTAATAGGGTATACACAGAAAACTAGTTTTCCCTCTGAGAATTTTCACCAGCCGAGTCTGATCTGGGCTTAGTGAATTTTGCATAGGTAAAGGAGTAAAATAGTAAGAAACAGGCATCATTCTTTTCATTCAAATGGATTATCCATGTTTTTGTGGGTTAAAGAAGATTAAGCTATTCAGTTAGAATCCTCCAGAGGTTCACAAAAAAGTATACGTATTTGTAAATTTCACTCTAAGCCTTTAATGAGGACCCTTGTTATATTCTACTGCACAACAAGGACACTTTGCCTCAGGTCCTCCCATCTATTCAGTATCCCTAAAGACATCAAAACAATAAATATCTCAAACTTTTTCAATGATTTATACTGAACTTCTTAAATATCTATTTTTATATTTTTTAAATTAAGAACAAAACAGATATACTTCTCATTCTAATAAATACTAGCTATAACTATCAAATGGTATTATAACAAACTTTAATTGAATAGAAAAAAATACTTTGTTCCTATATTCATTCAATCAATGCATTGTATGCCACACTTATGACATGATATGCTCTTTTGCTGCTCTCAGTGTGTGAATATAGACACAGTGACTGATGTCTGGGATGATGGAAAGGGAAGTCTCATCATCACCACGAATTACATATTGTGTGATTGTAAAATGGATGAAGCAAAGCTGAAAACGAGATGAGAACGTGACCTCCATCACTCATCAGTGTATCGGTGTTAGAGGATATTTTAAGGGGCTCACACCATCTGGGAAGTCCACAGTTAAATCCTCTAACATAGCTTCTGAATGAATTGCATATGACACGTATCATCACCAAGAACAGGCCCTTGAT
The DNA here is from genome assembly GCF_003265705.2 of Callorhinus ursinus. Taxonomy (NCBI): domain Eukaryota; kingdom Metazoa; phylum Chordata; class Mammalia; order Carnivora; family Otariidae; genus Callorhinus; species Callorhinus ursinus. The sequence goes on along the minus strand of NW_027397094.1, from coordinate 2,563,097 downwards.
TGTGATATTGCTTCAGTATCTGCCACTAATTACAGTAAGAACTTCTGTAAAAATATCTTCCATAATATAACTCAAAAGACTTGATGAAATTCTCAACAAAATACTCTCAACAAGATTTTCTAAGGATTCAGGCAATTCAGTTTTCAAATGTCTTTAATAATGCTCTGTTTATAGAAATAAAAGATATAAAGTATAGATTACTCACAAGAAAAAGCTGTCTTGAAAAACAAATCTGATTTATTCATTTAATAAACATTTGTTGGCACCATACAGGTCACTGCTGTTGGGAATATAAATATGAAAAATATAAATATAGCAGAATTTCTAATGAGTAGGATATCTTCTAGACTATGATGAATTATAAATTCTTGAATCCATGTCAATACAAAGAAATGAGAAACCAGAGTTTGTTAGCATTTATTCTTAACTGTGTGAGTTGGGCATTTCCTCTGGTATCTTTTACTGAGATAACAATTATTATTTTAACACAAAGAGAATAAAATCAAATATGGAATGGCAGGACCTGATATTATCCTGTCACTATGGTGCTTTTACAGTCTGTACCCATTGCAATTATCATCGCTACCTCCTTCTAAGGTTAACTATGTATTTATATTTCTATTGCTATGCAGTATCAGCGAAGATGCTTGTTCTAGATTTTGCTGGTCTGGCCTAGGCCAACATCAAAAACTCATTTCTTCAAATGTCTGCTTCTGAGTATCTTACCTTCAGACAGAACGTCAATTTGACATAAAAGTAATACGTGATCTCCCTTTTAAAGTGAATCACGTCATATTGTTTAATTAAAACTGCTCATTTAAAAATTTTTAATTTAAAATTTTTAACAAATACATGCTGAAAGCAGTTTATAAATTATATTCTGAAGTCTATTTATCATTTATTTTATTATGTTATGTTAGTCACTGTACAATGCTTCATTAGTTTTTGATGTAGTGTTCCATGATTCATTGTTTATGTATAACACCCAGGCTGGTATCCAAGATCTATAAAGAACTGCTCAAACTCAACACCCCCCTCCAAAAAAAAATAATCAAGTCAAAAAACGAGAAGACATGAACAGACACTTCTCCAAAGAAGACATACAAATGGCTAACAGACACATGAACAAATGTTCAACATCACTAGCCATCAGCAAAATACAAATCAAAACCACACTGAGATATCACCTTACACCAGTTAGAATGGCAAAAATTGACAAGGCAGGGAACAACAAATGTTGGAGAGGTTGTGGAGAAAGGGGAACCCTCCTACACTGTTGGTGGGAATGCAAGGTGGTGCAGCTGCTCTGGAAAACAGTATGGAGCTTCCTCAAGATGTTAAGAACATAGCTACCCTGTGATCCAGCAATGGCACACCTGGGTATTTACCCCAGAGATAAAGAAGGGCCACATGCACCCCAACATTCATAGCATATGGAATGGCAATGTCCACAATAGCCAAACTGTGGAAAGAGCCGAGATGCCCTTCGACAGACGAATGGATAAAGAAGATGTGATCCATATATACAATGGAAGATTACTCAGCCATCAGAAAGGATGAATACCCACCATTTGCATAGACATGGATGGAACTGGAGGGGATTATGTTAAGCAAAATAAGTCAAGCAGAGAAAGACCATTATCATGTGGTTTCACTTATATGTAGAAAATAAGGAAGAGCACGGAGGACATTAGGAGAAAAAAGGGGAAAAATGAAGGGGGGGAATCAGAGGGGGAGACGAACCATGAGAGACGATGGACTCCGGGAAACAAACTGAGGGGTTCAAAGGGGGAGGGGGGTGGGGGGACGGGTTAGTCCAGTGATGGGTATTAAGGAGGGCATGTATACTCCAAAGTTTAAAAGTTTTCAAAAATATTCTACCTGAAGATGGAAAGAGAAAAAAAAATCCATGCCACAAGAATGCAAATGATCAAACATAACAATCTGTACCATACTTCTGGACGCATGCTCTCTGCAACTGTCATACTGATACGTTTATATGATACGTGGTAGGAACAGTCTTTTGCTTAGGAAGTATATATATTTGAAAGTTTGCATTTGGCTTTTTAGAGAACATGCCTAAGGATTCATACATCAGTATGTGATAGTCAATGTTAATGTCAAAAGACTACATTTGGTTCAGTGTAAGAAGCTATTAAAGTGTTTACTGCTTCAGTTATTTTCAAGTGTTCTCTTTTGCAAACTAAGGCACATTGCAACTATATTATCTAGAAGTGACCCTTCTCCAGGGAACTGAGAGTAGAGCCTTTGACTAGGAATGTTCATAGAAATCAAAAAAGATATGAAGTATGGATTAGTCACAAGAAAAATCTGTTTTGACTTAAAATGTTTTTCATCCTCCGCTCATTGGACTGATAAAGCAATTAGGTAAATTAGAACCAAGCAGACCCAATATAGAGATTTTTCGTTGAACTATCACAGCACAGACTTCCTTATTTTCTTTTGTCCTAGATGCCGTGATGGTACGAGCTCAAAGGGGCCAATAGCCAACACAAGGATTTGGAGAACAGATTCCACTAGCGAAGAAAGTAAATGAGGAGATGCATCTCAAGGAAGACTCTAATTTAGACTCAAGGAAGAATCTAAATAAATAGAATGAGAAAATATTGAAATACCTTAGCAAGGCAGGGATGAGATGGGCAGCACAAGCACACCTGGGAGATATCGGGAGTTGATTCCAGACCACTCTAGTAAAGCAAATATCACAATAAAGCGAGTCAAATAAATTTTTTGGTTTCCCACTGCATATAAAAGTTATATTCACACAATGCTGTAGCCTATTCGGAACGCAATAGTATTCCATCTAAAACAAAGTACATACCTTAATTAAAAAATACTTTGTTCCTAATAAATTCTAGGAATAATCTGAGCTTTGAGGGAGCCATAATCTCCCTTCACAGATCACCATAACAAATATAATAATTAAAAGTTTAAAATATTGTGAGAATTATCAACATGTGGCCCAGAAACACAAAGTGAACAGATGTTGCTAGGAAAGGGGTACAGATAGACGTGCTTGATTCATGGTTCATAAACCGTCCACCTGTAAAGCACGCAGCATCTACACAGTGCCATGAAGTGAATCACTATAGAATAAGGTATGCATGCACTATAGAGGAAGAATGAAGACCGAAGAATGGAGAAGAGCTGCACACAAAGTAGAAGAAGGAAAAACAGTGGGGTATCCCGTTAAGAAAGGAGGAGGACCTCCAGGGAAGCGGGGGAGGAGGGTTTGGTTCTCCACCCACTGAGGAGGTAGACTGACAGTTAAACAGGCAGAACTCAAAGGCTGATACCCAGGTTTTGAGCTTGTGCCCTACGGTGTTGTTTGTTAATGGTGAGTGAAATAGGATACAGCAGAGAATAGGAGAGGAGGCGAGCCCAGCTCATGCTCTGTGAACCTGAAACACCCATGCAGCATCTGTAGGTGGTTGGTTGTGCAGACCTCATCTTTGGAATGACAGCTGCAGGTGTTGGAGGTATGATGTTAGCTGCCATCTGTAGACAGAGACGAGTTAAGAACTCAACAGTACATGTGGGAAATGGGAAGTCATGTGAAAGAAGGGAAGGGGAGAACGGTAAGGAAGAGAACCTGAGCACGGGAACATGTGAGACGTTCATTAAGGAAGAACTGCCTGAAGACAAACCTGAAGTGCAGCTTAAGAAATAAGATTCAAAAACCAAACTGCCGTAACAAGAGAACCAATGAGAAATGTGTGCCATGGAAAGTCAGAGAGGAGAGGGGTTCAAAGTTGAAGGAGTCATCAGAATACTGAGTCTTGCGGATGGGTACAGGAAGACCTGGCCTGAGAGGGTCCGCTGGACGTGGCAGGGAGCACTCGAGGGGTGGGGAGGGGACGTGCTATTATACATCTTGGACAAGCCGGGGGCAGTTGGAGGGCTGTAGAAACAGAGCAATGGCTTCAAGAATTCTCTTAATGGGTCTCTGCATTTGAAGTTGAATTCAAACGTATGCACCCAATTCTTAACAGAACCAAGGACCCCTGGAAAACTGTTCATTTCCTATATGAGACTCTCAAGACACAATATCACTTCCCACAAGAAGAATCCCGATGACTACCCAGGACAGGGGGAAATGACAGGGAATGTCTCAGAAGGTGTGGCTGATCTTTACCCCATGACAAAATAAGCACCTCCCCCGTGGTGGGTGGCTTCAGCAACATTCATAACTTAAAACTGATTTGACAACCGAGATATTTTATGACCTTTACAAGAATCTCTTTGATACACCCAAAAAATAAATAAGAAATAGAGACCCCCTAAGACATACTCTTGTGTGAATGCTGTATTTTATCCAAAGATCTTGTTTCTATTTTGTTCCATGTTAAATCCCTATCTTGTGACTTGCTGAAAAGCTGCAGGACAGAGAATTTCCTGATGAGCTGTGTAACAGCTCTTCCTTCCTCCGAACAAGCCTTGAAACTCCGTGCCCAGCAGTAAATTGCACCGCAGCAGATATAAGTGTGATAGGAAGCCTGGCCTGTGTGCACACGCGCGCGTGCGCGCGTGTGTGTGTGTGTGTGTGTGTGTGTGTGAAGCAAAACGTAGAGGCTCAAGGTAACTTGAATAGCTGCAAGTATAATTCACTGACAAGGAACTGACACATACCTGACAGCTTCAAAACCAAGTATTTCCAAAGAAGCAATGATTATAATCACGGGTATGCAGAAAGCAATTGATATATTTCTGATAGCTTGTCATCAATAAAAGATATTCAATGAATATTTTAATTTTAGATCCCATGTTTAAATACAACCCCTACAAACCAATTATCCCTCATAACTCCTTTTCTTAACTTGGTTTTGGAATGCAAATTTGTGATATTAAGATGTAGACTGTTCAAAAGTACTTATCTGTTATCCTCTACACACTCAGGTCAGCGCAGAAATTGAAAGAAATATGAAACCACGAGGACAAAGAAGGGGCAAAGGAAAATGTGTGATTTCAACAAATTTGAAAGTGGAAGATGAGAAACTTATGTAGCGACGTAGAGAAGATTACCTAGCAGATGGCCGAGGTGGGGAGACAGCGGTTATGCCGAAGAGCCCATCAAGGCTGCAGAACATTCCAGAACATACGGTATGGGGAGCTCCACAAAGAAGCATCAAGACAAGCAGGGGAGGGTGCTGGAGTTAAGGTATCTGTTGGATGACCTGGGTCCCTCCCCAAGTGCTGAGCAATTGTCCCCTAAGCCTTCCCTGCTCCACAGCTCAGACATCAGTGTTTTCTGAAGATGCTGTCATAGATCCCCGGACTCTGGGTCACCACACACAAGGCCATCTCTCTGCCTGGATCCATGACACTTGCGGACAAGCCCTGAGCAAACATAGGGACCATCAAAGAGCATTTCAGTGACTTGCCTTTAGTGACACAGACACCTCTCTGCGCATAAAAATTCATGTCCCTCTTCTGTCTGGACCCACTTCAAAAGTACAGAAGTTGAGTGACTTAACCTGCCTGGTGATTAAAAGTGGCCACGTGACCGAGTTCGAGGCAAAGGAATGTTCACGGATGTCACATGTGTCCCATCCAGTCCAGTCTTGACCCATAAAACCTCCCTTGCATATTTTTCTTGTTTTCCATGGAGGGCTGTCTGGATAACAAACTCGGAGAACACTTGGAAGCCATGTGTTGAAGAGCATTCCCCAGACCCCCAACATCCCATTGACGTAAAAATTACCTTCAGAAAGCTACATGAGCAAAATATAAATGTTGCACAGGGACCTGTAAGAGTATATTTGATTCCATGGCCTGCATACCCTAACACATTCTTACATGTGAGTGAAGAGGCATGAATAACCAATCACTTAATGTCTGTTGGAGCAAAGCAACACAAAGGAGAAAACGTGGGGGTGGAAGGGAAAATATTACAGAGGGAGCCAAATGACAAATAAACAGGGCTACAACCAATGTCTTTATAAAGATCAGAGAATAAGTTAATAAAAACAGAAAGCAAATGAAGTAACAGAACAAGAAAGGAGCTCTTGAAAGTGTAAGTATTAAAACAAAGATGCAAAAGTAATGACAAGAACAACGACCAAAATACTTCCGGGCCAACTGCCTTCCAATCAGTAACACCTTTGAACTGCCTCGATGGTTACCCACACACTCCAACTGCTGAGGCTGGTGTTTACGTCCTGGTTCCTGTCATCCTGGGATCATAAAAGGCCTTGGACACATGGGTCCTTCTAAGACAAAAGAGCCCCAGAGCTCAGTCCTCAGACCTCTTTTCTTAGACATGCACGCCCAGTGCCAAGCTCCACTCTGAACTCCATGTCTGCAAGGTCCTCTGATTTGGGTACCTTGGATTCTGCTCCTGCACAGCATGCTGGAGGCAGGGGCAGAACCAGAAGTCTGAGGAAGGGTGGGTTTGCGCTCTCTTCCATTCTTCAGGCTGGACACTGGTCTTCCCCTACCCTCTGGCTTGGACTGAACTGAACCACACACCATGGGCTCTCCTGCTCTTTAGCTACCTGCTAGAGAGGTCCCAAGACCCACAGCCTCCATGAGTGCATGAGCTGACTCCTTGTAATCAATCAATCAATCAATCTCTCTCTCCTGGGCATCACAAGTAAATACCTGTCAGAGAGCCCCTCCATGAAGTGCACCAGGTAAGCCCCCACTCCAGTCCAGAACCAGGCAGACTTAATTAGGGAAGTGTGAAGGCTGGATGTCCCCTGTAGACACCACTCTCCCTTGCCCTGCAGCCACAGAGCAGTGTGAATGGCTGTCTATTTCCCTCACCCCCACTCTCAGTGGCTGTGGGGTCCCAGTGGGCCGCAGGCCTCACACCTGACTCAGAGGCAATGCACCAGTGTAAGTCTACATGCCAGTATGCCTGAATAGAGGGTCACCATGTTGGGAAAGCAATGGTACTGGAGGACCAGTGTTTCCGAGAACTTGGGAAGATGTATTGACTAGCATGATTTGTGGAATCATTTGTGGAATTTAATTTTTTTTGCAAAAAAATTCAAGAGAGATATTCAGAAAAGTAAACATAAAAAAACACATATTAAAGATGGACAAACAAAAACTGGAAAATAAAATCACAGTTTATTGTTGGCTGAGCATTAGCATATTAAAGTAACTAGAATTTATGATACTGTACTGTATTTCGAACATCGGATAGAATAAAACATGTGGTGATAATAAAAGCAACCGAATGTTTAGTAGTGCAATGGGAAATAATACTTTGAATAAATAAATCAAGAGGTAGCATCATAAGCATATTATTTAGAGATGTAGGTAGAAATAAAGGAGAAACACCCAAAAAAGAGTTGAACAAAGTTGTGTGGGGACTTAGTTAGAGAAGCAGGACCTAGTGTATATTTAATTATATGCCCCATCTGATTTTTTTAACCATGCACACCTGCTTTGATCAAAATAAACATGAGCTCTAAGAAAGTGCTTTGATTTATGCATTTACTCATATGCCTGTGTGTGTGTGTGTGTGTGTGTATGTTTAAAAAAGTGAGGGCATAGTAATCTACATCTAAATGGCAACTGTTTAGAAAATATGTATTATCCCCCATAAATACTAGATATGCTCTTTGCTTCAGCATTATCTCATTCACACAATATCTTCCTGATGGTAGCTGAAGTTACTCTTTGGAAAAAATTTTTGTGACTATAATAAAGTGAAGCCTTATTATCTGAAGCTCTGTTGAATTTTATTCAATTCTTTACCGTCGTTTATGAATACGAAATAAGAATTCCTATAATGAATGCTATACAGAACTCAGTATATTCTGAGCGAAGATATCTCCATAAACCTTGTAAAAATGCTTAAAAGTTCTGCCGTCATTTTCTGTAAAATATTAGCACACCAGAGTAACAATCGCTAACGGTCCAAAACAGAACATTTTATTTCCTGTGCACGGCATCAGACAAAGTGAGGTTTAACAGACTGTGAGCACCTCTTCGATGCAGAAACTCATGCAGGGATACTCAGAAGTCAAATTTATCGGGGGAGGGAACATCTGTTCTATACCTTCTATCCCACAGAAGTTATATGGATAACGTATTTAAAGGTCCTGGGAATACTTCCGGGCACGCAGTAGACACTCAATATTTATTTTTTTCTTCATTCATTTATCAAACAAATTCAACAACCCATCAAAGAAGATGGAAAAAATCCAATGCTTGCATACATTCTTAGATTGCTTTCCTCCAAATATAGCCATGCAGAAGGAATCTATTTAGTGAGGAGAGCTCAGTATTTAACAATTCAAGAATTAAAGAAGAGTAAAAGAAAACAATTGAAATTGAAATTTTGAGCACTTCAAAGATTTTCTGGTAAAGTGCTTTATGTTCTCATTATCTGCCTTATAGCCAGCAATAACTTTAGAGCTTTTATAGTGTACATTGTCATTTATAAACCGTATGCACACGCCTTCCTCTTGGCTCATCTTGGAATTCAGAAAAGGAAGCGCCCATTTATCTCATTTTTACAAAATCTTCCTCCCTCCTCAGTCGCGTGCCTTCTTCTAACTGAATTGTCCACTTCTGGTCCCCGAGGCCATCTCCATGCTTCTTACTACAAAGGTTCCCTCATTTCCAAATTCCCACCACCTCTCTCTTCCACAAATAGTCCCCACATTGAGTGAGAAAGGACCACAAGGGGCCACCAGGACCAGACACGTGTGTGTCGCCACAGCTATTCTCTGTTCTTCAGAAAGTTGGATGCGCAGCAGGGACCCCGGGTGTGCGGATCCCGCAGGTCAGCAGCCCATCCTCGGGATGGGGCAGTTTCCAGGGGTGCAGGGGTTCCTACTGAAACACCAAGATACCATTTCAGCTCTTCCTGACTCCAGGAATGAATACTCAGGGCAAATTTGCAGTCATTGATGAGATTGTTATGGAGCCCTTGCTAAATTCTGGGCCCTGAGCTAGTTAGTGGAGGTAGTAAACCACACTGTGCAGGGCCCCGATGAAATCTGCACTTTCATCTAATTCCCAGAGCAAGAGGACAAGGAAGACAATAGTATCTGAGCCTCCTAGGTGAGGCAGCAGGAGCTTATCCAGCTTAGATCCTTCACTACAGTCCCCACAGAGTGAGGGGCTCCCACCCCAAAGCCTGCTCTGTCGGGGTTCTCCCTGGATGCGGGTGGGCACATGGCAGACGCTAACCCCGGTACTGAGCTGGCCCTGGTTCCAGGCCCTGGGCAGGGCTGATTTACATGCCTGAATGGCATCCTTCCTTGGTCAGCCCTGTACAGACAGAAACCAGGACGGAGACCTTCGACACCAGCTCAAGCTCGTCACTACAAGGGGCTGGTGCAGGGTGGAGGCGCAGTTCCACCTGCTCTCCTCTCAGCCTCCCAACCTCCCTGTCTCCCTCTCTCCGTCCCTCTCTCCCTCCACCCCCCTTCTGTCTCTCCCTCTCTCTCTCTCTGCCTCACCTCTCCATCCCTGCATCACAGTCTCTCTCCTCTGTCTTTCTGCTTCTCTCTCTGTGTCTGATCAGTCTGCTTCTCTCGCTCAGTCTCCTTTTCTGACTCGCTTCCTCTTTCCCTGTGCATTGATCTTTCCTGCAGTCTGGCAGTCTTCTTCTGTCCACTCCCCTGTCTGACACTGTCCTACCCGTCTCCTGTCTCTGCCTCTACCCCTACTCACGGAGCACCTCTGGGCCCCTGTTCTGTGTTTGCCCAGCTTTCACTCCGTGTCTCTAACTTCCTGTATCTCTCCTTTTGGGAGTTTCTCTACTTCTCTTGCTCCCCGCGGACAATCTCTGGGTCTCTCTGAGCCTGCATGTCTGTGAGCGTCCCTCTGTGACTTCTCCCCGTCTCTCAGACAGGGACGTAAGGTTCTAAAGAAATAACCACCTCTCATCCTGTTTTAATGAACCTTCTCTGGATTCCAGTGGTGTGCTGCAAAGTTGAAGAAATCGGTCCCTTAAATGTTAAAGCAAAAAGGAAAGTCACTGTCCTTGGATAAACAATTTGCATTTCCATAAGGATTCAGTGATGCTGAATCAGAAAAGGCTCATTCTGACACCTCCATGAAAACGACAGGAAGGGCATTCATCAGCTGGGCTCCCATTTGAATGATGCACTTCATTGCACACACCGCTATCCTCCCCTTCAGGAAACAGTGCTCACTTCTGTCCGAAACCCGCCCTTTCACTGGGCATTAGAATGAATGACTTTTCAAAAGTAATAGGGACTACACATCCGCCGTGGCCTAAGAATGAGAATGCTTACACTCAAAGCCATAAAGTTACACCTCCTGTCAATTTTTTACCCATCGTGGTACGTACACAATAAACAAGCTTTGAATTTTTCCATTTACCAGTGCAAAGGAAAGCAACGCTTTATTTTCTTTAGTTTTCAAAATAATGACTGTCTCTGCCTTTTACATTTATAGCTTCAATAGCTATGATCTGATATTTAAGGTTGAGTGCAGCCTTTAAACAGCTTGTGAGATAAAAGGAGATTTATCCGTGATGGTGCTCAGGTAGAAACTCTTATTCACAAGAGTGGAAAGTATCTCACTGCTATTGTTTGTAGACACACACACACACACACATGATCATCTTGAGAAGTAAATGCTAGAAGATTAGAACTAATTGTACTTTAGGTTATTAGCCATTTGTCAGTTTCTTATTCATTATTTTAGCTGATCCTTGCAAAATCTCCGATGGGCTGACTTTTATAGATGTGGTCACTGAGGCAAAAATGTTTAGGGAATATGCCAGGGCTTCCAAGGACAAGAACTGTCTTTGTACCAGAAGCAGAGGTTTCCAAGGTCCTTCAGTAAATTAATAAATTGTGTGCACGTGCATGTATGTGTGTGTGTGTGTGTGTGTCCATCTTATTTCATGGTGTGTGACCTATTTGCAGGCTGAAACCCAGTGCCTTGTATCTCCACAGTCCTGTAAATCTGGGACTTTGGTTTGTACAACACAGGTGGTGATTATACTTCAAGGTCAGGCTCTTCTGACCCACACTCAAAATCAGCACCTCACCCCTGCCTCCCGCTCACACGTGTAAGGGAGTAATGGCTGCATTGGGAATATCTGGGTAAGTTCTCTGGTTTCACCACCATCCCAATGTAAGGGGCTGTAGGATGTGATTCAAATGAATGTTATACACAAAATCCATTTCTGAGGGCTCTGATCCTTTGGACTTTGTACAGAGACTCTATCCACAGGACATAATCTTGCCACACATTCCTTGACGACAACTCTTTTTTCTCACTAGAAGTTGACTCTCAGTGCTAACGAGTCCCTACAGGTGCCCCAAATACATCCTCGTACAACACAGGAGCATCTGAGCATAGAAGTTCAGAGAGGAGGTCCCAAGTGCCATCAGGAGTTTTGAATCACCAAGGGTGAGAAAAAAAAAACCCTATAAAAAAGGAAAAAAGCACCTACATCCAAACAGAGTTTTAGCTGAGAGTAATAAAAACAGCTTTGAAAAGTCGCCCTATCGAGTGACACTGGTTTTCAGTATTATAATTGTAAGGTGTTCCCCATGAACACGGAAGTTCAGGACACATGAGTCAGGACACCAACCATCCCACAAGTGAGGACAAACTGTTTGCAAAAAAAAAAAAAAAAAAGGAAAAAAAAATCAAACAAAAAGAGTATGACCAAAATCTACTCATTAACATAGAGTCCAAGTAAAATTAAACTTTCAGACGATGAACATGCTCACTCCACTTACAAGCAATGCAGTCCCCTTTGTGGAGATTATTTCTGCCAATCGGAATGTATTCTTAGGTTGGGGTTCAGGATAAAACTTAAAACCCTACGTTTTTCTTCAGTGTGAAGGCTGCAATAAAAAGTAAACATATATGGGGGATTTCTGGGCCAGAGAAAAGTTGAGATAACAGCTGGTTTACGAGAAGAGTTTTGTATTATTTTACACCACGTAAGTAGGAACAGAAGTCCCTATTGTCTGAAATTGTACCTGCACAAATACAACAATGGGGAGGATACTTATCTACACTTAGACAAAAATTCACATTTAGAGGATTATTTTTTTTCCTTTTACTATGATTGTAAAGGTTCATTATTTATTCAGGGAGTCAAAGCCCACATGATCAAGTGATTACTGAAAGGAATCATTAGTTACTCAACATACATTTGCTTGACACACATTTTGTGATCAAGGAGAGATAGTTATTTCCCTTGACCAGAAAAAATAATAGTTGCCTTTTGCATTGAACTTCCAACTGAGGCTGGGTACCAAAAAATACTGGGGAATTTTTGCAAATGGCTTCAGTTTACATCTGCCCGTCTGCCATTAAAGCTGGATGGTAAAAACAAAACAAAACAAAAACCACAACACACACTTTGCACAACTGAAACGTGGGAAGGCTAAGGAAAAATATTGCAATGGGCATTTAACTTAAACTCTGAGTTCTTTTATCCTTAGAACTGTAATTACCAGTGTTCCTTTTAAAACTACTGTTTTAGATCAGACCTGTACTTATCAAATAATATTAATGGATTTAAGTTTTAAAATCTCTTAGAAAATGGAAGGCTTTATTTAAACCTCTTTTTATAAAAAGTATTCAAACTTCTACCCCCACGATATTCCCAAAGCCAGCTAACAGTAAGATAGCTCAGATCCCTTAACGGCTAACACTCAGGGGTCATTTCCGTGGTGAAGGGATGAGGATTCATGTGCCCAGTTCACCCCATCATTGCAGGAGTTGAAAGGGGAGGATGGCCCCACTCTGTGCAACTGGACACGCACGAGGCTGCACCTTTATTTCAGAGGAGAATGAGCCCACAGCCGAGAGGATCAAGTTTCTGAAATCTGAAGACTCACACGTAAAGATACATACACTGACTCACACTTAGCCAAGGCAAAAGAAAAGAATAGAAACTAATGGAAGAACCAATTTGTAGTGAACAGACACTCCATGGGAGTGTATGCAAACAGCTTCCAAATTGTTGTGAAATAACAGGAAACATTCTATGCTTCAGCATGTATCTCTTTTACAGTGGTTTGCTTCTGACATTAAGCCACACCAAAACTCTGCCCCTTAAGTATTCGGTTACTAGATTTGACAATCAGCTCTGTTGGTGAAAGCAAATGAGTTCAGACTTGGAGCCAGCCTGATGTGAGGCTGTCGTGTTACACCCCAGTGAACAGTGGCCCCCCCCCCAAATGCATGTATGCATGCCACGATTCTGTCAAATGGGTGACCATCTGCACCTACTGGAGAGACCCATCAGAGTGCTTGGAAACTACTTCTTAGGCTCACCTTCCCTACAACATCCAGAGTGTGCTTGTAAAGACCAAGCCACAAAGCAGGAAAACTGTTAGTACTACCTAGCCCTAATTCTGCATTTTGAGGAGAAAGTCTATCTGGATCCAAATTCTAAATGGTCAATGCTCCCGGGCACTTTCGTAAAGGAGCACAGATTCTAACACACCAACGCATCTATAGTGAAAACGTCAGGACCCTCCAGATCCCAATAAATCACAAAATAGAATGTTGTTCATTGTGGGGCAGAGTTAACCACTTACGCTTACCCATTAACTATAATCTCCAGCAACTGCGGCTCACAAAATGAAATGACACACAGGTGCATTCGCGCACAAGAAAACAAACACCATGTCAACACTCTTGCCCCCTCTCTACGTTTTGTCAGGGAGAGAGAAGTGGCGAAAGAAAGTGGTTGAGAATTCGCATTTTTTCAAAACATGTCAAGCAGCAAGGAGTCATAATTCAAAACCATGTGACTTTCTAAATAGTACATTAACATCTCAACAAAACTGTAAGCCCACATGCAGGGATCGGGAAGAACGAGAAGACCACACTGTGTTTCCTTTTCCACCAGATAATTACTTGTCCATCTTTAGCACTCTATTCTTTGAGCAAGCAGGACAGAAAGTGATAGCCTGACACAGACCCACGGCACTGGAACAGTCTTAACTTTCCCTATACTTCACTGCTGCCTTACATTGGAAAAATTAAGAGAAGGGAGAGGGGAAAAAAGAAGAAACTTACTTGCCGGTTTAAAGTTTCCTCTTTTAGCCCATGTAAGATTATGCAGCAAGTTTTCTTGCCAAGGCTGCGTCCTGCACATTCCTTTCAAAACAGCCAACGCTCATCCTCCAAGTCCGAGAGGATTCGCTCACATGTGACGCTTCTGGTTTCTGGGAGGCATTAGTATCCAGTCTTGCATCATCAAGATGTTATCAGGGATTTTTAAAAAAGCCCCTCAACATGTTAAGCCAGGAGGCATACTCTCCTCCGCGTCCTGAGATGCACGCCAACTGCCTTCTTATCACAAGCAGCTAACTCGGAGCTGCTAGCAGGGATCCGTCTGCCCTCTATCTGTCACTATTAGCCCAGCACGTTCACTCACTGGGACTGGAGCAATCCCAATCAGCTGGCTGGAGAGCTGGGTGCCCGAAACCCCGGGGGACCCGCCAGCCCGCCGCACCAGTTAGCAGCAGGTGCTGCAGCCCCGAAGACAAACTGATGCCATGCTGAGCATCGGTGTTGGTGGCTTTATTGTACTGTGTTCCCTCGGCCTGTCTGTGATTCTCCGCTCTCTCTTGTGTGGCTGTATTTTCTGTTTTACCCCATCATCAGTACGAAGAAGTTTAGCAGCTTACACTCCATGACCATATTAGCAACAAGTGGAAATAATCCCTGAGGCACCTTCCACCTCCCATCATCCGTTCTGCGCCCCACCCCGACTTTGTTTAAACCCACTCTCTTATACCAAGCTGTCCACTTCTCCGCATCTCCTGGGCATAGAGAAACTTCACACTTTCTATAGGAGCTAAAAAGACAGTTTTTAGGTTTTGAAAAGCACATATAAGTCACCTAAGGGTGTCATGGAGAATCCTATTATAAGAAAAGAAACAACGTTATTTCTTTTTTTTCTTTAAAGATTTTATTTATTTATTTGAGAGAGAGAGAATGAGAGACAGAGACCACAAGAGGGAAGAGGGTCAGAGGGAGAAGCAGCCTCCCCGCTGAGCAGGGAGCCCAGTATGTGGGACTCGATCCCAGGACTCCAGGATCATGACCTGACAGTCGCTTAACCAACTGAGCCACCCAGGAACCCGGTAACAACGTATTTCTTAAATGCAAGATCCTCACAACAAAGTTACATGTAAGCTGGTGGAAACACACACACACACACACACACACACACACACACACACACAGTTATTCTGTTACCTAAATCAAGAGCACATCTTTTTTTTTTTTTTAAGATTTTGCTTATTTATTTGACAGAGAGAGAGCGTATGAGCAGGGGGAGTTGCAGAGGGAGAGGGAGAAGCAGGCTCCCTGCTCAGCAGGGAGCCCGATATGAGACTTGATTCCAGGACCTGAGATCACGACCTGAGCCGAAGGCAGAAACTGAACCAACTGAGCCACCAGGCGCCCCCAAGTGCACATTTCTTAAGGAACTTGCCATGCCTAAAACTTACTCACGCCCATACCAAAATTTGCCCACATGCTCATCTGAACCCCTGAGAAGGAAGAATCTAAAAACAAAAGCTACCTCAGAACTTATTAGAGCAATGGTTTCAACAAACCAAAGTTCTGAGTTTGGTTAAAAATGACAAGGTGAGGAGGACACAGACAGAGTCTCCTACCCCACATTTTCCTCACGGACAAGGTGGATTGTGTATCATTATCATGCAACCTATTTAAGAAAAAGTATGTATCCCACAATGCCTCGAGCGCTGTCGTATTTGGATGAATATGTTCGCAGAGGGTAACATCTCATTTAATGCAAAATTCACTTATCTTCCAAGTTCACTTTTCCAAAGGAGAGGAAAAAAATCTCGAACAGTGTGGAAATGATCCGAAGTCAGCCAAATGTGTCATGAATGTCAAGCAGAAAAATATGTATAATTAAATCACAGAAAAATCATAGGTGAGCCCCCAGGGCCCTTGGGCAGAACCCAGTTGCTCTTATTTTATTTACAACCCAAACAAACGGAATCATTTGCTTCCTTCAAGACACAGAAGATTGGGGGCCAGTGGGGAGGAAGTGTTAGGGACAGACGCATTTCACAGTTGTAAGAATTGATGTCGTGAAGGTTGAAATATATTGATGCTTTAATAAAGACGTCTTTATCCATAATGTTTAAAGGAATTTGGGTATATTTTGTTTGAGACTTTTTTTATCATTTCACCAAAACATGACATTTGTGGAACAATCTATACATTGATTTTGCTGGTTAAATAAAGCAGCTGCTGTTACAAAGATGTTTTTAGTAACATGAATGAGTAAATGTAGTTTTCATGAATGATAAAGTCAGCCTCATTCCTGGTGAGGTTTAGTTATAAGTTTGATACATCAGAAAGATAACTAGAATACAGAAATTTCATCTCTTTCTCACCTCCTGTGAGAAATTACATTATTATGAATTAAGCTCTCATGGGCAACAACCGCTGATATTCCTTTCTTTTTAAAGGACCGTATTTAGGCTTTCAGAAAAGTATATATTTTTTAATAAGATGTAAGAAATGCACTATATAGTGCAGGATGAGTTTGGCTGAATTTTAGGGAGCCAATAAACAACAGGGAAAAGTCACTGAAAATGCCACTATCTTGAGACAGTGGGGGAAAATATGGTGTCGATTTCTCTACATCTCTTTCTCTCTCTTTTCTCTCTCACACACATTTTATTTGTTTTCTTTTTTTTTAGAGATTGTATTTATTTATTTATTTGAGAGAGAGAGAGAGCTTGAGTGCTATGGTGGAGGGAGAGGGAGAGGATCTCAAGCAGGCTTCCTGCTCAGTGTGGAGCCCAGTGTGGGGCTCGATCTCATGACCTTGAGATCATGACCCGAACCGAAACCAAGAGTCTGATGCTTAATCAAGTAAACCACCCAGTGCCCCTCACACACATACTTTTTACTTTAAAATCAAATTGAATCCTGCTTAACACACATTTTAACCTCTTTTTTTTTTCTTTTAAGAAAATGTCACAGACATTCCTTTTGTCAATAAATCTAGAGCTAAGGGAACATTACTGATCTTTCTTTTCCTTTTTTAAAGATTTTATTTATTTGAGAGAGAGTATGAGATAGAGAGCACGAGAGGGAAGAGGGTCAGAGGGAGAAGCAGACTCCCCGCTGAGCAGGGAGCCCGATGCGGGACTCGATCCGGGGACTCCAGGACCATGACCTGAGGCGAGGGCAGTCTCCCAACCAACTGAGCCACCCAGGCGCCCCGATCTTTCAATATATATGCATATACATAGATAAAATTTATTTCACCAAATACTTATGGTTTGACATTTAGTTTCTAATTCTGATATATTTGTCTAACTATCTTTTATTCTACTCTATTAGCATGACATTCCAGGAGTGGAAACAGTTGGTCATTCAGTATTATTGCGTGAACTCTTACGGATGATACTTGATGGGTTCTGCATGTGTCTGAGCATCCCTAATGCTTTGTTCTGTGAAGGCTGGGTCTGTTTAATTGAGGTCTGTATGCCCACTGCCTCTAGCCACATGTCTCACATGTAAAGTTACATCTAAAACTACAACAACCAATAGGCATGTCCAATATGCCCTCAAAGTGAATGGATTTAAACGCTGTAAAATACTCCTTTTTAGTAAACACTCTGAGGCTTCCCTTTCTTGGCAATATGGAGAGGAGTAGTGCAGCTTGTGGTGGACAGAGAATGGGGGACACAGGATTCTGAAGGACCAGAAGCAACAATGGAGGACATGCAGAGACCAGACTGAGCTCTCAAATCAGAGAACACAAACATCTGTGGAAATCAGGCCTGTGTGAGAGATACACATGGAAACAGGAACCACTATGGACCAGGTTCCTATGAAGCAGGAGAATTGAAAAAGAATGAAGAAAACACTTTTGCTTCAGATACACATATTCTCACAGTGTGACTGTGATTGGACTGTGATCCTGGTGAACTCCAGGATCGGAGTGCAGTAACGGGAATCCATAACGAATTCCAAAGCGGGGGCTCCAGCAAAGTGGACTGAGTGACAGGTGCTGTCAAGAAAGAAGACGCATCAGAGAGGCTGGGGGCTGTGAGGAGCTAGGGACTGGACCTGGATGTGGCTTCCAGCCCCGACTCTTTGGGGTGGCTAGTAACTTGCTCACCTAACTCTTGGTCGTCCTCCTCACACGGGGAGCAAAAAATCAGGGCATTTTCGAAGCTGTTTAACTATATTGTTAAAAAGCCTGCTATTCGCTAAACACATCACACCTCTTCATGGTTTTGTGGGTATGTCTACAATTTGGGGCACATATCAGCATCACATGCAAGAGTGCTGAGGCTGGGATGCAAATGTTTGAGATCTGATGGTCTTCTGACCTTGAACTACTTCCTTAACCTCTCTGAGACTGATTTCTAATCTGGATATTAAAGGAGTAATAATACCTACACCTCACGGGCTAATTAGGAGCTTTAAATGGGATATAATTTACAAATACTTATAATTTAATGGAATATTGCATATATATGGTAATTTTATGTATTAGTATTATCATTTTAACATAAAGTTTGGTATGATTAGGTTATAGGTGCAGACAAGAGTGTCAACACATGTGGGAAATTCCAGAAAAAGCAATCCCTAAATCCAATGCTTTTTTTTTTAAAGACCTATTTATTTGAGAGAGAGGGAGAGAGAGAGAGAGAGAGCACACAAGCGGGGGGGTGGCAGGCAGGGTAACATTTTGTTCATGTTCTAAAAATAAATGAAATCCTCATCTTCAGTGTTTAAATGATTTTAAATGTTTTCAATGTTTAAAATCTTTCCAAAGCGTATAACTAATTTCTTCTTTAATAAAGTAAACTAAAGTGAGTTTCATGTATGTGTGATTGGCTGTTGTTCCTTGAAGAACTAGACTTTGGAACACCTGGGTGGCTCAGTCAGTTAAGCCTCAGCCTTCAGCTCAGGTCATGATCCCGGGGTCCTGGGATCAAGATCCGCATCGGGCTCCCTGCTCAGCGGGGGATCTGCTTTTCCCTCTGCCTCTGGCCCTGCTTCTGCTCTCTCACTGTCAAATGAATAAATAAAATCTTAAAAAAATAAAAATTAACTCAGTCAACAATGGCGACGTGGATATGCAAATTATATCATATAACCTAAAGGAGATTTAGGCAGACTTTATTTTTATTTTTTTAAAGAATTTATTTATTCATTTGACAGAGAGAGACACAGCAAGAGAGGAAACACAAGCAGGGGGAGTGGGAGAGGGAGATGCAGGCTTCCCGCTGAGCAGGGAGCCCGATGTGGGACTCGATCTCAGGACCCTGGGATCATGACCTGAGCCAAAGGCAGACGCTTAACGACTGAGCCACCCAGGTGCCCCTAGGCATCCTTTAAAGTTCTAATCATGAAATCTATGAAAAATGTGTCAAAATAAAATAAGTGGTCAAACTTTAAAACTGAAGAAAAAAACATCATGCATTCTTTCTCAGAAACTACATTACTGCGTGTACACATACACACATAAAATGGTGGATAGAAATATGGTGGTTATGCTCACAGAGAAACCACAGTAGATTCCCCCCCAACAAATATTTCCTTCAATGAATGTTTATTTCTTACATTCCTTTTTAGCACTTCTTATTCTCACTCACCTCCTCTTGCACAGATCACCGCTTGAATATATATCACATGCATTTTGTCTAATTGTGCAAAATGTGTATTTTTGTGTTATTCTAAAAACTCACAAAATTTATATTAGCATTTGGGGAGAATTTTTTTCATAAAAATGAATGCTGCACATTTTATAGAGCAATGGGTTACACATAATGCTCCAGCTACATGCCCAAAATCAGCTATATTCTACATACAGCTGTGAAAATTACCATAAACTTTTGTATTGATGCCAGTTCATCCGTGCACTGGGATTTAATGAACAATAAAAAGCAAAGAGCTGGTCAAGGATACAAGCTTTATTTTCTGTATCTAATTTTTTTTTTTTTTTGGAATTTGACTTAAGAGTAGGTTTATATTATACCTACAAAAGGCAGGTTTATATTATATTATAATGCAAAGCTAGTTCTCTTATCGAGAGATTTGAAATGTTGCTCACTCCATTCACTAGCTCTGGCAAATTTGTATACTAACTAAACAGAATGTTTTGTTGGGGCTTCAGACTACAGTTTGCTGTAGGAAGCATTTCAGAGTATCTAATTAAAGTTACACAAACCAATGCTAACTCATACACTATTCTCAAATATATCTCATTGAGAAAGCAAGACGTAAGAGGATTTTTGACTATCCTTCCAGAATGAGGACTGAGTCCTGGAGTCATTAGGAGATTCAAAGTAAAGAGAAGCAGAGAAGCCCTCTTCCGTCTTGTTTTCTCAATGAGATATTTTAACCCAGATTAAAGCTTTTGTGAACAAAAGCTTCAGCAGTGTTATCAAAATAGCCTTGCTCATTACAAGCAGAGTTTCACCCAGTTGCCTGGGATCAAGCCATTCTAGGCTTGTTAATGTCCGTGGTCATTCAGAGTCAGGATTCAAAGCTAGTGGGTACAACCACGCAATAAACTCTCTACCAGGGACCTGGGGGGTCATCTGGACACACACCAGTAAGCCTTTGTCATGATTCGTGTTGTACAACTTTATTTCCTATTCTGACACACTTTTATTGTCAGGATTCAAGGTAGCTCTAGTTAACAAAGGTTTTTGTTTTGTTTTTTCCCAGCAATGCTTTTCTTCATTTTGCCCCTTCCCTTCCTTCCTTCCTTCCTTCCTTCCTTCCTTCCTTCCTTCCTTCCTTCCTTCCACCCAGGACTTGCCTCTTCTATAGTTTCAGGGATAAGAACAGCATAATCTCCAGTTAATACTTAGCTGTGCTGAGTTTCCAACAGGCGGATTATTATTTTAGAACAGCAATTTGGGGATATAATACAGTAGTTCAAGGACAATGCTGAAAGCCATAACTAATTGCATAAATATAGTTATGGGTATACATACACATTGTGAATAAAATATGTGAAGATGCTGAAACTGTTCACACCATTTTTTTAAAACTTAATTCTTAAAGAGTATTGCATTTAGAATGGGATATTTATCTCCATGTACATCTGATGGGCTTCTAAATATAAGAATTAATTTTAAGTTTGGACAAAATTATAAGGTCAAATCATTTGACTATTGCATATAACTTAAAATCTTTTGAAACCACAAAAATAAAACTAAAAAGAAGTGTAGATAATAATTACTATAAAATATTTTCTAAATGCCAACTGCTTACTTTTTTAACTATTTTGTTCTTGCCTTAAGGATACTCTTCTTTTCCCTAAAGAGAGAAGCGTAGATATTACAAAATTTATTGCTTTAAATAGAAAAAGAAAACACAAACAACAACTGTATTCCTCATGCTGCCCCTTTTCAGTTATAATTCTTCCATGCTAGACCTGATAGTATTGCACTGTTGTGTGACAATTTACCACAAACTTGGCTTAAAACAACACACATGTCTCATCTCAAACTTTGTAAGACTCACGGGCCCAGGCCAGGTTCCCACACAAAGCTGTAATCAAGGTATTGGCTGGGCTCAACTAAGAAAACCATCTGTTTACAAGCTCGTTCAGGCTTTTTGCAGACTTCATTTGGTTATGACGATATGACCGAGAGTCCTGGTTTGACCTCTCCCTGACTGCTGGGAGGTGGTTGCATTCAGGGGCTAGAGGACGTCTCTTGTTTCTTCTGCCCCATGACCCTCTTGTTAGCTTACAGATGGCTGTTGGCTTCCTCTAGGCTAGCAGGAGAAGCTCTCTATGTGTACTAGCAAGAAAAAGCCTGATACTTCTCCTGTTGTATCATCACAAGATGGACAGCCTGTAAGCTTTGCCACGTTCCATTGGTTATAAGGTACAAGTTCTCCCGCATTCAAGGAGAAGGGATGCTGCTTAATAGCAGGTGCAGAGACCATGGGGCCATCCTAGAATTCTGCCTACCACACTGGGTTGACTCCTACTGCACTTATCTTCAGGTAGACACACACTGCATCTATTTAGGCATAAATAGTAACTTAATAAAATAAAGTAATTGAGGGGCACCTGAGTGGCTCAGTTGGTGAAGCCTCTGCCTTTGGCTCAGGTCATGATCCCAGGGTCCTGGGATCGAGTCCCGAATTGGGCTCCCTGCTCAGTGGGGAGTCTGCTTCTCCTTTTCCCTCTGCCTGTTACTCCCCCTGCTTGTGCTCTCTCTCTCTTTCTGACAAATAAATGAAAAATCTTAAAAAAAAATAAAGTAATTGAAGACTCTGAACCATCAAAGCTTACTTTCAATATTTTTATAAATATCATAGGACTTCAAATATGTAAAAGTATATGTTATTTTATCAGAAAAAAACAATATGATAAACTCCTACTGAAATCCAAGCACTTTGATACTTACGTAGTTGAAATATTTAAGACCAGAGTTATTGAGGAAAATATTTCCAAAAAATAAACAGAAAAATTTAAAAGAATCTCATTGTAACCTAAGCTACAGGCAATAGAGGGACTTAGGGGCCATATATTGTAGGGTAGGTAGTACCTACTATCAATTATACTTTTATATAATTTCCTGAGGACTCAGGAACTTTATTTTTCTTTTTTCGGTAGTAGGTAAAAATAAAACTTCAGTTAGTTTTGTTTTGTTTCCCCACCTTCCATAGAAAATCCGAGGATTAGCAAGGTATCCTCTTAGATTCTTTGAACCTAAAGCCTATTACTAAACATAGACTCTGTGTGTGCATGTGTGTGTGTGAGAGAGAGAGAGAGAGAGAAATACACATATAAACACACATGAAGCCATTCAGTGGGTACCGATGGATGGAATTATTTTGGTCATTTAAAGTGTTCCTTGTTGGACTTTAGGTGACAGGGGAAGGAGTTTTACAAATCACCTTCATCACTCTGCTACCCTGGGGACTTAGGAAGAAATCCTCTGCATCATGTTTTGCTGACTTTAATGATGGTCTCAGTTTTCTATCTAACTATAATTCTAAAGTTATCATTTTAAATTCATATACATTTTATAGTCCTTCAGGAGCCCGTCTCAGCAAATATTAGTTCTTCCTTCCTTTTTCTTTTCTTTTCTTTCTTTCTTTCTTTCTCTTTCTTTCTTTCTTTTTTTTTTATGTGCAGAATTAAGGCAACTGAACGTTACCCTCAAATTTAATAAAAAAGCATGAATGTTAAAATAATTTTATGAAAGCTATATAAAAAATTTAGGAGGCGTATGTTGCCCTCCAAAATGTATTTTTTTTCATTTAAAAAAGTATTTTATTGTTATGTTAATCACCATATATTACATCATTAGTTTTTGGTGCAGTGTTCCATGATTCATTGTTTGTTCATAACACCCAGTGCTCCATGCAGAACGTGCCCTCCTCAATACCCACCACCAGGACAACCCATCCCCCTCCCCCCCTCCCCTCTAGAGTATGTCAGAGGGGGAGACGAACCATGAGAGATGATGGACTCTGAAAAACAAACTGAGGGTTCTTTCTTTCTTTCTTTCTTTCTTTCTTTCTTTCTTTTTCTTTTTCTTTCTTTCTTTCTTTTTTTTCTTTCTTTCTTTCTTTCTTT
>NW_027397094.1:2518382-2539440 GCF_003265705.2 Callorhinus ursinus | reverse complement strand
CTTTCTTTCTTCCTTTCTTTCCTTCCCCTTCCTTCCTTCCTTCCTTTTGTTTTTAGTTTTTTTAGTTTTGTTTTGTTTTTTAAGCTGGTACTTTCTATACCAGACCCAACATTAGATGTATTTGTATAAACATCATTTTTAGATGAACTCAGACAAACCCCTAAGGCTTCCTGTAAGTGAGGCTTATCTTACATTACTCTCTGATTCACACTGGTTTCTCCATGACTCAGTAAGTGCTACTTTAGTCCACTTCAGAGAGTGGAATCTAGGGAGACAGACTTGTTCCCCAGGGTTTTCAGTGAGTCCATCCTGTCTTTCTGTCCATCCCTGACTCTTATCTCTCCTCCAAAAGCCGTCGCTGAGTGCGGTGTTGAAGGAAAGCTGCTGTCCTATCAGGGCAGCGGGCCCACCTGCCAGGCTTCCCCAAACAAACCTGCAGGCAGACGGGACGCAGAGGCTGGTCATTCCCGAGGCCAGCGAGCTGCTTCTTCCCCACGGAGGCGCAGACTGAAGTGAGCACAGGAGTGTGGCTGGAGTACAGGCTCTCTCCTTGCTCCTGAAGCAAGTGGAGAGCCCACCAGTCTCCCTGGGAGCTCCCCCAGCCAACTTCCAGAGCCACCCCAGCACCCGGAGCCTAAGGGATTATGGAGAGTTGATTTATTTCTGGGCAATCACTCAGATCTCTCCAAAATGTATATTCTTGCCTCAAATCTATATCCCCCTGGACTGCTTTCTAGCTTCGTTTAAAAGGGCTTCATAATTTCCATAGCAACAGATTACCATGTGCCCTATTTTGGAACAAGGTCAGGTTTCACTCGAGACTCAAAATGACATGACAGGATAATTCTGCAGTTAATGGAAACAGGTGGAAATATAGAAGCGGGGATACCTTCCAAGACACACAGACTTTTAATTACACTCATGTTTACTTCTATGTTGATTCAACTCTACAGAGAATTTAAATATTTGAAAAACAAACAGATTGCACGAAAGAGCCCTCCTAACACTGACAGCCTGAGAAACAATATTTTTCTTCCTCATCTAGATGATAAAAATATATAAGAATGGCCATAGTAAAAGAGTATAAACTACACCAGGGGATACTCTGCACATCGTTTAAGGTGTGAATATTGTTTTCCGGTTATTAGACCCACAGAGTCTCTTGTTCTAGCATGTTAGGTGAGCTGTTAGATTCTAGATTTGCCAGAGATTACTGCAATCTTAATCACGCTCTTGTCAACATTCTCTCTTAGTAGCATTTTCCTAGATGTGGCTTTCCTTAAAATTTATAGGTGAAAATAAAGGAAACATAAACTCCTGTGTATTGGTATCACTGGTTCCCTCTGTCATTCTCACACAGTCCAGAGTGAGTCAAGGAAAGTTCATTCTGGAGGAGTTCATAAGGGACGTCCCGGCCAGCAATGAAAATATGGCAAATCTGTAATTCTTAGCCACGCAATGTTAAATGCCAACACCACCAATAAGAAATCATAAGCTCTGTGAACATATTTCAATGAAATGATAGTGAAATCCAGCATCCTGGGTAGAGGTAGGTTCATCACACGCATATTTGCATGGTATCATCACCACATTTTCCAGACCCTCATCTGCTCTTAATGCACACCTACTCTATCGGAAGAAGCAATGCTGCACGTCCGTTCTCTTGATACCGAGGGCTAATGACGTGCTGGGGAAGGTGTGGGGACCAGCAACAGGGTAGTAATAGGGCAGGTGAGGACAAGCAGGTAAGAGAGCAGGTGCTCCTCAAAATGAGTCTGGATCATAGAAAGAGGGCAAGGCAGGAAAGCAGGTGGTGGACAGAGGCATGGGTGATGTGGTCAGGTTACTCAAGCCAGGAAACACCCCCGGCCTCGAACAGTGCAAACAAATGTGCGTATGTTTCCATCTGTCGCTTCTGCTATATAGAGGCTATGTTAACTCCAACCATTAGTGGTTGTAGCAGTTTACAAATACAGTTTGTGGGAAACGACTCTTATATCCAGAGCAAATACCTCTCTGCTTCGATCTGATCAAACATCTAATATACTTTCTACTGTTTCTTGAATGTGTTCTCAAACTGTATGCTTTTATTTTTTTATTTTTTAAGGTTTTTATTTATTTATTTGAGAGAGAGAGAATGAGAGATAGAGAGCACGAGAGGGAAGAGGGTCAGAGGGAGAAGCAGGCTCCCCGCCGAGCAGGGAGCCCGATGTGGGACTCGATCCCGGGACTCCAGGACCATGACCTGAGCCGAAGGCAGTCGCCTAACCAACTGAGCCACCCAGGCGCCCAAACTGTATGCTTTTAAAGAGTCCCCAAATACTCCCCCAAAAAATAAGAACTCAGGAAGTTTTAGTCAATTTCCAAAAATCAATGATAAACAGAGCTCTGGATTTCCTTCATCGTCACCCTCAGGAACCCGAGACAGGAAGATCTGTGTAATATTGAGGCACAGTATGTCTCAGATTCTCCTTCATCTCAGAAGCATTGTTGTTGGTGTTTTTTTTTCCTTTCACCCTACATATACCCAAGAATAATTCCAACTATTTATCCTAACTCTGCTACATGATTTAGAATTCTCTTTACTGTACCTGTGGAATGCCGCTGATGTACTCTCCTAAACTTATCTTAAGAAGTGCATGCCTTCCGCATCACCGTGTTTTGGTGGTTTGGCAGGATTCTACCAGAGATGGACAGTATATATCCGCTGAGACATAATATTTTATTGACTTGCAATTCATACACTTGCTAAAAAATTATGTGATCAGCATCTATCATTATTAGAAGGGGTTTATTAATAAGTATTCAATCAATTCCCCTTTCTGAAGGCACAAACACACATTTATGTTACATGATTCATATATCAAAATATGTTACAGGAATATATAAATATGTTAAATCATATAATTTTGTTGGTACCCAATATAATTTAATCTAGACTTAACCCTAAAACAAGTCAAACATAAAGGAAAATACTCAAGTTAACCCCCAGAATGACAGTGAATATATTCTGCTAACCTGTATTAATTAGGGGCCCTAATGTGAAAATATGCATGGAAACTGACCTTTATGCAATGGTAACAGAAATTAGAATAGTAATAGTAGAACTAGAATTTGAACTTGCAACCTAACAGAATCCTAAATAAAATGTTATTTATTCAAAATACAAGCCAATTGGTCAGCAAATAGATCTGATTAAAGCAAGCTGTTGGTGATCTTCTATTTCAACAATACTTTAAACCTCGGGGTAATATAAGAAGAGCCTGGACATACTTAATAAGATTATAACTTTGCAGTGCATGGTGATAGGAAGAGAAGAGCAAAAAGATCTGCAGTAAGAGGACTCCACTATGCTTCTATGGTTGCAAGTTTGAAGACTATTTTTGTATAAAATTTTCCTTATAGTTGTCCCATTTCTTTTTTATAAATGAGTTTCTGAAATACATTGGAACTATTCTACATAAAATATATAATGAATAAGTGCCCAACGGTCGCTGGAGGGGAGGTGGGTGGGGGGATGGGGTACCTGGGTGGTGGGCATTAAGGAGGGCACGTGATGGAATGAGCACCGGGTGTTATATGCACCTGATGAATCACTAAGTTCTACCCCTGAAACTAATAATACACTATATGTTAACTAACTTGAATTTAAGTAAAATTAAAAAAAAGGCAACATAATCTTTGGCATGATAAAGAAATCTGAACATTTTCTTCAGGCATTTGTTTCTAATAGCGTTTTCATGTAATTAAGTGGAATATTTTTACCTGA
Source organism: Callorhinus ursinus (assembly GCF_003265705.2). Lineage (NCBI taxonomy): Eukaryota > Metazoa > Chordata > Mammalia > Carnivora > Otariidae > Callorhinus > Callorhinus ursinus. The sequence continues at coordinate 2,535,671 of NW_027397094.1, read as the reverse complement.
GGAAAACTTCTGAGGGAAGAAACACGGGTTGTCCAGGGGTCCAACACTGACCACTCTGCATTGATTGGGGTGTGTGTATGATTTAGTTAATGGCAGGGAATATTCTACTTCTCAGTCCCTTTCCCTGTGCTGTTCTAACACCCACTAGGTCGCCAATTTCTAAGAAATGGTGCATTCAGCAGTAATTCAGTGATAGCTACATGATTGACATTTTAGAATTCATTGGTACTCTTAGAATTGTCTCAGTAAAAAAGGAACTAACTTGATTGTCATCGGAGTCGAAAGAGTTGAATGAGATCACTTGTTCTCAAAACAGTACATACAAAAACCATGCTTTCTTCAGAACAGGTTTTTTTTTTTTTTTCCATTTTCTTCAAAACCTCACCTCCAATCCGATCCAGCGTTAATAGACGCACTTCAACAGATTTCACATTGCTAAGGAAGCACAACTGTTAAGTCCTTCTCCAAGATAAGTGCATCTCCATATCTCTTAATTCATCAAGGCGGTAAGATTGGTCACTAACAGAAGTGATGAAATATTAGGAGACTATCAGCTACAAAATGTCTTCACACCATAATCTCAAATATCAAAAATTTACCCAATCAAGAAGAATAAGGTTTCTCTCTCACATTGTCCAATTCTCTCCCAAACCAACGCACAGGACGAACCAACTGAAATTTACAGAAAAATAAATAAGTAAATAAAGTCACTGGCTCTTCCCAGCTCTTCCACTCTCTCCTTCTCACTTAAATACAAGACTCTTTTCAAGAAGATCATCTGTACCTCCCACTTCTGCTCTGACGCTTCAGTGCAGATTCTACTACCTACCGCACATCTCACTGCTTCCCATCCAGGTCCTATGATCCTCAATCTTCTCTTCCCTTCCCCTTTCAGGACTTTGTGGAACCTCTGAGGTAGTCCTACTAGCATATCTTGCATTGGCAGAAACCACGCGCTCCTGGTGTTCTCCTGAGCCTCCACCTCTCCTTTTCAGTGTCTTGTTAGTGGCTCTTTTTCTCCACCTTCAAATTAAAACAAACAAACAAACAAACAAAACAAAAAAAAACCACTCGGATTCTAGCTTAGGCTCTCTTCTCAATGATGAGCCCCATCTCCCTCCCTAGCCCTCTGTCCACTCCAACCCATGGATCTGCCGGTGGAGCAGACAACTCCCAAGCTTGGATGGGAGTTGGATGGAGCACATCTCCATCCCCATTCATTTCTGCTTACTAGACATCTCTATCTGGATGTGCCAAAAACTTAACAAGAGATGTGAGATCCCTCCATCACCTCCACTATCCCCCATGGTGTTCATGTAGCCAGGGTCCCCTGTCCACAAAAGACAGTCCTATCTGTACAGTCGTCTGAGTCGGAAATCTGGGAGTCACTTCAGATCCTTAACATTCTCTCACTTCCCCTCTAATCAAGGACACATTGGTGTTGTTATCCATACCTCCTGAACATATCTCAAATATATTCTTTATTCTCCAAACCCTGGGCACCACGACTGTTGATCCTCAAAATAGACAAGAGACTCTGAACTCTCCATATCTGTTCCTGCCTCTCTTCAATCTATTCTGCATATCACAAAGGGATGTCTGAAAAGTCTTTCTGATTAAGTCACTTTTTAGTGACATTTCTGATTTAGGTCACCATTTAGAATCCATTCATGTTCTCTGCAATCTCTTAAAATCTGGCCTCATTCTTCTTTACAGAATTCCTTCATCACTCTCTGTCCTTGACTACCTACATATCAGTGACTCTGAGCACTATTCATGTAGTGCTCACAAATGCTATTTTTTCTGCTGGAAAAAAAAAAGTAATTTTTATCTCCAGCCCACACTCTGTACACATACTACACGCCCAATGGATTTTTACGTTTTCTTGAAATCTTCAATATTGCAAGCTCCTGAACATTTAAACTAGGTTATTCTCTAAGCTAATGTATATGCCTCCATAATATAGCATTGCATATTTTGTTATTTATTCCTGTATTTCTTGGTCAGTGTTGATCTTGTCCACAGGGTCATATGTGTGATAAAACCAAGAAACAGGTCTCCCTCGTAATCCTAGCATCTAACATAATGACTGGAAGTAGCGGTTTATTTGAATTTATTTTAAAATAATAGTTTTACTTGATGGAGAAAGTATGGAAATCTCAACCCGGAAAAAAAATTAAACATGTATATGTAACATGTAAGACCTTCGGCAAAAATATCTGTGTATGATTTTTATGTAATTCTCACAATAATTTCTCAATATAATTGTCTTAGTCAGTTTGGGTGGCTCTCACAAAAATACCACACACTGAGTGGCTGGAATAACAAACATATTTTTCTCATAGATCTTGAGGCATGGTTGGGTTTTTAGTGGAGGCACTTTTCCTGATGCATAGATGGCCACCTTCTTGGGGCATCCTCAGGGAAGGGAGGAAAAAAGGGGGAAGAAGGCAGAGGGAGGGAGAGATTGAGCACACATGGGTGAGTGAGGGCATGCTCTGGTCCCTTCCTCCGCTCTTTGGGATACCAATCCCAAGCAGTCCCAACACGGGGGCTCTACTCTCATGACCTCATTCATGTAAACCTAATTACCTCTCAAAAGCCCCACCTCCAAATACCATCATATCGGGAATTAGGGCTTCACCATATGGATTTTGGGGGGAGTCAAGCATTCAGTCCATGACAGCAGTCATCATTATCTCCATGATTAGAGAAGAGAAACCTGAGGTTAGAGAAAAATGATATTGCAAGGCCTTGCAGATAGTAAATGCTGAAGTCCTTCTAATAGCACGATAAGTCTTCTCTGATCCAGCCACTGTGTTCTATAGCAGAAAAAAGCTCTTGTTCCCTTCCCATTCTGTACATCAGCTCTAGTACATTATTGCTGTACCCCCACTAAATATGCACCTGCTTCTGGGTCTGTCTACTTGCTTCCACATTTGCCTGCAACACTTTTTCTCTCTTGCTCTTCACTCCAGCTCCTAGACATGGGACATCTTGTTCACACCTTTGGGTCTTCTACATCTCAGCTAGAGTCCACAGTGTGACAGCTTCTTTATCACCCAATTCTTAGTCAAATGCCCTTCCTGTACACCATTAGAATATCTGGAACATATATCCTACACGGTAAATGTTTATTTGTCTCCTCCATGCACTGCAATCTCCTATGTGTTCCTCAGCATCATATTCCTGGAACTTAAGAGAGTGCCTGATAATTGGAAAATGCTTAACATATATTTACATAGTATTAAATAAACGGATACAAAAATCCATATTTAAACTCAGGTCTGTCTCTTTCATAGCTCAAGACTTTGCAGTCCATGCAGAATAACTGGTAATGGATGTAACTAAAATCTAGTGGATCATTTGAGGTTCTACAAGATGCTGAGTGAGAAAGACATACTTATTAAGTTAGAATCATTTCAAGGCATTTTATTAGTTGTTTAGGAAACAACTATCTCAAAGAACCAGAAGGTGAGCATAAATCACTGTATCAAAACACCAGCCATTCCTGTGGACATAAAGTTTTACCAAAGAGAAATGAGAAACTAAGACTTTTTTATGCCCTTTGATTTATGTGGGCAGGGGAAAAAAATGTTCTCAACTAAACAATCTATTTGGTAATTCCTGAGAGAATAAACAAAAGCCATAGAAATGTACTTTTATTAGACCAAAAGTAATGAAATAAAAATAATATATAAAATTAACAGTAAAGTAAATGTGAATACTTCCCCACAGGGTACACTTAAACAGATCTGCTATAGGACCATGCTGTGATTAAAAATTTAAAAAAAAAATACAAATATATAACAAAGAAATATTTCCTATATGGTTACAGGATAGATTCTTTTTTTAAAGATTTTATTTATTTATTTTAGAGAGGGAGAGAGAGAGAGAGTGAGTGGGGAGGGGCAGAGGGAGAGGGAGAGTGACTCTCAAGCCGACTCCACGCTCAGAGAGGAGCCCAGTGTGGGGCTCCATCCCAGGAACTTGAGATCGCGACCTGAGCTGAAATCAAGAGTCAGACGCGTAACTGACTGAGCCATGCAGGCGCCCCATACAGGATAAATTCTTGAGTAACGATGCCCCTCTCCTCCCATGGCTTTATATTTTAATGTTATAAAATGTGGTAATTTGACAGTTCAAAGCTACACTGACCTTACAGTTTCTTCCTCTTATTTTATGGGCTACAGTGCTACCCAACAGAAGCTCATACATTTACTTTTATCTTCATCAAAGTAAGCCTACACTTCTGCGTATTCTTTCAATTAACTTATTAGCTTCTTTGTACTTAACTAACGTGAAAGCAACCTAAACCTTTACCATCATTCATGCAAATCTCTGAACAAGGACCAGATTTTGTGATCTATCTCATAAAAATACTATTTAATATACTGAGAAATTGTATTATAGTTCTAACACTAATGTACAGAGTATATTAAAAGAAATTGTCCTGAAAAATCAATCTGAGAGTATAATGTAATAAGACCTTTCTGTGTGAAAGCCTTCATAGTATACTACACTTGAGGAATAGTCTTAGAAGCTATAATAATAATAGAGGCATCTTGTATAGAACAATCACCATGAATCTTTTAAAGTCAATGTTATCATCTCCAACAGAAGAATGGGGAAATACAGGCTTAAGGTTACTAAATTAACTTCCTGGAATGAAACAGGCACTAAAAAGCAGAGCAAGATAATCAATCTGCCCGTCTCTAAAACCTACATTCTTAGTCATCTCTATCAACTGCCTCAATGTTAAAGAAATCCAAAGTGAGTATTAATTTGTCAAAAAGGAAAGATTCATCCTGTGGCCCAGCACATCACTTCAATATCGCTGCCCGGGGTCTTCACCAAAGAGATCATTCTATTTGTAAAATTGTAAGTGAAATAGTAGCAAGATGAGAAACTAATGGTCATTTTCAATCAAGTCTTCTCACTGAACCTAACTTCTAATGAATTACACACTATGCCTTTGGGGTTACAATGAGGCCCACAAATGTCCTTAATACAATGTATTCTTGGAAACCCTGTTCATCATCCCATTTCCATACGTGAAATGCTAGAGTTACCAAGAATGTTAAAACACTCATACAGTAACACAGACACCAGGAAGGTCTTATCTGTATCTGTTATGACTATTACAATCCACTTTGTATACATACATATGTTAAAAGCATACAATTCGTTCTCTCTTGAATTATAATTATTTATGTGCCTAAATACCTCAGAGGGTAGGAAACTGCATTAAGGCAGGGACAATGTTTCATTCTTATTTATATCTTCCTGGCTCTTCCTATACAACTTAATACAAAGTTTCTACTCCAAAGTCTGGTGTATCAAAATCTATAATTCTTTATTTCACCTTCTTCATTTTTCATCATCTGTGTAGTCTAGATTATTTTTGGTTCGTTTAATCTACCTATCCATCATAATGCATTGATTAATATCTAGCTTAAAATGTTCATCTGGCAAGTCTCCATTTAGAATGGGACATTTTTAAAGAAAGGGTTTTTATTTATTGGGAAGAGAATCAAATTGACTGATTCATTATTAGGGTCTGTTCAGTTAAACTATTAAGTGATTACTAATTGTGGCAAAGTGTGCCTTCCAGAGACGCTCACCCCCGTATCTCTCATCACAAATGTAGCCATGTATTACATATTCACTTAAATTCTAATGGTCTTTTAGGTCTATGATCTAAATCAAAGTCAAGATGCTATTTTTGACCACAGTAACAGATATGTAATAGCTATCCTCAAACACTGCTTTGCAGATGGAAGTAACAAGTGTTCAGAAAAAGAAAATTTTCTTATTCATGGCCTGTTTCTAAAATTGATGAAGACAGGGTGCCTGGGTGGCTCAGTTGGTTAAAATTGATGAGGACAGAATTTTGTCTTTCATATTTACCAAGGTGTCCCTGCATCTTGTCTATCACATAGCAGACAATCAATAAATACTTATCAGTTGAAAAAAAAAAAAGAGAGGGAGAGAGAGAGCCCATGGTCTCTCCTCTTGAACCTATGCAGAAATGTCATTCTGACTGCAGTGCAAGTGACACTATGTAACTTCTGAAACTGGGTGATCAAGGCTTTCCAGGTTGCATCCAGATCTCTTGAGAGGATAACTTGACATCCTGACTTGTGATGAGACCAGGCAGACAGACTACAGGAAGAGTCTGTGGGATTCCTGGAAGAACAAGACAGGCCTGGACAGCTGTCTTAGTTCCTGCCCCTCCTCTGCCCCCAATTTGAGCACCATTTACCATCTGACGCAACTTTGAGACCCTGACCCAGAACTGCTAGCTAAGAACTTCCCAAATGCTTCGACTCACTGAACTACAAGGAATCATAAATTTTTTATCGTTGCTTCAAGGTATTTGTTATACAACAAGAGTAACTAGAACATTGTTTTTTCTTAGAACATAAATTCTTTCAGAACAGCATCTGGGGACTCAGTTAATTACCTGCAAGTACTAAAAAATAAAATTAAATATTTGCTGATGGTTTGATCAGGTTCATTTCATTGAGGACATGCAAGGTCTTAAATATCACATTTTAAAAATTCATGATAACTAATATAAAGGATATAGCAACTCTCATAAACTTATATATTAAAAAAATAATATTCAATTAGTGTAGCTTATCTCCAATGCATATATTTTGGGTCTTTAACTCATAATGCTTGTTTATATTCAATCGTGTGATTAGTTGAAATCTAAAAACTTGAAATTCTTTGCCACTCTTACAAGTGATAACTGACTTTCATTTAGCATTATTTATTGAGAAAAAAATTAAACTTATAGAATTTCCTCTTTTAAAAAAGATTTCTAGGTATTACAATGTCCATGATTTTAGAGGATATTTTCTCATTAAGGCTCAGTAATAATAAATAACGCATTAGGTAATGTGTTTTAACATTTCTTAGTTTCACTAATGTTTCTATGTAATATTTACTCATAGTATAGGTAGCATCCAACAAAATGCAAAAAAAGACATAGGTATTAGGACTATATACTACAGGGGCACCTGGGTGGCTCAGTTGGTTAAGCAACTGCCTTCAGCTCAGGTCATGATCCCGGGGTCCTGGGATCGAGTCCCACATCGGGCTCCCCGCTCGGGGGGGAGTCTGCTTCTCCCTCTGACCCTCCCCCCTCTCATGTGCTCTCGGTCTCATTCTTTCTCTCTCAAATAAATAAAATCTTTAAAAAAAAGACTATATACAATAAATCTATATTAACTATGGAAATCACCTCCCTTTATTGTGTGACTTATATGTGCCCTTAGGAAGTAATAAGTTCAATATATTTAAATGTCAAACCTGTCATATGACTAAGGTCAATTATAATTTTTCTCCATACAGAAAGAAATGCTATAGATTTTTCTAGAATGCTTTTTCTATCCCCCGTTTGTTTTATAATGCAGATGGAGATCTGGTAATCTTGTAAGAAAGTATACTTTCACTGACAGTATCCACTGCTGCCATTACCAGTTTTCTGAAAAAAAATTCAAGTGGTGACCAAGAAATTATTATCAAGGGCTATACATGTGCCAAATATGTGAAGTTCTGCCACCTCCCCTACAGAAATCCTTCCAACAGTGACAAGGGACATCATCTTAGCAGGGCAAGAGGAATTTACTCAGGTTCCTCTGATGCGATGAAAGGTTTGGAGAACCCGAGGCAGACAGGAGCCTGAACACACACTCACATTCTGAAACTCAGCACCTCGGCTCCCCCTCAGTTCCCTGTCTCCCATCACCACACTCTATGTAAAGTAACCCACTCACTGGCATGAAGAGACGTTCTGTTTCTGAGAATACTCGGGCATTCCTCTTGCTGCCCACTTTGCCACATATCAGTACCCTCACTCAGTCTTCTTGGATGCAAGAACCTAACATTCCATCACTCTTTTCCAGTTCTTTCTGTTGTAAAAATTGTTCTAACGTGGAAAGAAATCATGTGGATCAAAATTGGTCCTGCCTGGTTCCATCCCTTTTACAAGTTTTCAAGGGGTGCCTTGGGGGCACTGTTGGTTGAGTGTCAGACTCTTGGTTTCAGCTCAGGTCATGATCTCAGGGTCATGGGATCGAGCCCCACGTCAGGCTCCACACTGAGCACGGAGTCTGCTTAAGTTTCTCTCTCCCTCTCCCTCCACTGGTAGGAAAAGTGGCAACTCCCTTTGTGTAAGGCCTAAAACTTAGAAAATTTTCTTTCTTTAAAAAAAAAATACAAATTTACAAATGTAAAATTAAGAGCAAAAGTGAACATTTATTTAACATGAGAAAATAAATCACAGCTATCTACATTTTTTAAATAGTTGGCCTATGCCACGAGCATCACAATATCCAGATTTTTTTTTCCAAAATAAATGAGTACATGTGATACAAATCGCTAGTACTTATTTTTCTTACATGTTTTGGCCTCATCATCTTTGATTGTTTCTTGAGAGACAGCAATTTTGTTATACTGATATCTCTACTGATAATTGAAAGATAATTTGTTCTTCTAGTTACTGTGATTTATCTTCTTGTTTTTGATACGTCAGAGATTCTCCATCAACCACTTTGCTGCAGTCCTGGGAAGGGCTCATGAGATCAGGGCTAGTGAGTGAGGCACTAACCCTGTGTACACGTGGGAGCTCACTAATCAAGACAAATAATAAGATAATATTTTAATGCAATGTTTTGGGGGGAAAAAAACCACCAGCAGATACAGGCACACCCACACACACGCACACACACCTGCAAGTACACATTTTCATCTTGCCTTAGAGTCCAGCATGGTTCAGCATGTCACTGCGGAAGAGTAAGATGTTCTGAGTCTCCCCCTTAGGTGACTGCATGGTCAACCAGCCTCCAGAGGAATGAGATTACCAGGCAAATTTTACCACTAAGGACACAGACTCAGAGTGTCTGCTTAGCTATTGCAGAAGGCTAAGAGTAACATCCCAGCTCTGCTCTAAGCACTTCATGGCAGTTTCATACCTACTTCCAACAACCCCATGAAGTATGTACATTTTATATTATTTTTGTTCATGCTAAATTAAATGACACACAGAGGGGGTTGAGTAATTATAGGTAGGTTATAGGTAGGAAGCAACAAAATTGAATCCCGATTTTTTTTTTTTATCTTAAAACCAGAGCTACTAATGGTTATGGTATCCTGTTGTAATAATCTGTTTTGTCAGTGAAAAATAAGCCACAAGATAAGAAATCTTGTACCAAATTGTTCTATTCTGCCTAATTTTATGCAATGGAAGCTCATTTCTGCACACAATTTTGATATTAAAAAACTTGGCACCAGGGTGGCTCAGTAGTTAAGCGTCTGCCTTTGGCTCAGGTCATGATCTCAGGGTCCTGGAATGGAGCCCCATGTTGGGCTCCCTGCTCAGTGGGGAGCCTGCTTCTCCCTCTCCTGCTCCCTCTGCTTGTGCTCTCTCTCTCTCTCTCTCTTTAATAAAAAAAATACTCCCCAAAAACCTATATTAATGTCTTACAGGATATTCTAATGTATATGGATGAAATCCTTCTGAAATCTAAAGGTCATGAATGCGCTGGGTGATAAATGGACTTAAATCATTGTAATGGTCTACATTTTTTTATATTCAGTCAAGCAACATTCACTCTAAATAAATTGAAAATCTAAGAATGTACATTGTAAAAAAAATTAAAGATGATTTTAAGCATGTCAAGACACATCTTTTAAAAAATCCACATAAAAATATGAGTGAGGCTTTAAAATGTCCTCACTTTCCCTATCTGCTAAATCATAAAAGATAGGATAGTCTAGGGGCGCCTGGGTGGCTCAGTCGGTTAAGCATCTGCCTTCAGCTTAGGTCATGATCTCAGGGTCCTAGGATCGAGTCCTACATTGGGCTTGCTGCTCAGTGGGGAGTCTGCTTCTCCCACTCCCTCTGCTGCTTCCCCTGTTTGTGCTCTCTCTCTCTGACAAATAAATAAATAAAATCTTAAAAAAAAAAGATAAGATAATCTCTACCAGGGAAGGCAGATACAAAGGAAGTATATGAGCATCTCCCCTCCCTAGAAAATGTAATAATGCTAACATTCTTTTCTACTGAACTTGGAAGCCAACTCAGGATTTTAGACACAGCGCTCTATAGAACCATAAGCAATCACTAGGAGTTGTCTCTTGAGATGAAAGCTATTTGCCTTTCCTACTAAAAACATGAAGAAGACTCAAATTGGACTTGTGATCATGCCAGGAACCACGTTCCAAGTACACATACGGGAATACGTGTGTCGTAGGGAATGGAAGCCAGGACATGTCTTACGGTAGCAGATGGCCAGACGACCAGCTCACCTCTGGCTGACAGTGGCTGTGGAGCTGGACAGGGATGTCCTCATGGGAATGTCAATGTCATTGACATGGCTCAAGTGCTTTCTTAAGGAGCAGCTACTCAGTATCAAAGTGCTACCCTCTCTATTCAGGCTACGAGGCAGAATACAAATATTTATAATGGTTTTCAAATGTTTGTTCAAGAAACACTGGAGTGAATGCTTCCTTTTTCATAAACTGTCAAACAAACAACAGATGGCAACATCCACTAATCCCAAAAGGGGCAATGTTGGAACCAGTAAGTCGAAGATGACCCAGTAAAAATCATGTATTAGCTTCCTGAGTCTTGCTCTTCAAAGTGTCTTCATTCTGCTAAATTTGCAATATCGTACTTTTTAGTGTTATTTTTTTTCCTGAAGTCTGCAAGATAGTGAGAGAAAAAGCAATTTTCAGTACATAGTCATTTAAATCAAATACATTTCATTCCTTTTCTCTCCATTGGGAGCAGAGTCCTGATTTTCACCACAGAAGACCTGGCAGAAAGCAACAGCTTCTTACAAATTGCCTGCTGGGCTTACTGAAACCTTTAAAATTATTATAGAGCTAATCACCACTCTCATTTGGTTGGCGAAGGCAACAGATATTTATTGTATCTACCATGTTCTGAGTTCTCGGAACATGATGCTTGACAATGTAGGTGCAAAGCAGATTTTCAATATGGCTGATGAGGGATGGGGGCTCCAACAGTTCTGTTCCAGGTGATGTAAGGAGCTTTTCGATGAATCAATCACACACAATCACACACCCCAAATCAGCGGCTGTTTAAGAATACACACACACATACACACACACACACACACACACACACACATTTGCAAAACTGAATAGCTTATTTGGAAAACTAACTTTTCTTTTCCTCCGGATATTTCATAAATGCTGTGGCTTATGTGATCAACTACCATAAGCACTGATGTTTTGGACTGAATATCAACTAGTGTTCAGGGAAGCACAAGTTTTAGATACAGTTCTCAGTAAAATGGTTAGTACATCAGAAGCATTAAAATATCTTGGCTTGGACCCATGTTACCTATTCATGGAGCATGGGGGAGATCATAAAATCCAATCAAAGGATTGTGCCTTGGGAAAAGAGGAAAAAGCCTTCTGAGGGGCACTAAAAACAAGTAAAGGCAGATCCAGAACAAGAATTTAGGATCTTGATAATCTGTACAGCCAGGTTTATAAGTTCATTATAATTCACCTTATGAGTTCCATAGATTTTATTGCACTTGACTTACATTCTGACATTTAGCAATAGACTTAACTTCTACTCACTTATACTTAGAGATTCTAGCTGGAAAAAAAAATTGCTTTCAAGTTGGAACGTAACTATTCCATCAAACCTTCTTACTGATGTTACTTAAAATCGATGTGTGAGTGTGCATGTGTGTGTGCGTGTGTGTGTGTGTGTGTATCCCACCACCCTGAGAAAACAATATAGATTTTAATGAGACTGCGGGTGATAATGTATTTTCTCTCTTTTTCTTCTGTTTGTTGAAACATGAGTTATCCTAAACATGTATTCTTTCAATTGTTTCATTCATTGTTCACTCTGGCATTCATTTAAACAAATAATCCTTTTTAGTAGCTCCTCTATACCAGATGCAGTTCTGGGCACGAATATTACACCACGTGTGACATACGGAAACTTACAGTAGAGACAGAAAACAGGCACATGATACTGGGGAGAGGCCCATGCTACAAAGAAAAATAAAGTCAGGTAAATAAACAAAGAGGGATGGGAAGTGGTAAGCTTGGAAGGCCTTTCTCAGATGGGGATTCACGCAGAGGCCTGAATGGCATAACCGTGATGAAGAGAGTGCCTGTCTGGAAGAACTTGAAATGCAAAGGCCCCAGAGTTCTGTGAGCTTAGAACGTTCTAAAATACGGCAGGAACACAGGGTATTTCATTCAGGCTTGAGCACTGGGAAGAGGGACAGAAGATGAAATTTTCAGAGCTGGTGTCCATAACCAGCAATAAAGACTTAGATTTCACTCCAGGTATGATGGATAGGCCTTGGAAGGCCTTAGAAAACTCCTCTGCCTGATTTGTAGTGAAGAGAACGTACTCATGAACGATGCTGGGAAAGCAATAGTGGAAAAAGTAAAAACAAAATTGTTAAGAGGTTAGTTGGGAGCCTAGATTCTCATTTTAAAGCTCTAATTAGAGAACTGAGATCAATAATGATAATGATAATAATAACAATAACAATAATAATAAAAATAATACCCCAGGAAAGTATCCTGGTAGAAGTAAATGTTGATTGAGTCACTGGTGCTTTGCATTCTCCTAAATGCCGTAAGCATAAAATGTTATGAAATTACCCAGTGATACCAGGAAACAGGTACTATTGTCAGGCACATTATTTAGTGGGAAGTTGGAAGTGCGCAGACACATAATATGTTGCCCAAAGCTGAACATCTAGCAAGTGGTGGGGCCGGAAATGGAGTTCACTCCATCCAAATTAGACTTTTGTGCTCAATTCAAAAGCCTGGACTGAAATCTTGCTTACTTTATGGCAGAAAATTGGCATCTATGCATCTCATCATGGGGTTTCGGAGCTGTCGAGAGCAGAGAGGACAATGTGGACCACCTGGGCAGCATTGGTTCCTTCTGTTTGTTAATAAAGCCCTCCCTTTCTCCTCAGAAGTATCCAGCTTGGTCCCAAGTCATATGCCCTTTGTATCTGAAGCCCCCAGGGGCTCTTCTGTAGTGGTTGTTGGTTGCGTACAGTCCTAGCAAAGGATGGGGTACACCCCTCTCCTTCTGCAAGTGGAGAAATCTGCCCATTTGTCAGCAAACATCTCTTGGTTCCTTTGCTCCAGGACCGGTGGTGCCTCATAGATAGAGGCTTGCAGGGAGAGTGTTTATCAGTTTTATTCAGATAACCTAATTCCGTTATCTCAACACTGAAACATTGTAATCTGTTTTACTTCTAAATTATAGTAATGCTTCTTACCTCAGAAAAAAATGTTCAAAGCAAACAGCAAGCTCTGACATGTATCTCAACACACACATAAAAATATTCTCTAATAATGGGGGGGGGGAGAAACCAGCACATAGATTGTCTGCTTTTCCTCAACTTCTAGAAACTCACAAAATGAACAGGCAAGGGTTGAGTAATAGAGAAGCTACCAACAAAATCGTAACAATTACGCACAAATATGAACTGATCTGTATACCTTAGCAGAGGGTGATTGTCCTTATGGAAAGTTAATTTATCCTGGGAACAAGTAGGTTATCACTGTGCATATGTACCCAGTGCTTAATTCAATTCTAGTAAATAAAATCACCCACAGAAGCACTTTTATTTGAATTCCTGAAAATATAAATTTAGGATAAAAGATAAATCAAATGTATTTTTTCATTCCTAATATAAACAAACAAACAAAAAAATCTATGTTGACTTTTTTCATGCTCTCAAGATTTCATTTTTTCTATGTGTGATACTTAATGGGAACGTAAAATAAAAGGACGAGTTTATTGACAGTAAAAACATTTTCAATGGTTGAAATAATTCATGCAGTTAAAATATTAAATACATTTCAAAAGAAACGCCAACATCTTCATAGTATCAATAAAGATTAGTACTGGATGATTTTTAAAGTCACATTTTTCCCCATTTTATTGGTTCTTCCAAATGGGCTGTCAGCTAACCTGTGGGAGTACATTTACAGCTTGTTTTGAGTGGAGATCTGGTTGACTCACAACTTGAGTTCTCAATGCTTGTGTGAAGCACATATTGTAGCTTTAGAAACACAACTGCTGGATCAGAAACAAACTAGCATTCTATGAACAGAGCATCATCACCAAGAGCTCAATCACACAGGAGAGAAATGAGCTAGAACTCCACATGTCGATGGGTAATGTTTTCACTTCCGGGCACAAATCACGTTTGAAAGAAATGTGTAATTAAATGCTCTGCAGTTTGACAAATTTAGGGGTTCTATCATCATAAAACATTTAGTTTATTAAGTGGCCAACTGGGGAGAGGATTTCACTAGACCCTATTCACAGAGAGGAGACACAGTCTGAGGACTTTCATAGACAGCTTCCAGGGTAAGACGTACACATTGACTTATGTTGGCTGGAGAAAAAACCCCAAAACCAGTTGCCTAGTGCACAAACTGAAGAGGAGATATCTGTATGGTCATTTAGCTGTCTTTTCCTTGGATACAAATATTCTTAATTCAGGAAATATGAACTTTTTATTTTTACAGATTTTTTTAGGGCCATTGAAGCATCAACATATCTAAAGCTTCTTTTATGTTTCTATTCTCTAACTTGATGCCAAAGTGGGCTCATGAAAAAGCTTTTCAGACAGCTGATGTCCCTGCTGGCTGTGAACATAAAGAGACTGCTTTGGAACAGGCTGAGGAACCCCAGGAGAAGCTTTGGCAATGCTATTCCATTACTGCCCATCTGAATCGGTCACAGACATCCACTCGGACCTGAATTAACTCTGACGCACAAATAATCAATGCTAGATGTAAACCAGGCATTGGCTGACACTTTTTTGGTAACATGTCTATTTTAAATGCCAATTTTATTTAGATGCAAAAATAGGGAAAGATGGTGGGGATACATTTTAGCCAGCTAAATAAAAACGCTAGAAGTGGTAAACAATTGCATTTGCAGTTTAATCCTGTTACAAAATGCTTAGCTTCCTTTCTCAGTGTTCATGCATTTCCTTGCACAGGTACATCTCACCCTGAGAGCTAATATGTCAGTCCTAATCCTGGCCACTAGGTTGGCATTGAAATAAAAAAAAAAAAATCGTGTTCCCTAGGTACTGACCTCATTTCCCACAAATGTACAAATTTGGTCACCAGGGCAACCAGACAGGGGAGTGTGGATGGTCCAGTTTGAAACTATTCCCACTGATAGAAAAATGAGGACCATCTTTTGCCTGATCATCACTGATCACTACCATATGATGACAACATCCTTTCCGTCAATAGATAAATATAGAGGGCACCTGGGTGTCTCAGTTGGTTGAGCGACTGCCTTCCACTCAGGTCATGATCCTGGAGTCCCGGGATCGAGTCCCACAGAGGGCTCCCTGCTCAGCAGGGAGTCTGCTTCTCCCTCTCCCTCTGCCCCTCTGCCAGCCTGTGCTCTCCATCTCTCTCTAATAAATAAATTTTAAAGATAAAATAAAAAAATAAAATAGAAAGTAGCATATTCCTCCTCTACCTATTCAGCCCTAGCAACCTGGTCTTTGGAGTTTAAAATTTCACCCACTTAGGGCGCCTGGGTGGCTCAGTTGGTTAAGCGACTGCCTTCGGATCAGGTCATGATCATGGAGTCCCAGGATCGAGTCCCGCATCGGGCTCCCTGCTTGGCAGGGAGTCTGCTTCTCCTTCTGACCCTCCCCTCTCTCATGTGCTCTCTCTCTTTCTCATTCTCTCTCTCAAATAAATAAATAAAATCTTTAAAAAAATAGATAAATATAGAGATCACTCCGGAGTTTTATGAATCCTGACATTAAGCAAATGTCACTGAAGGTGACATTACACATTGATGACGCATTCCAGCCAGATGAGAACTCAAGGACTTCTACTCCCATATGCTACATTTTACAGGTGAGGACACTGACGGCTAATAAGGGAGAAATTACTAGGATTGCAAAGCTAATGAGGGGCAGGTCTATATTCATCCAAGAAAACAAGAATAAGAAATATACTCTATTCATATACTATACATACATGTATATGTTAGCTATATATGCCTATATATAGCATACGTAGTACACGTGTCTCATGTACTAATGTCTCATTAGCTACATGTTACTGATAAAAAATAGGGTCTCAAAAAAGATAAATAACTGTCTTAAGATTGCATCATTAGTAAGATACAGATATTTATAAGTATTATCATTCATTTTAAGTATTCATTTGACTGGGCAATGCTGATGAGTTGTTTGGACAGACATTACTCTAGATGTTGCCATGAGCGCATTTTTTTACATGTGATTAGTATTTATAATCAGTAGGTTGAGTAAAGCAGATTACCCTCTACAATTTGAGTGGCCTCATCCAATCTGTTAATGGCCTTAAGAACACAGACTGGAGTCTCCAGAAAAAGAAATTCTCCCTTAAGACTGTAGCAGAGACATTCTGAGTTTCTAACCTGTTGGCCCTCATTGTGGTTTTCAGATGCAAGTCTGCAAACAACTCCTACCTGAGTTTCCAACCTGACTTATAGTCTTTTGATTGGCCAGTCCCCACGATTATGTAAACTCAATATACCTCTCCCCCATCTCTGTCTCTCTACCCCACCCCCAACATTCCACCCTACTGGCCCTTCCTCTCTGGAGAAGCCTAAATAATACACAAGAGTAATACAAATTTGTTAGCAATCAATATATTCTGAGCACCTACTGATGAGAATGGATTCCAGCCTCAGTTCATGGGACTCTAAAAGACTTTCTTTCATACCAGACCCTTCAGTGTTTGATTGTGGATAGACTGGGGTCCTGAAAAATTGAGTATTTGTTAATTAGTACTGAAATCTTTTAATAATCTATATGACCAAATTGTTAGAACCTTTGGCTCTAGAATGAGGAAAAAACAAAACAGAACAAAACAAAACTGCTTTGACTCTTCAGATGCCACTTACTGGCCAGGTAACTTCACCTCTCAGTCTTAATTTCGTCTTCATTTATAAAATGGAACTAGTAACAGCACTCTTATATCAAATACTGTAATGGATACTTGGTGTCTAACACAATGCCTATCATCAATCTAAAATAGAAATATTCCCAGTGTTTTTATTACTGGGATTTAAACTCAGATTCTTAAGAATCCCCCAAACTCATATTCTTCACAATATGCAAGATAACTCCCAGGAGCAGGGAGAGAGAGAGAGATGGGGAGAGGAATAGAGGAAGGAAGGAAGGAAGGAAGGAAGGAAGGAAGGAAGGAAGGAAGGAA
>NW_027397094.1:2393878-2518372 GCF_003265705.2 Callorhinus ursinus | reverse complement strand
GAAGGAAGGAAGGAAGGAAGGAAGGAAGGAAGGAAGGAAGGAAGGAAAGGGAAGAAGGGAGGAAAAAAGGAAAAAAGTTAGTTTAGGAAAAATCTGAACACTAAACTGAATTTTCTGCCCTTATATGTTCTTGGAGAGAGAATGTTTAGCATTTTTAAGGTGTAATATTGGAACAAATGCTATATACTACGGTTTGTAATCATGTATAAAATGTCTTAGCTTATATGGTCTGTATAGGCAATATTTTAGTGATTAATAATGGATGAAACATTGAACATATGCTACCATTGCTTTTGTCCTTCCCATTTGTGCAAATGAACTTCTTAAAGCTACAATGTTGCTTCTACAAGTGTCTATTTTTTCTTTTTTCTTTTTTTTTTTAAAGATTTTATATATTTATTTGACAGACAGCAAGAGCAGGAACACAAGCAGGGGGAGTGGAAGAGGGAGAAGCAGGCTCTCCCCGCTGAGCAGGGAGCCCGATGTGGGACTCGATCCCAGGACTCCAGGATCATGACCTGAGCTGAAGGCAGCCGCTTAACGACTGAGCCACCCAGGCGCCCCAAGTGTCTATTTTTTCTATCCTAACATGTACTGTGTTAACCTCTGACCAGTTTAGGTTTATGCTGATGCAGCACCCATTGTATTTTCAACTTTTAAAAAATCTGCTGAGGACCTTTATTTCAGGCAGCACAGGAAGTGAGAGGTAAAGGTCAATTAACTGCATCGTTCAAGCCTGGCGGTTTCTTACTGAGAATACTAAGATACAATGGGAGTGAATAACTCTGGGTGAAGCTCAGTGGTATTACAGTCTACAGAGCAAAAAGGATGATAGCTTAGGCAGCTACTAAATTATAATATTATGTTTAACAGAGACAATAGCTCAATTAAGAATTTCAAAGAACACTGTCAGTTGAGCTACACTGAAGAAGGCAGACAAGCACATCTGCATGATCACAGTTAAGGAGTCTAGAGTTAATACTAGCCTTGTTGAAAGAGTCAACATTTATCTTTAAACCTAGAAATACATCATTTATGACATGACATTTACCTCTCAACTTTCTCTTGGTTTTGCCAATATTAGGAGCTTCCATTCACACAGAAATTTTCTCTCTCTCTCTAACCCCTCCCTCCTCACACACACACACCCTTCCATATACACACCCCCACATATGCATTTGTACCTAAAGTCCTGTGAAAATACATGTATTCTTCCACACAAATAGGTACTATCCCACATATGAATACACACAGCCTCATGACACACACATCTTTACCAACATGCACCCCCCCACATGCCCATACCCCCATGGTCACATAGTCCCCACTCACTACAAAGCAGAAAGAATTATAAAGAAATCACATTTTAGCATTCACACCAAAGTCATCCAGTCTCAAAGACATTTTTATCATAAAATTCTACATGAAAATCACATGTCTATTTTAAAATCACCTGGAAGGAAATTGAGTAAAATGTTTGAATTTAAGGAGGCCAAAGAATCATCTTCCCCTATACATGGTGAATAAAGAGAATAAAGAAAAATAAAAGAAGAAAAATACCGTTAAAAATAAATAAAAGAAGTTAAATGAACACCACTTAAAAATCAGGAATGGCCCACAAACATAAGATTACAAACAGACATAAACTCTTCAAAGAAACAGAGGAATTTACTGGTACAAGCAGCTGAAGATTTTATTGGAACACAACAAGCTCCTAATTCCATCCCCACTTCTGAGAAATAATCCTGGTTCAAAAACTTCTGAGATTCATCACCAATGTCTTTGAATCTGGAAAGAAAATCAGAGTTCTTTGGGGTGGCTGGTTGACAAGAAAGAAGTGAAGAACAGAGGTTGACTCAATCTGATGGAATTAAAAATTCATGGTTTTAAGCCCAGTTGACTGAATGACCAGAAATGGAAGGCATTCCCAACTGGGGTAAAATAAATACCAAGGCTGAGCGAAAGTTTTTAGAGTAGATTTAATAAAATCTCTCAAGTAAAGAGAAGAAACACGATCTTGTCTGTCTCTGACATGTGCATGCGTGCACATGTGTCCATACCTCAGAGTCTCCCCTGAGCTTTATCTTCAAAATACAGAAATTTCATATTTGTTGAATAAGAAAAAGTAATCCATCCCATGTTGGTCAGACAGTTTTCATATCTAAGCAAGTAAATAAAAGTCTTGAAAATGGTATATATATCTCTCAAGAGAGATGTGAGGAATCCAGTAAAGAATAAAACATTCTCCTGGGAACAAAAGAAATTATCTTACCAGAAGCTTTTACATTACTGACTACTTTCATAATATCAGGAATTAAAGAGAAAAAAAACACTCAAGAAAAAAATAACAATAAATTGCAATAAAGAAATTGCAAAGCTAATAAATGATTTTAGATGATACCATCGCAGAACTAACTGCATGACATCCTAAAGATTATATAACTGACACATAGAAAAAGTTTGAGGTAATCCAAGTGAATGTAAGACAGAAAACATCAATTTGAGAGAAGATAATAGTTATTAGAGCAATGATAGTCCAATATAAGAAGAACTGTTATCACAGAGATTAAAAACTCTTAAAAATGCCCAGTACTGGGAATTATTGTATCACATGGTTGTTTTTTTTGTTTGTTTGTTTGTTTTTTTTTACTTTTTGTGGACCCTCCAAACTGTTTTCCACAGTGGCTGCACCAATTTACATTCCCACCAACATTGCACAAGGGTTCCCCTTTCTCCACATCCTTGTTAACACTTATTATTTCTGTGTTTTTGATTTTAGACATTCTTATAAGTGTGAAGTGATTTCTCATCATAGCTTTGATTTGTATTTCCCTGATGATGAGTGATATTGAGCATGTTTCCATGTGTCTGTTGGCCATCTGGATATCTTCTTTGGATAAATGTCTCGTCATGTCTTCTGCCCATTTCTTAGCTGGATTAGTTGTTTTTGGGTGTTGAGTTGTATAATTTCTTTATATATTTTGGATCCTAACCCTTTCTCAGGTATGTCATTTGCAAATATCTTCTCCCATTCCATAGGTTGACTTTTCGGTTTGTTGTTTCCTTCACTGTGCAGAAGCTTTTTATTTTATGGAGCCCATTCGCTTATTTTCGCTTTTGTTTCCCTTGCCTGTGGGGTCATATCTAGAAAGATGGTGTAACAGACAATGTCAGAGATCTTACTTCCTGTGCTCTCTTCTAGGATATTTATGGTTTCAGGTCTCACATTTAGGTCTTTAATCCATTTTGAGTTTATTTTTGTGCATAGCATAAGAAAGTGGTCCAGTTTCATTCCTTTGCTTGTAGCTGTCTAGTTTTCCCAACACCATTTGTTGAAGAGACTGTCTTTTCCCATTGTACATTCTTTCCTACTTTGTCAGAGATTAATTGACCATCTAAGTGTGGGTTTATTTCTGGGTTCTCTATTCTGTTCTATTGATCTATGTGTCTATTTTTGTGCTAGCACTGTGCTATTTTGATCAGTACAGATTTGTAATAAATCTTGAAATCTGGGATTGAAATACCTCCAGCTTTGTTCTCCTTTCTCAAGACCACTTTGGCTGTTGGGGGTCTTTCTGGTTCTATACATATTTTAGTATTATTCCGGTTCTGTGAAAAAAAATGCAGCTGATATTTTGATAGGGACTCCATTGAACCTGTAGATTGCTGTGGGTAGTATAGATATTTTCACAATATTAATTCTTCAAATCCATGAACATCAATATCTTTCCATTTGTGTCATCTTCAATTTTTTTTTCATCAGTGTTTTATGGTTTTCAGAGTATAAGTCTTTCACCTCTTTGGTTAAGTGTATTCCTAAATAATCTATTCTTTTTTGGTGCAAAGGTAAATGAAACTATTTTCTTAATTTATCTTTCTGATACTTCAATTTTAGGGTACAGAAACACAACTGATATATGGGTATTAACTTTGTATCCTGCAACTTTACAGAACTCATTTATTACTTCTAGTAGTTTTTTTTAGTGGAGTCTTTAGGGTTTGCTATGTGTAGTCTCATGACCCGAAGAAAACAGAAACACTAACTCAAAAGTTATATGCAGAATTATGTTTACTGCAGCATTATTTACAATATTCAAGAGATGGAAGCAACCTGAGTGTCATCGCTATATGAATGGATAAAGGAGACATTGTGTGTGAATATAAATATATATACACACACATATATACACAGAGAAAGAGAGAGAGAGATTACACAGCCATAAAAAAGGGATGAGCTTTGGCCATCTGAACAACACTGACAGACCTAGGCATTATGCTATGTGGAATAAGTCAGTCAGAGAAAGACAAATACCAAACGAAACTCATATGTGAAATCTAAAAAAAAAAAAAAAAGAATAAACAAGTAAAAAGCAGAATCAGACCTATAAACACAAAGAATAAACTGAAGGGGGCCAGATGGAAGAAGGTTAGGGGACATCGACAAACGGGTGAAGGGGAGAGGGAGATACAGGCTTCCAGTTATGGAAGGAATAAGTCACAAGGGTGAAGGACACAGCACAGACTATATAGTGAATGTCAGTGCAATAGCATCACGTGGTGACGGATGGGAGCTGCAGGTGTGCTGAGCATAAGGCATCGAGATGTTGCCTCGCTGTGTTGTGCGCCTGAAAGTAAGATAACACTGTGTGTCAACTGTATTCAAAAATTAATAATAAAATAAAATGGGGGCACCTGGCTGGCTCAGTCAGTTAAACGTCTGCCTTCGGCTCAGGTCATGATCCCAGGGTCCTGGGATCGAGTCCCGCATCGGTCTCCCTGCTCAGTGGAGAGTCTGCTTCTCCAGACTCTGCCTCTGCCCCTGCCCATGTGCTCTCTCTCTCTCTGCCTCTCAAATAAATAAATAAAATCTTTAAAAAAATAAAATAAAATAAAGAACTCCTTTAAAAATAACTTAAAATGGATCGATCAAAAAGATGTTCAAAATCTTGCAGGGACATTTTTTGAAAAAGATGAAGAGCAGAATATGAGGTTTGAAAGAACAAATAATATTCTAGAAAAAGTGGATATAAGTACAATAATCTATTCCACATTAAGACAATTTTTCTTCAGCTATCCAGGCCAAAAAATTAAATTCCCCCAAAAAGTGAAACTTAAGCAGCTTGAGAATTTTCCAAAGTGAAATGAAAACAAGAAGTCAGCAGACAATGTCTCAAATTTCTAAAGAAACTATGGCCTGAAAGTATAACCAGGGAAGATACTTTTTATGGATAACAAAACAAAAACAACGGCAACATTCTTAAATGTGAAAAAAAATTAACTAATACAACTACTGTGAGTCTTTTACAAACACACACATACTTTGAACTGATTAAAAATTAAGGAAAATATTGAAGTCAGGCATAATGGAAAGAACAATGTTTAAATTGCAAGAAGGAAGAATTCAGTACAATTAAATAAAAATAAACACTGTGAGAAATCTTTAAAACTGAATGCAATTATTATTGCAACCCGCTACAAGAATTTTTAAAAATAATGTGATTTATAAAATTAGGAGAAATAATAACTGGCTGTCTTCTCGAATTTTTATATCAAGGAGCCAATCTATATTGTGTAATATTAAAATGCATTTTAAAACATAATGGCTTTAACTTAGTAATATTTTTGCAATCTTCTTATCAATCTTAATTGAATCTTTAAAAGTTACCATCTGAAATTCATCAGTTGTTTTGATTTCCATTTAAGTTTTCTTTCCTTAAATGAAAACATTGTATTTAATATTTCAATTAAATATGCATGCATATTATAATCCATTTTCATAAACACATTTGTCATTCTAGTTAACCAGTTAAATTTGTACCTATCTTTTTTTTCTATCTGCATATAATATGCTTATAAAGATATCTAGACTGATAATTATCTGATGTAAACCATCTTGATAGGACAGTATGTTAGTTTTGCATTGCTAGACCTAATTTTAGCAAACTTATATAATTTTTGCCACAGGGAGAATAGGGTTAGAATTATGAGAATAAATCACGCCACAGGTGAAGAGCTTGAATTATACCAAGGGACTCAGACTTTGTCTCTAATGTTACTGCAAAATTCATGAACCCTCTCAGGTAATTTCAAATATGTAAGGCAGCAGAAAAGGCAAATAGAAGTATGTGCAGATGTGCGTGAGTACAGAGCTGTGTGTGTGTGTGTGTGTGTGTGTGTGTGTGTGTGAACAAATAAGAATTATTTATTGGGAGAGTCCTTGTAACTTTATAGTTTCTCTCTATCCAGGCACACTCTTTAAATCATGAGCACCCTTTCCTTAACAAGGTGTATTTTCTTCGGGCACCTTTCTGAACATCATTTTCTATGGTTCTAGTAACTCATGCTTCATATTCGGTGACCTGCCCCGTGCTTCCATTTCTTATAGCAATGAATTTTTGCTAACACATTAAGATTCAAACCCCAGGAGAAAATTTTGTCATGAAGTCTTATAAGGACTTATCGAAGGTTCTAGTTTTAAAATAAATGTTACAGAATTTTATTAATTTTATTAATAAAATTTTATTTTATTTCTGACTTTGCAATGTAAGCATAGGTGAGGAATGTGAAATGCTATAACAATGACAAAGTTGAACCGATCTTAAAAAAATGTGTGGACTTGGTTATTGTGAGCCTGCTTACAATCCCTCACCCAACTTACAGAATTACATCAAGGAATCTCTTGTTTATGTTTGCGGAACATCAGTAAAATTAAGTTGCATTTTATATTACATTTTCTCATCTAAACAAATATCTTTGAAACAGACTGCAGCATCTTTTGGATAAATTAAACTTTTTTTACCCTTCATGGTACAGAATGAGACCAGAGAATGTAGACCGTTTCTACTATTTTATAGCAAACAGTTGCCATGGAGAAATTCCAGAGCCAATAAAGTTTGGGGTTGTCAAAGACAGAGGAAGGCAGACTCTATTCGGGGGAAAAGAAGCATCAGGACATGTAAATGGAATAAAAGTTGTTGACTAGGAAGAGGAACACAGATCGCATACCGTAAAAAGCCCATTACTAGTTTTATAATCATTACAGAGTCAGGGGAATCTAACATATATTTCAAATAGTTTGTGAAGTGTAACACTGGAGTCTATCTCCTTAGCCCACATCCAGAAAGCCCTTAAATAAATAAATAAATAAGTGAATAAATAAATAAAGTCTAAATAAAGCATTCTCCTGTCTTTGTTTTTGTATCACCTGGTTTCTGGAACGTCAGGGAGAGCGTCACGGGTAGAACCCTTGCCTGCCAATTGAATGACAGTGGCAGGGAAATAACCGTCATCCTGCTTCAAGGGAGAGGCATCTGAGCCGAACAAAGACACACCTTATATTAATATGTAAGCATAACAATCAGGCAGGTCTCATGCTGCCAGACCTTGGGGTCAGAATATTAACATTTCTCCCTGACATGCTGGAGTGGAGCTGAATGCCAAGGAATGCATTTATAATTAGAAAACAACTTAATTGTGATTTATAGAGGTCTGACAGGCTGACACTTGATCTTTATTTTCTCCTTTACTGGCTTAACGTTCTCTTCATGTCCTAAGAGACAGAATTCAAATGGAAGGTTTTGCTCATGGACTTGAGACTCTAATAGTTGCTAAGCTTCTCTAGATATGCACACTTTACTTTGATTTGATCCTTACCTTGTATCATTTCTGTAACATAAAATGAGTTTCGTTGAAATATGTTGAGGGCTATGGAAATGACAAAGCTTATTAAACAAATTCGCTTCAGTAAATGTAGTAAAATTATTAGATAAGAAATTGAAGTTTCAGAAATATTCCCTGATGCATCGCAGATGCTAAACATGGGGATCACGGTGATGAGTCCCTACTTTGGAAATACACGTAGTGAGAACTAGCACAAAAACAATAATCGTAGTTCATCTAGTGAGCATTTGAGAAAACAAGAAAATAGTTGTTCTACAGCACCCAGTCTGCTTGTTTCATCACATAATAGAGTACTGTTGTTGTAACCTTTCATGCACAGCTCAGCGTTACTCCACTGAGATAAGAGAAGCACAGTTTAAAAGAAGCAAAAATAACTCTATATATTCAACCACTTGTCACGAAGAAGAGGGGATACCTGAAGCATAATGATATCCAAAAAGCCAGTTCCATCTGGCTTACACATACGATGAACTGAGGTTGCAGAAGAGGTGTTATGTTATTTACATGACTTGGGAAAGTATAGTCATACTGCCAGAAATCTCAATTTTATGAAGAGTGTGTGTGTGTGTGCATGTGTGTGCATGTGTGGATGGATGGGAAATAGAACAAACAGTCTGTGTTGAAGTCAAGTTGTTAAGACCCAGTTTGGGGGCAGAATGGGACTCAAGAACAACATCTCTTGTGAGCTGGAGCCCTGCCATTTATATATGACTCTTCTCACTCTTAATAGAAATTCAAACACGAGCCTTCCTGCTCCCTACACATCTCTTCTTCCTCTGACTCTCCCTCTGCTGGAAGCCATCTGTGGCGAGAGAAGGCTTCTGGCTGCTTTTTCTGTTTTTCCCAGAATACTTATGACATCTGTAGAAATACATATCTGCACCCAGCAGTCACTGATAATACCATTAACATTAGGAAGTTTAAAAACAAAGTTCAATTTCATTTCTACAGTGTTATTAAAATACTCAATAAAGTTACATGAGAACTTTTTAATAAATTTCCACCGTGAGCCTGATGACTACCATTTTATTCATTTGATGTGTGCCAGAAAATTGTGTTAATATAATTATTTTTTTTAAATTTAGCCAAATTTAAATGTGTCACAGTAATAATCTTAGTTTTAGCTTCAAAGAACGGAATTAAGAGTAGGGTTAAATTATTATTGTTCTCTGCTACATTTTTCTGCTTCTATTATTTTTTAATAAAAATGTGTTTGGATAAAATTTATATATTTAATGTAAAATCACATTGAATGATTTTTTTAAAGATTTATTTATTTGAGAGAGAGAGCACATGCACACACGCATGCACAGCGGGGAGGGGCCGAGGGAGAGGGAGAGAGAATCAGAGAATTTCAAGCAGACTCTCTGCTGACCAGGGAGCCTGACATGGGGCTCAAACCCAGGACCCCGAGATCATGACCCCAAGATAACTACTCACGCCAAAATCAAGAGTCGAAGGCTTAACCGACTAAGCCACCCAGGCACCATTGAATGAAGGATTTTTATAAGATTCTTGGAATCAAAGTTTTTAGGAAAAGGATTTTTTCCTTTGCAGTGTGCTCTATTATCTCCTAGAACGTATATTTTGCTAATTTAATAATTTTAAATGATGTTTAACTCACTGTGACAAGAAAACAATAGACACAAAATGGAGTGGTTATTTCCGAAATGCCAGGTACTATGTGTGAGGGCGCTGAGGACCCTGGGGAATGGTCAGGCAGTTGGCTCCCACTGAGGACTCTGGCTAAGAGGGAAGTGGACCCTGAAATCTAAATGGCGATCCACTCCCCAGAGCTCACTCTCTCCATCAAGGCTGAGTGAAATCAGGAATGGGACACTTTATACTTGGTCCACCCAAAAGGCTGGCTGCCTTTTTGAAGTTCAGTTAAACTGCTATTGGTACTGAGGGCTGCACCGAATATCGTAGTCAAAGTTCTATGTACGTGGCTCATGATGACCAGGGCCTTGGAAGAGCGTTGAGCCTCTGCTATGCTAACATCCTTTACAGAGTCTGGCAGGAATTCTTCTGTGGCTGTTTAGTGTGGAACGCTGAGTAGACACTCCTGCTCTGCTGAAGTCTATGTGCAGGGGGAGAAAGCAAGTGTAGTAGAGAACGTAAGGGGGTGTGATCTGTAAACCACAAGAAAACCCAGAAGAACGGCACAGAGAGAATGTAAACGGAAAGGTGATATGTTACTGTCTTCAATACGCAACACTGTTTGAAGTCAAAATGAGTGCGATTTGACCTGAAATAATTAACTTCCTCAATATTATATTTTAAATGCTTCCAATGCCCAAGTACCAGGGAAGCAACTTAAAACACAGGAATTTTCCCCAACTGCAGAAATTTTACCTGAAATGCATTTGGAATTTAGGGACTGTGTAATATTCACATAAACAATCAAGCACATAATTTGTTTTCTAAAAAAAATTCTATACAGTTTTGTATTCTTATACTAATTATTTAGTTTTACCGCATATTAAGTGTTAACACCAGAGAAAATCTAGCAATGCCTGAAAGAAAATGCTCTTTTCTCTAGCTTCTTTGGCGATGTCTTGCTATTCGCTGAATATACTATGACATACTATGTCATATACCCGACATATTATGAAATAAAGCTTTAGTAGGGTTAAATCCAGAATATGGTAAGTATTATTATTTTCTCTTACATTAATGTGGAAAAATGGATGGCAGTCAAATGGAAAAAATTTGCAAAGTCATCTCTTTAAGATATGTAAATGTGTGTGTGTGTGTGTGTGTGGTCTGTTCAGTTGCAGATTCCTCAAGTTTTGCTAAATCTTTGATAAATGAACAAAAAATAAATGAAAGAATCCTTCCATTCCAACTTGAAGATCACCATGCACCTCAAGTATACTAGCACCTAATTATTCTAACATTTTGGAAGTTTTTTTTTTTTTTTTGGCAGGGAGTATGCCATTGAGGCAGGAGGGGATAAAAGATTATCTGACACCAGGCTATCATGCTATACTCAACTTCGTATTTGAAATACGTAAAATGGACTGTTGCTGATCATTAGGTTTTCTAACACTGTAGTTGTGTGTGTGTGTGTGTGTGTGTGTGTGTGTAATAGAAGTTGCAAGGAAGGATGAGCAAGGCAAGGATATATCATCTCTGCTAATGAATCAACCTTGGCATTACTTTCTTCCACCTGTACCCAATTACTAAGCCAAAACCTTCCCCTGCCAATACACTGTTTTGGGTAAGAGGTCTGGTGAATGAACGATCCTTGCCCAACATGACTCCCAACTCAGGGAAATAAATAAGTAAACAAACAAACAAACCAACCAAAATTTAAAAAAACTAATTTAAAAATGAAAAGCTGTCAGAATAGATGTGGATCTTACAGAACATTCCTATGTGTTCCCACACCCAGGGTTCTTCACACCGCCCTGTGTACAGAGATTATGTATCACTTTGCTTTAGTTGTCACCCATGTTACTATGTATCCTACTCTATGTCAAAACTTACAGTTTGAAAGGCAATTTCTGTAAAGTTTTGGCTTAGAATTCTTGGTCTCAACTTCAAATTAGTGAATATCCCTAATTAGCTTTGTCACTGAGGGACGCTTTCAGGATTTGACTAACTGCTCCCTAGTTCTACCTGAGTCTTCCTGAATCTGCTAAAAATGTGAAGGTCTGAACTTCAGGATTCATAATGGTAAAAACTGAATCAATTTGTTTGCCTTTTGCTGTAGCTTTTAATCTGAGCAATGTGTATACTGAAAGATGGAAACAGAAACTTCCTACTCCAAGTTAGTCTTGCAACAGTGCATGACCTTGTTCTATGATTTCACACTGTACATTATAGACTGCATATGTATTTTAATTGCCTTATATTTTCATTTATTTTCTAGAATTACATTACGTTCTTTTATTAATATTTTATCTTCTCCTTCCCATTAAGACTAATCTGCCTTTTGTAGTGTGGTTTCACTGTCTAACTACACTCAGCGCTTCCCGCCTACAAGGTCACGCCCTCTCATTAGAATCTGAGAAACAGATCAATTTACACGGAACCAACTAAAGACTCAGCTGTTGTTAACATCACAGACCATAAAGTATATTCGAGGACCTTCAGATTCCCACTCCTCAGTAAGTAGCATACTTTCCTGCAGCAAATTAAACCATTTAAGTACCACAGCAGAGAAGACTAGAAGAAGGGTGCATATGAACAAAAATTGTTATTGAGCACCTACCTACATGTCCACATACAATTCGTGCCTTATAGAATTAGGTATAATTCCTCTGACTCCCTTACAGTTGAGAAAACTGATGTCCAGAAACTTCAAAAGAAAATTGTTCCAGGGGCTGACTACTTGCCGGTAGCAGTCATGATCTGATTTCCAAACCCACACACTTTACCTGACCCAACACTGTTTGGTAACAACACTATGAATAATACAATGTTTTCAGGGCTCATTACATGCCTGCATGATCCTACCAACTTCAGATACTTTTGTTTCATTCAGTCTTCAGAAATCTGCTATAAAACAGAGAGCCCATGACTAATTTAGACAAGGAGGTCCGAAGAGATTTTGTTGAAAAGGTGATATTTAAGCTGAGGGTGACGGCATTATTAGGAGTTAGCCAAGCAAAGACTGAAGCAAACTGACAGAAATCTACCCCAGTGAGAAAATGTTCTGTAAAACTATTTAACGATCCATATGACATTGATATGGCCAGAAGAGAGATATTTTTACTAGCCTCATATCCTAATTTGCTATCTGCAAAATTAAAAAAAAAAAAAAGGCAAACTGCATTGGATAACTTATTTTTGCAAAAGTACACATCTTCCTTTGTTTATTAATATGTATGCTAATGTTTGTTCTGTTGTTTTTAATACAAGGCTCAGTGAAATGTATAGTAAAGCTTAGAAATTTTTTTCTTTTTTAATGAGAAAAATTGCACTTGCTGACTTGCTGTCCGCTTTGGTCTTTAGCAAGACACTGAATCCTCACAAAGACCTTGCTATGTGTTCTGCTTACTTCTGAGCCCTGGGATCTGAACTGTTTGGGTCCAGCCTTTGTAAGAAAGGATGGCTTAATTATCTTATCTGCTTTCTTTTTTTATCTTCCCTAACCTCTTTCCAAGTCTCTTGGCTGCTACTCTCTGTTCCCTCTGTGGATAAATGTGAGGCTTTAACTTAGGCCATCAGGAACATCCAATGCACCTGCTGCTACACCATTATTTCAATCTCTAGGTCTTTCTCCCCTTTCTCCTGTTGGCTGTTTTCCAAAAAAAAAAAAAAAAATTAGTGCTGATTCAGCAGGATCTTTTGATTCATTGGCCATATGTAGAATACTAAAAGTAAAAACAACTTCCTAACTATGGTTTGATCATGAGTGCATAGGTTTTAATTTAAAGTCCTACACCTCCCACAGCATCTTACATTGGTGTAGAAGCAAAGTTGACTATAAGTTCCTCAAAAGCCGGAGGCTTGATTCATGTATGTTTGTATCTCTAGTATTTCTCAAATATTTATAATGTAGTTGAATTTGATGTGTGGGTTTTTTTTCCTCAGTTAATACCATTTGATATCCATAGTTACTAAATGATTCTACAACTACCTTGTAGGGCACATCATGACGTGGTCTATCGTAGTGTAAAATAAATGTTAGGGCTCCTGGGCGGCTCAGTCGGTTAAGCGTCTGCCTTCAGATCAGGCCATGATCTCAGGGTCCTGGGATCGACATCCAGCTGGATCCCACATGGGGCTGGGGCTCAGCACAGGGGGAACCTCTACAAAAATACCCTCTCCCCAGCCTTCCCTGCAGGAGGCCCTGTTTGTATATCTTCAACTGCAGTCCAAGCCTTAGGCTTCTAATTCAGCAAGCATTTAGGGACAAACTGCAGTCCTCCCTGGGGAGCCAGGAAGCCAGAAGCCAGCAGACATCATCTTCTATTTTCCCTGGAGCCCACTCCAAATCCCCAGCATCTCCGCGGAAGGAGCTTTGTACACACATCTGGCACCCGGAATCTTGAGGCTGCCACCCGGGGGATGTGCCCCATGATTGCTTGGCTCTGGTGGCTGGTGAGGCTTGAGCTCGCAGGTCACACAGGCGTGTGACAAACAAAGAAACCATTCTTAACCCACTAAGCCTCCCAGGACTCAGTGCAGAAGAAGCAGGCAGATGTAGTCGGCTCCCAGTGCTTCCCCGAGAGAGAGGTCAAGATGTACCCTTGAAAAGCTGCTGCCTGAGGGTCTGGCTTCCCATCAGCCTGCAACGTAGCCTTCCTTTTGGGACTCCGGTACAGCCTCCACTACTGAGCCACTGAGAACAAAGGAGGGTTTGTAGACAGACTGAGGGGGAATGAAGACACAGAAGAGTGTGCTCTGAAGACAAGAACAAGGTAAGACTCAAGCAACAGACCTTAAGGAAAATGGAGGCCAGTGAATTCCTTGATAAAGTGTTCAAAATTACATTCCTAAAGATGCTCACCAGGGTGAGGAGAACGATGCCCGAACAAGGCGAGAACTTCAACAGAGAGAAAGGCAATGTAAGAAAAAAGAAAGATAAAAATCAAAGAGAAAGGTTCTAATGCCACTGTGTCAAATAAAATGAATAAAATGCCAAAGTTTTGGTTACTAATCACCAAAAGTATAAAATTAAGTCAGATACGCGGCTTGAGGATTTGGCAAATTACAAGATAAGTGCTTACATTTAGATTCCAAGAAAATAATATTCAAAAACAACTGAAAAAAGGCAGAAGTGGTCAAAAACACTGTATGTCAGATGAAATACTAAAATGTTGACTTCTACCGAACAGCAGTCGGAATATATTGTCTTGGTAGCTGAGGGCAGAAAATTTTAACACGAGGAGATGGGATGATTAAAGCAGAAAAGGAGGGGAAAACACCTAGAGAGTAGTATATAATACATGGTGGTCAGTAACATGTATCATCCATGAAAAGTGATCTTATGATAAAAGGATCAAAAATGAACTAAGATAAAAGTGCTGAAAATACTAAAAAAAAAAAAACAAGATAAATTAGAATAAATGAGAGAAATTTAATAATAAATTTTGAGTAGTAGTAATTATGAATGACAAATTAAGGTTGATATGCTATTGAGAAGTTGTCAAAAGAACTCTTGGGGGGCACCTGGGTGGCTCAGTCCTTGGGCGCCTGCCTTCAGCTCGGGTCGTGGTCCCAGGGTCCTGGGATCGAGCCCCGCATCGGGCTCCCTGCTCAGCGGGAAGCCTGCTTCTCCCTCTCCCACTCGCCCTGCTTGTGTTCCCTCTCTCGCTGTCTCTGTCTCTGTCAAATAAATAAATTAAATCTTAAAAAAAAAAGAGTCCTTGGGATAATTGGAAAAAAAACATAAAAACTGTCGTTAGAGGTTATTAAACAATAATCAGTGTAACCTAACATATTCCCTATGACATCCTGAATTTTTATTATATTACACAATGTATTTTTCTGAGTATTATATATATTTAACACAAATTGTGGTAATCAAAATGATCAAAATGTATATTTTAGTGTAAGACTAACTTTTTTTTTTTTTTTGCAAATTGATAAATTGGTCATTTCATGAATTGGCCTGCTCTCAGACTGAGCTAATGCCCCTTTTTATTGCAGCATACAATAAGAGCTTAAATGGGATACACACGTTGCTGTTAATCCAGCTGATGATATGCTGTGCTGGGAAGGGAAAAATGAAGGGGGGGAATCAGAGGGGGAGATGAACCATGAGAGACGATGGACTCTGAAAAACAAACTGAGGGTTCTAGAGGGGGGGTGGGGGATGGGTTAGCCTGGTGATGGGTATTAAAGAGGGCACATTCTGCGTGGAGCACTGGGTGTTATGCGCAAACAATGAATCATGGAACACTACATCAAGAACAAATGATGTAATGTATGGTGATTAACGTAACATAATAAAATAAAATTAAAAAAAAAGTTTGGTTTAAATGCATTTGAGAGCAAAACCTGAACTCAGTAGATATGTTCACTGGAAAAATACTGTATTTGAGGATGAAATATTTGTCTAGAAGCCACCAGGGGTATAAGGTAATGTACTAGGTATGCACCATAATATAAATATGTAATACATACAGATATGCATATACATGCATATATTATATTTATATCAAGTCTGAGTTTTTCCAGCACATATAAGACACTGCTGACTCATATGAAGCCACAGCATCCTGCTTCAAAACACCTTTGTCATCCTTATCTTCTACCAAACGATTTTCTCAAATGTGCTGAAGGATGATACGCTCAACTCAGTTTCCACTCCACAGAATTCCTAAATTTCTCTGACACTAATTCCAGCAAAATATCACAAGTATTACTATTTGAGTATCTTTTTATTGCCAATCATTAGCCCTGAGCTGTGACTACTGCAGTTAAGAGGAATAAAAAGAATTTAAAACTTCGTTCCAAGAATAGTCTTCCACCCTGAGAAATATGCTCACCCAAGAAAGTTCCAGGATATTACTATGAAATTTAACCAAGGATTCTTGGTCTCTCCCCCTTTGTTTACTGTGTAACCTCACATACGTTATATTCTTTTCCGTATTTCTTAATATCTGAATGAATATGTGGCTCTTGAAAGCAAAAGACATGAACTTCCCCTGTATAAGTGGTAGGTCTTCTAGGCAAACAAAGTGCTTCATGAATTGAAACTTCATCACCCTGACATCCTCTCCCCTCTTTTCTGTATGGGGTAACTGAGATTCACACACAATGCTGAGGACTTTGTTATATGAGGGCTGGGGACAGAGAAGGTTTTAGATATCAATGCTTTCAGTGCAAAAGGCACAATGCCATCTCACCTCTAACTCAGAAAGCAGAACGGGGCAGGTGCATGCACAGAATAGCACACAAGACCGTCTGTTTAAGACCTAATCAGAAGCCTTCATCCCTAGAAAACTGATAGAAAATATCCAAAAGATTCAGACTCAAACGGGCTTTATCCAGCTTCAAAATATATTTTAAAAAAGAATATGGTCGGGGTGCCTGGGTGGCTCAGTCGGTTAAGCGTCCGGCTCGATTTGGGCTCAGGTCATGATCTCAAGGTCATGGGATCTAGCTCTGTATTGGCTCTGTGCTGAACATGGCATCTGCTTGGGATTCTCTCTCCCTCTCCTTCTGCCCCTCCCCCACTTGCACATTCTCTCTCTAAAATAAATCCACAAATCGTTAAAAAATAAAAAAAATAATAAATATGGTCATAGGTGGCATTACAGAAGATTTTGCCTTTAGTTTCTAGCTTCCTTAATCTTCAGCCCACAGGAAGAAGGAGCTCACTGTTCATGGTACACCTAGTTTTCCCTGGAAATGCACAAACACCACCAATACCACCTGGCCAGTTGAGCCTGACATTCAGGTGGCCTCACGGTTGATGCCATGATCCCTACTGATCTCTTGATTTGACCATCTATCCCAGCGTGTTCTTAACTTTTATCCCTGACAAATCCAAAGGGTTTCCATTGCAGAATTCCGATGTCTAGCTCTAGGCCTGATACCAGCTTCATCAAATGCCCATTTGGTGATCCTCTACCCGCTCTCAGAAACACCGATCGCAGTGCCTGAAAGTGGTGTTTTCCACACTTTGTGATGCCTCACAACCCCTCCGTATCCCCAGCATGTGAATAACCATCATCACAAGCATCCCAATGAGAAGAACAGCTGTGGCAGATCCTGGACTTGATCCTCATGCCTTTCAATGACATCTTCTCTCGGAGTGGTGTTTTGTTTTGTTTTCTTGTGGTTTTTGTTTGTTTGTTTGTTTGTTTGTTTGTTTGTTTGTTTTCCTAACACTGGACGTTCTTCTCTTATGCTTGACTCTGAAGAAAACTGCCGACATCGCCCTCCGAAGACCTTACCGGGGGTGGACTGTAGGAGCTAACCTGCAGATCTGAGGTGTGGGTTTTCTGTAAGGCACCTACTATGCACTTGCTGTCTCTGCACTGTGGGTTAGAGCACCATGGGATCCTCCTCTGCCTCCCTATCACTTACATTAGAACTTCTCAAACCAACATTCAGATATTTGCTGCAGGAAAAAACAAGGAATCATAAAATATTTTTTAGAATCATCTATTATTGAAATCATATGAAATCACAGGTATAAGCTAATCCAAACTCAGAATTCATAAAGAATAAAAAATTATAAGACAGCTTAAAAGACTTGCAAGTATCCCACTCATTAACAGCTGAATCAGAGTTATAACCTAAAATCTCTACATCTTCAATCTAGCAATTCCCCTTAAAATACTGATAATTTTATTTGATTTAAATGTTAAATATCTTCCAAAGTTCTATTTAACAAATAATTCTTCCACTTTTAGAGTATTCTTGCCTTTCCTGACTCGTATAGCTATCATGAAATTTTCTGTCCCTGACTTTCGTGCCCTAGTTTACAGATCTGGGCTTGGGCCCTGGTGATGGGGATACCCAGCAAACTACAATCATTTTGCTAAAGTTGAGTGTATTTTTACAGCTTAACTTTCGATGTTCAATGGGATTACAGTTCCCATGACCGGGAGCCCTTCTCAAACACCAGCGTGGGTCTGTGGTGGCCACAGGGATGGACTCTTCCAGATGTGTATGCAATCTTCCCACGGTTATTCTTTTATAAGCGAGGTAATAACAATTTTATTATTATTACCTCATTTAGCTTTTGAACCCTTTTTGATAACGCTATTATGTAAATGCATATAAATGTGTGTTTGTATATATAATTTGCAATGGATGACAAGATCATTCGTGGTGAGCGGCTTGACGTTATTCCACGTAGCATAATTTCAAAATACAACAGCTTACTGGAAAACAACAGCTACTGGACAGTTTCACATACACTGAATAAGAAAGTAAAATGATAGGACCATAATGGGATAATTCCTCCTTTAGGTTTTTCCATAGTTTTAAAAGAGATATATACAGGAGGTTTTAGGTGTGATGCGGTATTAATACGGTAGTTAAATCCGTGAGGCCACAGGTTAGGAGTGCATCAGTATTCCTGGGGGCAAAGCCATCTCTTTATTATCTTTTCTAGCGATGTCTCAACTGAATTCGTATCACCACATTTCATGGCTCTCCCTCGCCTTCTCATTTTTCTTGAGTGGGGAGAAATATGAAGCTGCTTCTGTTTGTAAAGACACCTTAATAACTCTCATTTATATATCTTACTTCCCTCCAAATTAATATTCAGAAATCCCAATTCTAACTAGCAACAGTTCATTTCCATTACAATGAACATAATCCTTTCATATTTGTCCTTCCTAACTGCGCTGTTTGCATCTCTTCTTTCCTTCCTGTTCTCTCTGGATACTTGTCCCGAGAAGCAGACTTTAAATGCCTTCTTGGAAGGCTTCCGTATTCTTTCTAAAAACTTCTTTCAACCTCTTACTGTGAGATTTGTCTTTTTCGCCCTACAACTTTTTAGTTAAAATTCATCCCGTTCCGCAGGTGAACTTCACTGAACTTGCTGGGCTGTGTAGCCCCCTCCCCCTGCAGCTGCCCCTCTCCCCACTGTCATGCAGGTGCTTCTGTATTTCAGTCGAATATAGAGAACCTAACATTTATGGAACAACCACTGGGCCCCTCGGGGGCTTGTGATACAGACATCTCCAGTTTACAAAGAAACGTTAAGTAGTTCAAACCTCAGGAAGGTAAAGTACAGTTGACTCTTAAGTGACGTGGGGGTTAGGGTGACTAACCACCCCCACCTCCCCCCATTCTAAATCTGTATATAACTTTTAACCCACCCCTCAAAAACTTAACTACTGATAGCTGACTATTGATCAGAAGCCTTATCAATAACATAAACAGTTGACTAACAACATATTTTGTATGTTGCATGTATTATACGCTGTGTTTTTACAATCAAGTAAGCTAGAGAACAAAATGTTATTTAAAAAACTGTAAGGGAGAGAAAATACATTTATAGCACTATACTGTGTTTATCAAAAACAAAAAAACAAAAGTAAAAATCCACATGTATCATATCATCTCACTGATATGAGGAATTTGAGAAACAAGACAGAAGATCATAGGGGAAGGGAGGGAAAAATGAAACAAGACGAAACCAGAGGCGGAGACAAAATGTAAGAGACTCTTAATCTCAGGAAACAAACTGAGGGTTGCTGGAGTGGAGGGGGGTGGGAGGGATGGGGTGGCTGGGTGATGGACACTGGGGAGGGTATGTGATGTGGTGAGTGCTGTGAACTGTGTAAGACTGATGAATGGCAGACCTGTACCCTTGAAACAATACACTATATGTTAATTAAAAAAAACTTAAATAAAAACCCACATGTAAGTGGACCCATGCAATTCAAACCCTTGTTGTTCAAGGATCAACTTTAATTTGTTCACATATGTTACCAACAAATGTCTAATGCTGGATATAGGAATATGAAGCTGATTTATTATTCATGTTTCTCTCTTTTTTACCTAAATGTCTGCTTCTTATGCTCCAACTAATGTGGTTTTCCAGCCTTTTTCTAAACTGGTCATACTCTTCGGCGATGCGTTCCCCTAGGTCGATGCATTTTATAAAATATGACACCTCGGGTGCAGCACATA
Source organism: Callorhinus ursinus (assembly GCF_003265705.2). Classification (NCBI taxonomy): domain Eukaryota; kingdom Metazoa; phylum Chordata; class Mammalia; order Carnivora; family Otariidae; genus Callorhinus; species Callorhinus ursinus. The sequence continues at coordinate 2,498,134 of NW_027397094.1, read as the reverse complement.
ACTCCTGCTCTAATCTGATCAGGACAGGGCAAAAATAACTTGTTTCCTCAACTAGTTTTGGACAATATACATTTATTTATATATTTACCATTATTTTTTCTTGCTCCACTGAAGATACGAGACAGATTTTATCCGTTTTGTCTAATAGATGGTTTTCTCAATGTGTTGATATTTTGTCCACTATGTTGGTTATTTGTAGACTTAGATCATTATTTCTTAGGTTAACCTCATGGTAATTGAGTTTCCTGGACACTTTTTCACATGGATGATTGTTAGGGTCATTTTCCCTCATCTTGTCCATAAAGAATCGACTCTACTAAATACAAATATAAAATCTTCTCTTTAATATCTTTTCATTTAAGTGTTATATTCCCACATTTTAATCAAATTTGCTCCATCTGTCTGATTCATTTATTTTCTTTGTATTGAGAAGCCTGGGTGCCCTTCTCCTTAATCTAGTGAAAACTAACTGGAATAGCAGTTATTTTAATGTCATTTCTCCTGGAAGGATTTGAAATTCATCCTCCATTATATCTTTCACCTCCTGGTCTTCTGGAGTAGATGTACAAAACTAAAGCAAAGGAAGATGAGACATGCTTTGTACTTGCTCCTTTCAGGACATGAGGTGTTACTGTGGATCTTTAGGACCCTGCATGGAGCTTCTAATTAAGTACACTTTTAGGTGCCTGTGGGAGCAAGTGTTATAGCAACTGCTCTGATAGCATAGGTCCTGTGACTGTCCCGTAGCCTCGTGGTCAATTTGCCCAAACCCTAAGTATGCAACAACTTTCCAGGAATCATCAGAGAAGAAACATGCATAAAACTCTGTACTGGTAATACGCCTTTATAGAATGCTGTCACTTTGGGGCAAAAGTAAGGTTTAGACAATGAGATAGTTACAGACAAATTCAGTGAAAATGAATGTACTGGGATGGGCATCCATACCTGTTTCTAGAAAATATTTGACTCAATGTGTTATTTTTTTGTCTTGAGTAGATGGAATGGCAAAAATTTCAATAACTGGAAGGCTTATAGCTATCTTGGTAAAAGGCTGAAAGAAATGTTAATGGTAACAGCAGAAATTTCATGTTTGGTCAAATAACTTGTTAATTGAGAGGAGGGGAGAATTTAGGGAAGAATACTGTTTGGTTATTTTTGATGAGGACGTATGAGCAATTTGTATGCCCGTTTTAATCACAGAGAGCCATTTTTTTGAAAAGGATAGAAATAAACTTTTATCAATTATTGTAATTATATACATATTATCATAGAAATACCTAAGTATTTCATTTATTTTTTGTGTGCCATTTTCTCATATTGTTTTTTATAAGGTTTTTTATTTATTTGAGAGAGAGAGCACAAGAAGGGAGAGCAGAGGGAGAGGCAGAAGCAGACTCCCCATTGAGCAGGGAGCCTGATGTGGGGCTCGATCCCAGGACCCCGAGATCATGACCTGAGCAGAAAGCAGATGCTTAACTGACTGAGCCCCCAGGCGTCCCATTTTTTCCCATATTCTTATCACTAATGTTCATCAAGATATGCTTAGGCCACATATTTCATAAAACTTTTTATCTTGTTTTAATCTTTTATAGATGATTGAAGTTAGAGTGATATTTCCTTCCTTACTATTATAACATTGTTTTCCTATAAGTGATCGATTACCTGGCATTGAAAAAGAGTCTCTGTTTTTTAAGACTTATTTTTATAAAAATATTATATTTCATCAAATGTTGTTTTCTTCATCAGAAAGCAAGAGCCAGAAGAGAGAACAGTTCTTGTTTTTATCTACAGGGGACTGAAGCTCTGGGGGTAAAATACTGAAGAGGAGAAGAGGGGGATTTAAAGTCATGTTTGTCAAGCTTCATTATTTTTGATGGGCCATGTCAGAGCCAGGGTTAGCACTGGCACTGAACCTCCCATTGAAAGGGAAGCCGTGAAGTTGTGCAGGGAGGCTGCATGTAGGAAATTACCAAGCTCTGAGTGAGATCGTTCCTCAATTGTAATAATTTTTAATGATGTCAAAAACGTAGCAGTTAATGTTTGAATACATGCCTAATTGGACTTAATCAGTGAAATAAGCTATCATGTTTCAAGCTCTCCTTAATGAAGTCTCTCTAAAAATCCATCATGCCATGCGGATCAGTGCGAATCCAGAGAAGGATTTTCAGAGTGGGCAACTCCCACAAAATCTAACAAATGAATGTTTTATAAATTCAGCAATATGACACTACTGAGAAATGGGAGAGACACATGGAATTTTTTGCATATAAGAGATAAATGTATCAGAAAGAAAGACCTAGCAGCCACAAATTAGTGGCCTTGAGAAGAGGAGACACAGGTGCCTAGAGTGTGAAGTGGAAATTAGGAGAAATTGACCAAGCACAAGAAGGAGAGGAAGCTGAAATCATGTCCGTTTCTAATAGACAGTTTTCCTGGGCAATTACATAGGTAAAACTGCTGAAAGAAACTGCAATGAGCTATTCAAAAGAAGCAGAAATGAAGGGGATGGATTAAATATGGAGATGAGACAGCAAAATACAGGGAAACTCCTATTAACTGTCTATTGCCGTGTAACATGTTGTCCCAAATGTAGCGGCTTCCCAACAACAGAATGCTTAGTTGGGTATACCTGCATCCAGCCTTCGCCTTCTCAGGAGGCTGCAGGTGACCGTGCTGACTGGGTGCAGTCTCTAGAGAAGGCTGGACCAGTGCTAGGGGAGGCAAGTGTGTGCCGATCAGACGCGCCTAGGGTTCTGGGCTCCATCTCTCACCATCTGTGCTTCTCCACCACGCTACACTCAAAGACTGCCTGCTGACTCCCCCACAGTGAGCGGTTCTGAGAAAGAGCAAGGGAGACACTGCCCCAGGCAGATGCCATGTCCTTCCATACGCTCATCTCGGAAGGGTAAGCCCATCACTTCAGTTGTATTCTATTCGTTACAATCATCAACGCATTATATCTAGCCTACATCCAAGAGGAGGGATTCAAACCTGGTGTTATTCCAGGAGGCAGGGATCCCAGGGGGCCACCCTAGAGGCGCCTTTCCGGATCGACATTAGTAAGTATCTCTGGCTTGTGCTACAGGTAATCTCATTGTCTAAACTAAGAGAGAAACTGAAGCTAGAGGAAGAACATGAACACAGAAATGTGGGTAGCACACGAGAAGACAAGGTTGAATCAGAAAAATGAAGAGAACACTAAGTAGATCAAACCCAAGAATAGAATGAGTTGCAGAGCTGAGACAAGGAGAACAGAAAATCTGAGCTGCTCTGAAGCCACTAAGGAAGGGTGATCCCACTGTACACATCAGCGAGGCATGGGACAAAGAACTTTGGCAGAACAGTGACCCCTCTGCTTCAAGAAAACTGGCTTGTTACTGTAAGGAGGAAGACAGCCCCTAAAAACACTGGAGTAGTACAGACTGGATGTGATCAACGTGTTTATGAAGGTTCTGATAAAGAAGAAACTTCTCTCAAACCTAAAACCCAGGATTTGGCAGCCAAGTGGATATGAGTTTTGAGAATCATGGAAGACTTTTAAGAGTACTAGCAATGTGGGGCGCCTGGGTGGCTCAGTCGGTTAAGTGTCTGCCTTCAGCTCAGGTCATGATCTCTGGGTCCTGGGACTGAGTTCCATGTCGGGCTCCATGCTCAGGGGGGAGTCTACCTCTCCTTTCCCCTCTGCTGCTCCCAAGCCCCGGCTCATGTGTTGTCTCTCTCTCTTTCTATCTCTCAAATGAATAAATAAAATCTTAAAAAAAAAAAGAATACTAACAATGCACTGAACCCTGATGATGTTCCAGGCACAGTTCTGAATATTTCAATTCTCTCATTTAATTAGAACATTAATTCAAAGGAGTGTTATTATAGAAGGCATTGTGTTCAACTTCCTAACACCATTATTACCCCAGTAGATTAATTTAAGGCAATTATCATAACTCCAACTCCTTTGCTGCCTGGGTTATGAGCCATGTTTGGACAGTGATTTCTGTGAAGTTTACTGCAGTCAGCTGGGACAAGATGTTTCCTTTCCTGAGAGAAAGTGGAAAAAACCAAGATGTCTCTTCTTCCACTCGACTTTGTCATGTTTGCATACAACACTTTACAAAAGCTCTAGGTATCTTGTCATAAGCCAAAAAATGAACTTAACACCAAAGAAGCCAAGTATTTTCTAATTATTTTTTCTCTTTCATGTTACATTAGTTTCAGGTGCACAACATGGTGATTTGACAGGTCTATACATTATACTGTGCTCACCACCAAAGTATCTACCACCTGTCACCACACAGAGCTGTATTTTTAATTATTAATTCTATAGTAATACTTTCAGAATAAATTCCTTCTAAGACGAAAACATCTTGCAAATTCTCAATTTTGTCACAATCCAAAACTTATATTTAAAACTTATTTTTCTCTCCTTTTTTCACTAATTCTGAAAGGAAGAATGTTAAACAGAATCCCAGATGTACTAACATTTTTTTTCTTTTCTTGTAAGAAATAAAAATCATGTCAGAGCCCTTTAACCTGTCCACAGAGAAAGAAATGCACGAATGGAAAGGGAGTAGATTGGAGGGATGAAATTAACAACTTGGCATGTGGAGCAGGTATCTACTCCCTGCCAAACATTTACCCAAAGAAAAACATTCTCTGCTGTCAAATTTTATTAGAGTTTGCACTGAACAAGAAAAAGGTCTCTTAGGAATCTTTCTTGTTTGACAAGAAATAAACACAGTGTCATTTTGCTTTCTGTTTGTGGAAAGACAGAAATAAACACTTATCCAGTAATTGTGATATCTTCAGAGTTCAGACGGTCTACGTATCAAAAATAGACCGCAGGACATGATTAGCATCAAGTAACAAGTGCAGCTACCCACAACCAATGCCTAGGCAGTCCAAGAGGCAAGATATGGAGGGAGTGCTGGGCAGCCAGCTCTGACATCAGTGGGGGAAGAAGATCAACAGTGTGCTTTCCGCAGTCCTTCTCAGAGTTTGCCTGGTAGAGCGCACTGGGACTCAGTCTCCAGAGACTCCCAACTGTCATCTCTCCAAACATAGTCACCTGTGGCCCTCCTGTTTGCTGTTCTGTTGCGGACTGTCTAACTTTGGATTACTTTCAACCACTTAGCAGACAGATACTGGATGCCTACTGTGTGCAGATTGTTGTATAGATGTGTGCTAATTCCAGGCATTTCACATTTTGCTGTTCTGTATTTTACCCTCATTCATTTTGGTGCTATCTAAGAGACACACATTCACTTTTGACAATGCAGAGATCTAAGCAGAGTATGGCAGAGGGAATTAAGAATTTAACTTTATTTTTTAATTTTTTAAAAGATTTTATTTATTTATTTGAGAGAGAGAGAACATGAGAGAGAGCGAGAGCGAGAAAGAGAGCATGTGCACAAGCATGCGGAAGAGCAGAGGGAGAAGCAGGCTGGGAGCCTGACAACTCGGGGCTTGATCCCAGGACCCTGGGATCATGACCTGAGGTGAGGGCAGATGCTTAACTGACTGAGTCACCGAGGCGCCCCCTGTTCCCCATATTTTTATCACCATCAGTGCATCACAGAGACGGTGAAGCTTAGTAGAAAGAACTTGAAGGTGGACTTTGGAGAGAGCTATGGAGCAATCAATGTTATTTTTATGCTCTTAATCAGAACTGTTAGTGAAGTCTGCCCTACAGGGCAGCCTTGTCTTGGTGGATCTATAAGATATAAAAGAACTGGGTCATACTCTATTGTACAGTGAGTGTGCTCTACTCTCTTCAGCCTAAAATTGTTACAGAAATCACAGGAGGCATGGTATGAAAAAAAAAGGGTAAGTATTTCAGTGGAAATATAACATGGGAGCTAAGGCCAATAAGCAGAACTATAAGCCCACGTACAGTCATGTGGCTTCAGAGTTTGCACAAAGCATTGATGAATGCCTCGCTGGGTTGAGTATGCCCCTCTCATACTACCCCCCCCCCAAAATCATGTCTATTGCCAAAGTGTGAACGTGACCTCATTTGAAAACAGGTTCCTTGCGGAGTAAGGAGGTGTTAACGGAGTTAAGAGGTGATCACACTAGAGTAGGGAGGGCCCTAATTCAATGACCAGTGTTCTTACAGTAAGAGGGAAATCTTGACAGACGTAGACGCACAGGGAAGTTGCCATGTGACCACCAAGGCTGGACAGCAGGTGCACAGCCGCGGACCAGGAAGTGTCTAAGACTGTCAGCAGCATACCCCCGTCTGAGGAAGGGTCCTGCCCCAAGGCATCAGAGAAAGCGTGGCCTTGCCAACATATTGATTTCAACCTTCTGACCTCCAGATCCAGGAGAGAACAGATTTCTGTAGCTTCAAGCCACTGAGCTTGTGACATTGGCCCTTGGAAGTGAATACAAGTGTTGAGAGTCATGCCATACGGAAGAGTATGTGGTACATCTCAAGAACAGGTGTTCCGATTCCAAATCAAAAAGATGGGCCTACTGCTCAGCTCTACCGCTAAGTAGTGTGGTAAGTTATTTATCCTCTTCACATCTCAATTTCCTCTTGTGGAAAATGGGAATAAAATTTGTACCTTCTTCATTTGACTGTAGCATGAAAACTGATAATGTATGTAAAGCATATGTCACATCGCCTATCATATTGTAAGAGCTTTGTAACTGCTACCTATATATTTACTCAAACATAACGACCTCATAAGAGCGACCCTCAAGGTCAGTCGCCAGCCCAGTGAAAGGACTTAGGATATAAAATGTAACAATACATATGTTTGTTGTCTCCCAGGAAACAGATAGCGTCTCTCCAGGGAGCCTGATGCTCTATATACCGACACATTTTCAAATGGGGAGTTGTGTAATATATCCTACATTCATAGGCTTTGAAGGTAAATGAGTAACTTTGCTCAGCCCCGATGTCCCTTTGCAGTACTACTACCGCTGAATTAAGGAGACTTGAGTATTTTCCTAATCTGAATATCTGCCCAGTGAGCACACTGCCTTGCAGATGGTTGAAGCCCAATAATTTGTCAAACAGTAAAGATCTACATACCATTAGGATTGACAGGCTGGCTGGTGTTACTCAGAGATGCTATGCTTAAAGCAGGGCAAGTTGCTCATTGTGCCCATCAGAGCTTGAGCTGATGACAGCCGTGGCTCTTTTTTTTTTTAATATTTTATTTATTTGAAAGAGAGAATGAGGTAGAGAGAACATGAGAGGGGGGAGGGTCAGAGGGAGAAGCAGACTCCCTGCTCAGCACGGAGCCCGATGCGGGACTCGATCCAGGGGCTCCAGGATCATGACCTGAGCCGAAGGCAGTCGCTTAACCAACTGAGCCACCCAGGTGCCTGACAGCCGTGGCTCTTTAAACTGAGTGTGTCCGGTAATGGCCTGGCAAGCCCAGCTCCTGCCCTCAAGAGATTAGGACACACGAGGTAAGAGTCAGGGCCCAGGACTTTTGAATTTCAGCACATCCCCAGGTGATACTGCTACAGGACATCTGTGAGTCATAGTTTGAGAAAGATTGGCCTTCATGAAACAGTGATCTATTAAAGCCTAGCAGTCTTGTTTCTTTTTTTTCGAAACACATATGAAGCTATGAACAGGTAACAATCACCATTTTAGTTTCAAGTACTTATATCAAATTCCACATAAAAATATCTCGTCTACCATTCTTTCACTGCTATCCCCCCATTCAGCTCAACTAGATGTACAACAACAAAATCAAAACAAAACAAAAGTCTTCAAACCATTAGGTACACGCCTACTCTGTGAAAAGTATTTATTTATTTTTGAAAATAAGCCTTAGAGCTCTGAGTTTTCCTTCTAGCTCCACAGCCATCTTCAGATCTGCTCCAGCTTCGGAGCCCCGTGTTAAGCGGTGACTCTCAACAGTCAGTGTACATTCGAATTGTGTGTGGAGCTTTAACATATCCACATCTCAGGCCAATTAAATCAGAATTTCTAGTTCAGTTTCAGGACATACAGCTCTCTAAATTAATTCCAATGTGCAGCCAGGGTTGAGTAGCGCTGCTTGAACTGAATGGATTTATCAGAGGTTATACAACTAAGGTCTCTGGCTTGACAATAAGAAGAAAACTCTGATTCTGAACCCTCTGGTTCTCTGGAGTTCGTGTAACTTCACAGCTCTTCTGAGGATATGCGTATAAACCTCAGCAATAGACAATGAGATCAGCAATGCTTATGCCTTCTGAATTTGAAAAATGAAGAATTAGAAAAAAAGCAGCCAGCTACAGAATAAGTCTGAGAGGAAGAAAACACTATAATAATCTGCATATAATTAGCTTAGCATCCCAAGAAGAACTGGCGCATATGGAGAAAAAGGGAAAATCCAATGGAACTCTAGTCTACCCAAGACCTCTCTTTTAACAGAAAAAAGTGAACAAATAGGAAGATTCTTTTTTTTTTTTAAAAGTCATATTCCATATGTTCAGGTTGAAATAACTGAATATTTTTTGGCTTAAAATAAATTGCTTTTATTCAACAAATAAATATTACCTTATACTAATAAGTGAGACCCACATTTATAAATTATTTTAGTTCTGAATTTTGACTATATTTTCATCCTCAGAAGATCAAGCGGTGTAGTGCATCATGACTGAAAAACTATACCTCAGTGCCCTCTACTCAAATACACATACATCCTTTCATATCTTCTGATAACGGCATCCAAATAAAAATAAGCTAGTGATAAACTGCTCTGAGTGTAACAATTTCAAGTTAAGAATGGTGAGGAAAGAATTGATTTTGCTACAGCGGCTTGGTCAAAGCAAGGTGTGGGCATGGTTGTGAGTCAGGAATAGCTATTAGAGACCCAGCCTCCTCGGTCTAGTGACATCTGATCAAAGCAAGAGGTCATGCTTAAGAAGACTTGAAATAAATCGTCTTTAACTCTTTCATCTATTTTTGAAGTTGTTATTCTTACATAATTTTACCTTTTACCCAGAACGAGCAAATATTTACTTACGAGTTTTTTTTTTTTTTTAAAGATTTTATTTATTTATTTGACAGAGAAAGACACAGCGAGAGAGGGAACACAAGCAGGGGGAGTGAGTGGCAGAGGGAGAAGCAGGCTTCCCGCTGAGCAAGGAGCCTGATGTGGGGCTCGATCCCAGGATCCTGGGATCATGACCTGAGCCGAAGGCAGATGCTTTAACGACTGAGCCACCCAGGTGCCCCTACTTACGAGTTTTATTAAATAAACAGAGGGGAGAGAAATTATAAATGTCATGTACAATGAGAAAGCAATTTCCTGATGTTTTCATTAATTTCTTCAAGTTACAAGAAAAAAAGAACCTCTTTAGCTCAGAAAATACTCAACCTGGCTGATGGCATAGAAATATCCTTGAAAGCAGAGTTCTCAAGTAAAATTTTTAAAGAAAATCTATAACTACTCCATGTACTTTAAGCTAATCTATATTTACTCAATCTGTTAATCAAACATATTAGTGAATAAGTCATCTGGGGATATTTATAGATCTACATATGGGGTATATTAGCATAATTAAAGTTTATATTTTAATATAGCTCTGCATTCATTTGCCCTAGATTATTTCATGTGATTAAGTGATAGTGATGCTTTGATGCAGCATCTGATATTCTATGGAGCACTACAAGGAGCTTCCTGAAGAACTTTTAGGCACCATTTTAGCCTGATGATGAAGACATATAAACTCTAACTCCCTCACCAACAAACATCCTTGCATCCTGGTAGGTATAGCTAGATTATGAGGTGGACTATTTCTCTGAGTCACTAAGTGTCTTGCAACTATGGGAATTAGGAAGTAATCACACGAGCAAGTCATCAATCTCTGATAAGCCAGATATGTCAAAGAAAGTACAGTCTAGAAAACGTGATATTTGACATCTCATTTCTAAGAACTCTATGGAAGAGAAGTACCTCAGCATCCATTCCTAGTCAAGCAGAGCTCCCGGGGTTGAGGCACCAAACCAAGGTCTCAAAGGACAAACCTGTCATGTTGGAAATGTTCTAGAACTATTCTACAAATTCTAAAAGCTAAAGAAAAAAATGAACCAATTTCTAAAGGTGAGGAATTCCAAAAGTTACACCAATTTTCTGGGCAGGCTTGTCTCAAACAAATGGTAAATTTGACCTTTTAGGTTATAAATGCTACAAACTCTGAAATGAACTGAAACACAATTTTTAGGCATACATTTTATATATAAATCTGCAGAGTTTTATAATGTTGTCAGAGTATTTTAATCTAAAATCACTGTATATTCTGTATTATTATGTCCTAACAAGTTTATGAGTAGTTATAAACTTTAATGGGGATAACCATTGGGTGAAATCTACCTAAACAAAATTTTTATGTGAAGTTTGTGAACTGTTAAAAGACTAAATATAATTGTGTTAAGTAGCTTCTACAAAATGCATAATCTTCCTTTATTTTCCAGAAAATTACCTTGAGGTGATAGTTTTGTGGTGGAAATGTAAAGAAATCCATCTTATTATTTTTTTTTTATATATAAGGGCTCTGCCAACAGAAGCAGAAGAATGAGTGCTAATCCAGTGGGCTTGCTACCCATTAGCCAAGGGACAATCTCCACATTTCAGACAATAAATAGATTTGAAAACTTTATGATAATGAATAAATTATAACCTCACTATGCTCAGTCCTTTGTAAATAAAATGACTAGGAAAAAATACTATGCAAAGATGTAACCTGAAATTTTGTTTAAGATTTAGAATGGAAATCAAAGTATCTGAGATAATCAAATCATTATCCAAAAGAAATAATAATCATCTTAAATTCCCAATGTATTGTTATACTTAAATAATTTATTCACAACCTTAGCCACCTATCACTTGATGGTTTACAGTTTGAAATAATTTTTTCATTTGGTTTATATTTTATTCTCCTAATAAAGCCACAGCTGTGAGAAATCTCATTGTTTATTGAACGAAAATTGGAAATTTCTGTTACATACTCAGACTAATTTGATATTGTAGTCAGATTTGCAAAGCACTGATTGATAATAAAGCTGATTTATAGTCTGCATATTTTCAAATTCAGCATCTAATAAAAATAGCTACCTACAGATTAAGGCTATCATTATCAAACTTCCATAAAACCAATTAAAAACATAAGCTCTATGATATTGGTCCATGGGTATAATGTATGCTTTTTTAACCAATTTACTTGCTGCTAAAGAACCTCCCCCCATCTAATTAATTATATCCCTGAGGTCAATGTATGATTGATATTTTCAATAACACAATTTCCTGTACTATTAAACATTGAGCATCTCAAGGAAACAAATACTACTTTTTAATGAAGATGCAAGCATGCATTCATATAGAAACCAGTTTGCATAAAATATATGCATTTTTAATTCGAATGCAGAGTTTGGGGGAGAAGAATTGGAGAGGACATCTGCATTTTGACCAATAGACAAAATTGGTCACGTCTCTTCCATCCCCAACTCCTTCCTCAAAAGCAACCCACAATCTCTTGAAAATTATTCTAACAATTTTAAGCATTGCATAGGAACCAAGACATACTAAACAGCATTTATTTGTTCTGTAAGAAATAAAACAATGAAATAAGATGTTGAATCTTTACCTCAAAGAGCTTTTAATCAAGCAATCATAGGGGCAAAATGATTTCCAAAGTATTTACCATCTACACACACTTCCTTATCACGTGTATGTGGTATTGGTGTCTATTGCAATTTACAAGTACAAAGATATTCCATAGGGAGAGTCAGAACCTACATGACTTGATCAGCCTTGGGCTAGCCTCCATTTCTACTTATCATAAAAGAGCTCATTCCATTGCTTCCACATCAAGGGGATTAAAGAAACCCTCAGGTCTTTAAAACCAAAGTTACAATTTTGGGGAAATGACTCCATCTTTCTGTTTCTTAGATTTTTCTTTTCTAATACAGGTATGATAATAATACCTACATCATAGAGAGGGAGCTATAGATAAAATAATAGATAGATAGATAAAATTATATATATATATATATATATAATTCTTGACCTTCCTACATATTCAATGCTCAAGATGTGTTTCTGTTATTGTACTCTGAACAAATATCATTTTCATTTTAAAACTTTATGCTAGGGGTGCCTGGGTGGCTCAGTCGTTAAGCGTCTGCCTTCAGCTCAGGTCATGATCCCAGGGTCCTGGGATCGAGCCCCACATCAGGCTCCCTGCTCGGCGGGAAGCCCACTTCTCCCTCTCCCACTCCCCCTGCTTGTGTTCCTGCTCTCGCTGTCTCTCTCTCTCTGTCAAATGAATAAAATCTTTAAAAAAAAATAAAAAATAAAACTTTATTCTAACATCAAAATAATTGAAGCTCACCAAGTTTAACTGGTTTTTCCAATGACACATACTTAGAAAGTGGTAAATATTGGGTCAAAGAGCTGTCTGGTTCTTAAAGATGTATATTATGCAATACATCATGAAAATGGAAAACTATACTACAGTATTTATTAGAATAAATTATAATAGCAAAGTACTTTTGGAGTGCAGAGGACAGTGTGATTTACATATGTTGATGTTGGAAAAAAGGCCACTGGATGGTGGTTTCCTCTTTAATATAAAAAATGTAATCTTATTAGCTATACCAATATTCTAGTTTATAAAATATAATTTATAAAGTAATGCCGATTCATACTTTATGATATGTAACACAACAAATATAGTTTGTATAAAACCACAAATAAATATGAACCTACTGATTTTTAATTTATAGCAATTGAGTGTCAATATTTCTTTGAGGAAAGCTTACAGATTAATATTATAACTACCATGATTTTTTCACGTTAACATTTCCAAAACAGGCTTCAGACCTCATTAAAATGAAAAAAGGGGCACCTTGGTGGCTCAGGCGGTTGAGTGTCTGACTCTTGATTTTGGCTTAGGTCATGATCTCAGGGTGGTGGGATGGAGTCCCAAGTTGGGCTCCACACTCAGTGGGGAGTCTGCTTGATATTCTCTCTTTCCATCTCCCTCTGTCCGCCCCCTCATGTGCACACACTCTCTCTCTCTCAAATATATAAATAAGTAAATCTTAAATTTAAAAGAAAATAAAACATTAGAAATTTAACTAAAGTCATAAGCTTCTTATCTCTCCAGTCTCCTGAAGTAGATCCACACGTGTTTAGGATAAGTCCCAAATCCTGATTCAATATTTTAGACCCAGATTCCATATTAAATTCTCACATACCATACCTCTTATTACCATCAACCAACAAAAAGTACAACAGAACGTGTAGTGTGTAGATCCTCAAAGTGCTACTGACGAGGATACCTTGAGCAGATTGGCTCCTTGTTTCTTATCTCACAGATTAAAATTGGGTACAATAATCAAAATTTGTAATGATCGCCCTAAATCAGGAGGAAAAGTGTTAATTTATACATTTCCATACAAGGAATTAGGCACATACTAGATTTTAGTAATATTTATGTTAAATGACATATAGTAAAGAAAATTTTGTCTTTAATGGGATAAAATACAGGAATACAAAAGACATTTATGTAACATTTGGTTGACTTCCTGTTGATGCTGTCATTTACAAATACACTTTTCTGTATATAATTTAAAAGCTTTATATTGAAAGGAAAAAAGAATAATCTCCTGAAATAGTGTTTTTTATTTTCTGGATGGAGCTAGAAAGTATAATGCTAAGTGAAATAAGTCAGTTAGAGAAAAACAAATACCACATGATTTCACTCATATATGGAATTTAAGAAATAAAACAAATGGGCAAGTGTAAAAAAGAGAGAGAGAGACAAACCAAGAAACAGACCCTTAACTCTAGAGAACACACTGATGGTCCCCAGAGGGGAGGTGGGTGGGGGAACGTGGGGAAATTGGGTTAAGCGCACATTTATCATGATGAGCGCGGAGTAACGTAGCAATGTATAGAAGTGTTGAATCATCATATTGTACACCTGAACCTAATAAAACACCGTAAGTTCGCTCTACTGTAATTAAAATAAAAAAAACTTAATTAAAAAAAAAGAAGAATCCTCTAGGTTCTCACCAAGAATATTTTATATCTGTGATAAAAGTTCCACTGAAATTTCAGATGGAGATACACGGGCAGGGTTGAATTAAATACAGCATTGACTTCCATATTGTTTCTGACTTTTAAACAGCACTTGGAAAATGAAGAAGAAAGGTCTCTGCAATTTGTGATGATTTTAAACGTCTTTGATAATTTTGGGTTTTCCTCCCAGGGTAAAATGAGAACATAGTTTGGCTGCCATGTGGGTTCAGGAGCTTTGCAGCAGGGGACCTTTGAGGAATAACTCAGTGGGGTGAGTAGGTATTAAAGGGGAGTGACAAATAGACCTGTATGTATTCCCTCTGGGAGAGTGAATGTAAGGAAGTGGTTTTGCCTATTCTGTGCCTTAAGGTATATGAATATGGACATATAAGAGTTTTTCAAAAGCTGTATTTAATTCACTTTCTATTTGAGTTCAGAGACATAGATACTGAGTTAATAGTTTAAAGGATGTACTTTTACTTTCTTAATAATTTGGAAGCCTCACACATATTAGGGTACAGAAGTAGGATAAAGTCTCTCAAACACTGGCAAAATAACACTTTTTTTTTCTTTCTCTTTCTCTTTCTCTCTCTATTTTTTAAATACTTCCTTTCTCTTACTTCCCAAGTGGGGATTCCTGATGCAAAGACTTCACCATCAATTCACCATATGAAGCACCATAATTAACATCCCCGTACTTAGAGATCTTATTTCCTACCTCAAAAGCCAGGTAAGTATGAGCCTCGTAAGCATTGGCAGAAACAGATTAGGCTGCACCTCCGTTTTTAAAGATTAATTCAAATCATCGGAATGATGTGGAATCTAAGTCAACCAATCGGTGGTACTTTTTCATATAAGTCTGTCTTAAAAGCCAAAGTCTTTTTAAAAATAATGTATCCTGTGAATTGTGTAAGACTGTTGAATCACAGACCTGTACTTCTGAAACAAATAATACATTTTATGTTTAAAAAAAAAGAAGAAGAAGAAGATAGCAGGAGGGGAAGAATGAAGGGGGGGAAATCGGAGGGGAGACAAACCATGAGAGACGATGGACTCTGAGAAACAAACTGAGGGTTCTAGAGGGGAGGGTGGGGGATGGGTTAGCTGGGTGATGGGTATTAAAGAGGGTACATTCTGCATGGAGCACTGGGTGTTATATGCAAACAATGAATACTGGAACACTACATCAAAAACTAATGATGTAATGTATGGTGATTAACATAACATAATAACAATAAAAAAACACCAAAAAATAATAATGTATCATTTTATTTTTAAATGTTATCTCAAAAGGTGTTTTGAAGCCATGGGCAAGAATATCCCCAGTTATAGGTTTTTAATTAACTAAATGCATTAGTAATGCAAAATGGAAAATATCAGTATTGGTTAAAAGTTAGTGCCAACGGGGGCAGGTTTCTTTTCTCTTTCATTCATGACTAGACTGTCAAGAGTCTACAGCAGTGAGTGTTCCCAGCAGTGTTCCCTTGTTGAATGACCAAATCTACATTATTTAGATACCGACCATATCAGACAAAGTTTTATTTTAGCATCAAAAAAGAATTAAAAAAATCATTAAATAAAAGAAAGGATCTACTATCTTTATTACTAACAGATTTAAGAAATGGACTTTTCACAATATCACATTTCCTAGTGTTGTTAATAGACATACTAGACAATTATTTTTACCTTTATAGCTAAAACAATTAAAATTTGTTTCAGATAGCTTGCTATAATTTTGCTTTTTTACCTATGAAAGTATATCATAGAAATCATATGTTAAGTGCTGAATTTTCCCATAGTCTCAAACTCAGAAAATAACCTACTTCCTCAGTTACATTCTTACTGATATTGTAGAGTCAGCAAAGGGCAAAAAAAAACAAAAAACAAAAAAAAACTCCTTATTAAAAAAAAACAAACGGGGCACCTGGGTGGCTCAGTCGGTTAAGCGTCTGCCTTCGGCTCAGGTCAGGATCCCAGGGTCCTGGGATCGAGCCCCGCATTGGGCTCCCTGCTCAGCGGGGAGTCTTCTTCTCCCTCTCCTCCCAGCTCATGCTCCCCCTCACTATCTCTGTCCCTCTCTCTCTCAAATAAATAAAATCTTTAAAAATTTCTTAAAAAATAAAAATAAACAAGAACACTGCAGAACTTAATTAAATCTCCCCTAACGCCTCAAGGAGGCAGTGAATTAAAAAAAAAAAAAATGACATCACCGCTCTTCCCGAAAATGATTAGACTTCCACATATGCATCTACTATTAGGAATCCTAGTCTTTCTTTTTTTTTTTTTTAGAAAGCTCAAGTAAAAGTTTTTATACACGAAATATAATTTGAACAATTTGAATATTTTCCATTAATGACATTTATTCAACAATAATGATATTTTCCAGCCAAGATATAATTGACAATAACTGGGACCAAAATACAGGTAGGTTGGTAAAATGTCCAATATCCCTTGAAAACCTTAAGTGTAAATTTGCAGGGTCTCTGGGGAAGGTCATATTTAATTTCAGAAAATACAGTCAAGGAAGAAATAGCCTAAATTAACAACACAAAATAATAACTTAGTATATGGAGATGCAGATTTGAGGTTATGATATAAGGAATCCTATTCTTTCTAAAGATGTATTATCTATAAGTACTTTCATTTTAAGAATATTTTCTTTTACAAAAAGAAAATTGAGGTAAAATGTGTTTACTGAGTTTCTGTTTTAAGGTGAAGCAAGTCCTAAAAAAAAAAAAAAATCCTGTTTAGAATAGTGATATGATCATCTAGCTAATAAAAAATATAGCAACCCAAATTCCTCCTGTTTTGTTTTGACAGTTAGAGCCACAGAGGATGGTGGGACTGGAAGTGAATTAGTAGCACTCATTGTCACGGTATTCATGAGTAAGTAGTCAATTTACATCTTTAACCAGAGCATGAGCTTTGGAGCACTGCTGTCCTCAGAGTAAATGTAGTTCATGCCAAATTGATTTGATCTGTAATCTAGTTCAATGAAACACAGCAGAACCCGTAGAAAACCAGCTTTAAATGATGCTGTCAGGGGAATTTCCTCTGTGAAAGAGTTTGACTTCTTAAGTTGGTGTTCAAGGCCTCAGAGGAAGTGTTTTTTGTTTGTTTTCTTTTTCTATCTGGACCCAAATTTTCCTTCCTTTCAAATAATCACCAGGGAAGACTGAAGCCAAGAGCTATCCTCTTGAATTTATTGTGGCTTATATTCCAAAACTACACTGCAGCCCTTTAAAAGTACTTAAGCTTCATTTGATGAAAAGCTTTGGAATAAAATAAATAAATGTGTTCCAAAATATTACCTCCAAATAAAACCAATTTCTATCATACACATTTCATTGCTATTCTAAAGAAAATGAATTTTAGAATAAATTTCTACTGGATACTTTTATAAGATGGGTGTTGTAAATGTATATATTCTTATATTTTAGTGTAAGTACCCTGGAATCTAATTTAGTTAAATTGGGAGAATTTTTTTCCTAGACAGTATAAAAGGGATGAACAGTGTCTCCAATCTAATTTATACTTAGATGACATGAGGTATCTTGAAGAAAATATGGCTATCTAAGAAGTGTTCACCTCAATACATATATATCCCAGCAGATACATACATATGAAAAATTACCTTCAGGTAAAAGGAAAAGAGTCATGTATAAAGTGGATTCTAGCATTTTTATGTGTTATCAAACCTCATTATGCTATAGAGATTCTAGTGTGAAAAGAACTTATTTTAAAATAAAATCTTTTATCTAATAAAAATATATATAACTTTCAAATTATTTTTCCTAGCCATGACTTTACTCAGCCATCAGTCAATAAAATTGATTGCCAGTTTTTCAGAGTGGTAGATTCTAAAAGGAAACACAAAATGGGTAAATTGTCAGTATGGCTTTGTTTTAACCACAGTGATTTTATGTAAGTGGGAAATATGGAAGAAGTGGTCCTCACTGGTGGAAAATCATTTTACGTTTCAACTTAATTTATTACCTGGTAATAAATTACTTTATTCATAACTAGAAAAAAGAAAAAGAGCGGATAATCTAGTTACACATTATTTGGATTAAAAATGAGGTAGCATTATGAGATTTATTATCTGGTATGGCTCAAGAGCGTATAATTATATACTCAAATCAGTTTTGTTACTATGATCACAGCTGGAACGCTGGGGTCCTCGGTCTAAGAATGGCAAGAAAGCAGTGAAAAAGGATGTCCTAAATACCTCTCTCTTTTTTTTCTTTTTAAATGAGTAGTAGTAGTATAGCTATGGAATTTCCGGTGTTGGAATGTTAACCAGTTTTGGTGGTAGATAAGTACAATGCGTGGTGTGAAAAGGCAAATGACAATCGGGGGGGGGTGAAAAAGAAAAAAAGAAAGGAAAATCTATTGACAATAAATGTGAAGAGACACATTAAATCAAATAAGCACACTAATTTATATTCTACCTTCAATAGTGTTTGGAGGAGGAAGAAAGCCAAAACCAATAAAGTGCCACTGATTGTTCCAAGTTTGTGTGAAATAAAAAGTAGAGTGAAAACAAACACTATCCAGAGCCAGGATGGGCTGAATACTACAATGGGTGTCTCTGTATGTGCATATTTATGACTTTGAACAAATCGCCCTTAGACATATTTAATCCTGCAAGACCAGAATCTCAGGAAAATGGATTCTCCCCATAATGTTGAATCAGTGATGGGCCAGCACCTGAAGTTCCCTGTGTCAAACAGTTTGCAGACAGAAGCCAACTTAATGAGCCTTGGGACTATGCAGAGATGTACTGAAGCGATTAGACAAATTATTTGAGACATCTTGAAAGTAATAGTTTACTCAGTGTAACACGCATTTAAAATAAATATGATTCCGGTGCTCTGAGAACTTAAGCTGAATTCTGTTACTTGTATATCAAGAGAGTTATTCTATCATTTCCAATTCAGTGTTGTTAAATACATATTGAAGTCTTCATGCAATGACATATTTGATGTTAAATGAAGTATTGAAATTCTCCAATTTTATACAAAATGACGCCCTAGGACTCTATTTATTTTATCCTGTTTGTTTGCTCTAAAAGCGCTAATAATTATATACACAAATATCTGTACCTAGAAACATTATGACATTTATTGATAAATTTTAATCTCTTCCTTCCATGAATGTCAACCCCTTAAGAGCATAGATGTCCTCGTTTGCTTCACTCACAGCAACCGGCACAATAAATGAATGAATGAACTGAAAAATTCAAAAGTTCAGTGGATATGACCAAGGCCATTGACTCTTGGACTAAAAGTGGAAGAACGCACTAGACCGGTAATGGTCCTATTCCCAGGCTGGTTCCAGAGAGAAATTACATACTTGTGAGGCCTTCAAGAAAGAGGGGGGAAAACAAAGGACTTTGGGCTCTTGAATCTCATTCAGCACTGAGATCACTGAACTCTCAATAGAAAAATGGAGGCTATTTGGAAAACTTTTGAATTTTATTACAAGGTCATACTACCACACCAAACTCATGCTATACGAAGCTACTGATATTAGCAGTGAAAAAAGACTTTTTTGCTTTTATAACTACTCCACTGGGAAGAAAGTGATGGCTTAGAACATGCGGGGTTTTGCTAGCTTTGGCCTTAGGGAGACTGGCAGGATGAAAACAGAGCCCAGCAGAAAGGCATAAACAAAGAAAGGAATGGGAAAAGGAATAGAAAAGGACTCCCCAGGCATGCCTCAAAGGTATAAAAAACATAGTAAAACATATAATTAATATGGAAATAATATAATTTTAGAATAATTGTATACTCATCCGGATACTAAATATGTTCATATTTGGCTAAGTGTAAGACAGACACAGAGTACTTTTTAGTAGTGGTTTTGCTTCTCTCTATTCTACGCATTAGGAATCTTAAAAGTAGGAACCTCGGAGAAAAGTGGGGAGAGCAACACCAGTGAAGACTAAGTCCCTAAATAAGGAAGGACATGACCTTAAGGACATGACAGGTTGGCTGTTAAAGAAAATGTGAATGCATTTTCCCTCCCTGGTTGATGAGACTGGATCATCCATCTATGCCTACCTTAAAAATGATAAAGAGAAATGTCACACTCACACATTTTCAACAGCTCAGAGTATTTAGGAGATGACTAACTTCACCTAAACATACCACAAGAAGAACCCATAGAGCTGCCTACACAGTCTCCCTCCTGCCTTCCCTCCCTCCTCCCCCTCTGTCTCTATCTCTCTCATAACCAGCTGGTGAATTAAATAAGAATTGTTTTCACAATAGAGTTCAATGAGTTCTATTCTCTAGCATTGTTTTTAAACATTGTAAATACAGAAACAGGTCATTAAGCTGTAAGTTAAGTGAAATTCACATGAAGGCCAGTAAATCAAAGATCCACATAAATATGACGATCTGTGTATAATAATGGGAAAATATTCCATCTTTATTTTACTTTTTTAAAAGTTAGAATAGCTTTATACCTCATGCACGAAAACATCTTTAAATTGATTTCTAAGCTTATAGAACTAAATGACTTGGCTTCTCTCATTAACTGTCTAAAATCTGACTTAAAAGAAATATCAAACTTCTGTTTTTACAGTTCTGCACCAGGAAAGATATCTAAGAATTTTTGATATTTTGCAGTTATTTCTTCGAGTACTTATTTAACTCAAGAGTGATCTAGCGATAAAAAAATAAAATAAAATAAATTAAAAAAGAATGATCTAGCTACTATATTTGCCAGGTCTTTCTTCCCCTCCTCTATATTCTGGTTACTCTGGGAAGACAGATCTTTCAGGTAAATACACAGGTTTTGCTATTTCTCTCCACATTTCTTAAAGTAACAGAGAAAACTGTGTGCATATCTTAAATTACAAATTCTGTGTGTACACAAACTATAATATTAATTTGTGTATTTTAAAATATAAAATATTCACATATTTATAAATCTCTTGAATAAGAGTCTTTTAAAGTGTGCTCTCTTAGAAATTGCAGATATCCTTTGTACTGGACTTATTAGTTTGGAACTCCAAATTGCTAACAAAATTCCCAAGAAGGCTACACAAGGAAGTAGGATGGGGCAGGGCTCAGCCAAGTGCATTGCTTATCTTTATATCTGACTGAGAGGTTATCAGACAACTAGGAATAGGCAGAGAATCAATTAGGACATCACTTCATCTGTACTTCTGGGCTGAATTAAATTCTGCCAGAACATCTAAATTGATAAATCTCATAGACTGTATATCTGCTCTCCTCCCCTTGGAGTCATTACAACAGCAGACCTTTGTAATTATTAATGAAGTCACATGAAAATTTCTATGGTGAAGAGATACTTTATAAAGATGTGCATATCTCTGATTCTTCTTGTGTCCAGATTTACATATAGACTTGATATAAAGTGTTTAAGTTTACCCATTGAAATTCTAACTACATTCCTCTTCTGCTCTCCATTAACTGATTTGTATGCAAGTCCATTTACAACAAAGTCAGATAGCTTCATGTCAACATTGTTTCAAAAGAATATAAAGAAAATATAAATGAAAAAAGTAATGTGATACAATTTTAAATTAAATGGAAATAAATGATAAAATCATGTCTAAATATGAAACACAATAAGAAGACGTTCATTTGGGGGAAATTAAGAGATAGAAATTAATTTCATTTGAATATTTACAATGATTATCATGCAATGCTATTTAAAAGTGATGAATTTCATACATGTAGATAGAGTTGGCCTTTCCTTATTTTGGTTTCAGGCTCAGTTTTTTCTTCAATGAACTATAGGAAAAGAAAATAAAACTGTACATACTCCAGGAGAAATAATAACTTATTTCCAGCCAAGAGTGGAAAAGAAATCATTTTTACTTTTTTTTCTTGTATACTTTTTCCTTTTTGAACTCCCAGCTAAAATTCATACTCCACTCTCCCACAGTGATGACCAAAGATTTGGTATTGAAGGATTTCATTTGGAATTTTCTTTCAGGTCACTGATACTTTCAACACCATCCACAGTAAATACTTTTTAGGCAGCTTTGATGAGTTTTGACATACAATGCATTTCACATGCGTACGATATGTAATTTGACAAGTTTCTCATATGTAAATGCCATGAAACTGTATCATTACCACCAAGATTGTGAATGTCCACCATCCCCAGAATTTCCTCATGCCCCTGTCCGAACTCTGCACTCCCAACCACTGATGGCCTCTGTCATCGTAGACTAGTTTATGACTTCCAGAATTATGCATCCATAGGAACATAGAACATGCACTAGTACTTTTGTCTGGCTTCATCCACTCTGCCTGATCGAGATTGTGCCACGTTTTTGTGCATATCATTCCCTTTTATCTTTGAATATTTCATTACACTGATATACCACAATCTTTGTATGTTCATCTGCTAATGGACTGTTCCTCGGTTGATGCTATCACAAATAAAACTGCTGTGCACACTCATATACAAATCTTTGCATGAACATATGCTTTTATTTCTTTTAGATATATATTTAAGAATGAAGTGGCGTGGTTGTATGATGAGTGTTTAACATTTTTTTTAAAAATTTGCCAAGCTGGGGTACCTGGGTGGCTCAGTCGTTAAGCATCTGCCTTCGGCTCAGGTCATGATCCCAGGGTCCTGGGATCGAGCCCCGCATTGGGTTTCCTGCTCCGTGGGAAGCCTGCTTCTCCCTCTCCCACTCGCCCTACTTGTGTTCCCTCTCTCGCTGTGTCTCTCTCTGTCAAATAAATAAATAAAATCTTAAAAAAATTGGCAAGCTGATTTCCAGAAACTGTTGTGGCATTTTATTAATTTTAGAATTTTTAATAAGTGTGTAGAGGGACCTCACTGTGGCTTTAAATTGCATCTCTCTAATGATGTTGACCATCTTTTTGTGTTCTTATTTTATATCCATGCATCTTTTTGGTTAGAGTGACTGTTCAGACATTTTTCTTTTATTTTATTGGGTTCTCTTATTATTGAATTTTCAGAGTTCTTTATATATTCTGAGTACATGTCCTTTATCAGATGCATGACTTGCAAATGATTTCTTCCAGATGCTGGCTTGACTTAAATCCTTTTAATTGTATTGTGAGAATATAATTAGAATATGGTCTATCTTGTTAAATGTTCCATGTGGTGCACTTGACACAATGTGTTATGAATAATGTCTCTAATAAGCTACATATATTAATATAACTGCATCACAAAGAGAAGCCAACTTATTTGGAATATGCATTGGTGACTTGGATCATTGAAACGCACCATGTGCTCAGAGAGTGAAAAACACAGTTCAAGGCAGTCTCTGGTCTTTGGAGTGAAAAGATCACTTTGATTAACTTAAGTGATAAGCAATTAATGTGATTAGGAATCCTCAGGAGAGGATTTCAAAATAAGAGTAATATTGCCAATCAAGTAATCCTGGAAAAAGATATAACAGTTTTTCGTAAATAGAGATCAAAAAGAGGAAAGCTGATAGATGGCTAAATATATTTGTTTAAGAAGTAGGATAGGGGCGCCTGGGTGGCTCAGTCAGGGAAACATCTGCCTTCGGCTCAGGTCATGATCCCAGGGCCCTGGGATCGAGCCCCGCATCGCGGGGGAGCCTGCTTCTGCCTCCCCCTCTGCTGCTCACCCTGCTGGTACTCTGGCTCACGCTGTCTCTCTCTCTCAAATAAATAAAATCTTTAAAAAAAAGAATTAGGATAAAGGCCATAGCATTCCAAAAATATTCAAGAACTGTAAGCTATCTCACTGAGCTTCACATCTAGTTTGGTAAGCAAAACAAAACAAAGCAAAAACAAAAACATGTAAAAAAAAATAAAATTTAATGAAGAATAAAACCGTGCACTGGTGCTCAAATGTATGGGTGGCATAATCCACTGATAACTGATATGACATGGAATTTGGGCTGGTGTGAGGAAGGGGAAAGCACTGGAGAAAGGTTTTGGGGCCCTATGTGCTGAACTGGTTGAGAGAGTGTTTCCCCAGGTTACATGGCTGACCATCACACTCCTTATGAAGTCAAGGGCAGAAGAACAGAACAGCTCAAGACCCATGAGTTGGATGGGAGGCAGCTGAGACATCGTTGGTCTTTGTCTGCGAAAACTAGTCACAATCTTCCATCATTCCATACAGGGGTTGGCCTGGCACAGGTGATCATCTAAACTGAATGCAGCTTTGCCTTTTGTGCTTTGCCACGATTGCAAATAGATTTTCTTGCAATTCACCTGTACCTAAGATTCTCTGTCTCTGAAAGATCACAGCTGCAAGGCCCGAACAGTCCACCTCCCATTCTTCTCACATCTGAGCAAGTGTGTGGACTTGCCTTTGCGCTATTAGGAATTTCTTAAAAGTCTTAACAATTCCTTGGGCTTTTCTGAAATACCTAGAAATGCTCATTTCTGGCCCACCCTTGACCAGAGTCCTGTAGTAAAGAATGAGGAGTGGGTGTCTCCTGACCTGTCCTTGAATGGCTTTAAGGGCACATGCGTTTTTAAGTTCTCTAAGCAACACAGCTTCAAGTGAGAGTGAGTCTCCCTTGTCATAACTTGGGATTTCGTTTCATCAGCTGCTTTTAATTATAAACTTTTGTCAAAATAGGTTTTGGTTTGAATAACGCAGTATTCTAAGCACACTTTAAGACTATGATTTACCTACATGGCTTACATGTATTTTCTAAGGATACTAAACCAGCAGATACTCTGGCACAGTAGTGAACCTTATTAAACAGGTTTAATTTCTGAATACACTGAATTAAATTCAGACTATTGACAGAAGTTCCCCAAATCACAGGATACTGAAGACTAGCAGCATCTGTGCCAGAGATTTACTGTTATTAGTTAACTCTGACAGTGAGTAACAGTCTGACTCTTCATACCTCAGTGCTTCGAGGCATGTCCCTCCTGAGCTGGAGGGGAGGGGATCGTTGTATAGTCCAGGTTACCATACCGAATGTACAGAGATTCCTTTTCTGATGACTGATTAACTTAACTTCTCATCGGTTGTCTCAAAGAGACATCCTCTTGTAGCTCAGTGATTCCTGTACTTGACGGACAGGAAATTTCCAGAAATTTTATGAACAAATCCTGAAAGACCTATGAGCAAATGGTGCTGAATTTTTTTTTTTAAGCCACAGCCTCACTGTCTTAGTCGAAACAGGAGGATTATGTGATTATGTTAAATTCTTTTTTATTAGCAAATTTAAGTAAAACAACTGAAACTGGAATAAGTGTTTATTTTCTATGAATAAAAATGACTTTGACCAAAAAAAAAAAAAACCCAATCTTAGATAAAAACACATCTTCAGTCTTCCTTAATCATATATAAATTATATGAAAATATTTCCTTGTGGTCCAAAAGATGAACAAGTCAAGAAAGGAAAGGGAGTGTATTGTGAACACTGCTGTCAGGAAAGGGGACAACAATGCATGTTGGAAATGAGCATTCCAAGGGGCGCCTGGGTGGCTCAGTCAGTTAAGCATCTGCCTTCAGCTCAGGTCATGATCCCAGGGTCCTGGGATCGAGCTCCACATCGGGCTCCCTGCTCAGCGGGGAGCCTGCTTCTCCCTCTCCTCCCCCTTTGTGATCTCTCTCGCCGTCTCTGTCACTCTCCCTCTCAAATAAATAAATAAATAAAGCTTTTTTTAAAAAAAAAGGAAATGAGCATTCCTCTTGACACTGATTCACCATAGGAAATAGAAGAGGTGATTGAAAAATAAATTATTCACCACTCTACAAAATTCATGAGACAACTGAATAATACTTATGAGCTTCTCTTGTGTCTTCTGGGTACTAGAGCAACGTTTCTGGTCCACCCAGCACCTCAGAATGATTTGGAAAGTTTGGAATATATTTCAGATGGGTATGCTGAGAGAAGGAACGAGAATTTCAGCTTCTAACTTATAAATCGGTCTGATAGAAAGAGTCAGTAGCCTTGGGAGTTGTGTCACTGTGTTGGGAGAGAATGGTCTCCACACTCAGCTTAGCATAAAAGCAACTGAACATAAGGATTCAGAGCTAGTGACCCCACTTCTGATTATTACTGTTCCAACATCTGGCAGATACAGAGAAAAGATGGGAAATAAAAGCTTGGTCTCCCCATTTCTAATCTACGATATTTGTGAGAAGAACAATCATGATGACAGAAGACTGACAAATGCAGACAAACATCCTTGAGGACTGACTGTGGAAGCCCCACCAACACACACACACACACACACACACACACACACACACACACACACACACACCTGTTGTCAGGGAGAGGGGAGCTCTGAATTTTAGTGCCTTTTGTTTGTTTTTTATCCAAGAGAGATTGAATATTGCATAGTTGGGTAAATTAAATTTAGATTGGTTTATTTATTTATTTCTCCCTTCTAGCTAATAAGGCATGAAGGCTTAAAATGTACTTCAAATGAGTTACAGCCTCAAGAGAAGAAATTTCATTTTCTCTGCAGATCCAAGGTTCACTTTTGTCAGTAAAATCATGTGATCTAGGTATAAGAATAATGTAAATTCATGAAGGATAGTGTAACAAAGGAAAACAAGATTTCCAAATTAAAACTCAAGAAAAAAAATAAAGAACAGTTGGAAGAAAGAACACAATCATCTATATTAACAGAAGATAATGCAGTAAAATTTCCCAGAAATTCAAAGCAAGAGGGTAGAGAATAAACCAATAAAGAAAGAAAAAAATGAGATGGAAGACTGATCTGGAAGATTCAATGTATAATTAGAGAAAGTAAAGAAAAAGGGAGAAGAACCAAAAGAACATGGAAAAAGATAATTATAAAAGAAATTTTCCTCATTTAAAGAAGATCACACTTAAAAAATTGAGTGTTTCCAGACTAACTTAATGAGAAGTATAACACAAGACACATCCTTCTGGAATTTTCAAATGTTAATGAAAGATAAAGAAAGATAAAAGCTTCAGAGGGAAAAACACCCAAGGATATAAGAATTGGATTGGCACCTAAACTCTACATCATTAGACACTGGAATATGCTAGACAACCATATACAGAACTCATAAGGGAAAAGAAGGCGCAGCTTAAAAACGTGACTCCAGCAAATATGTCATTACGCTTATAAGAAAAAGACATCTTGAGATGTACAGAAGAAATAAAATAAGACATCTTTCTAAAAATTGAAGAGCAAAAAAGGTGATTGATAACCAAGAGTTTAAAAATAATTAGAAAAATATGTGTCCTGATGCCCTGAAAATGAGAATTTTAACAATGTTTCTGTGATTGCTATTCATTGAATATACCGTCTATTAAGCATTTGCTAAGTGCCAGACAATTCATTAAGCTCTTTAGTTACAGTAACAATAGTCAATCTGCGTATCAGTTGTGTGAGGTAAGTACTCCCAGACCCAATTTCTGCCCCCCAGAGTCTCACTGATGGCTCACAGCTGTTAAGTAACTTCTCTGTGAGCAGCCTAACTTTCCTGTGTGTCTATGAAAAGGTTTTTAAATATTAGTAAAAAAAGAAGAAGAACAATGAAGTTTATAACCCCAAATTAATAAATACTAAAAAGGAGTTGGGTAGCTAAACATTCTCTATTCCTCCTTTTACAAAATAAAGAGCAAAAGCCTCCATGATTATATAAAATACATGAATCCGTATTTTTCGCTGGTGAAAATGTTATGGCATTTCTGGATATGGACAGAACTCCAAACAATCAGTCAAAACAAATCAGGTTCTAGACAGATGCTCAGGGTGTAATTTTGTAGAGAAGACCAATTATAAATTCCAGGTAAGTTATTTTGTTGTGATTTGTCAAACCTATGTCCTCTCAGCACAGGTTCTCATGTCCGATCACTGCAAAAACAAATTTATAAGAACTTTTTCATCAGCTTCTCTTAAGAAGACACCTCTTTTAATAAATCATCAATTTCTTAGCAACTCCTTTTGTAAAGCATATCCCTAGGACATGGCCACTTGGAGTATTTAGCTTCAGAAGCCTTTTTATTTCATATTCTCTCAAAGAAATGTGGTCAATCCCACTAGAAATTTGCCATATAGCTGGTGAGACAACGTTAGTACAACACAAAGTCAATGGACAATAACGTGCATCAATAAAGTAATGTATTATTCAGTGCTATTAGAAGATAAGGGATTTATAACAGGTGGGTATTTATGGAGTTCCATTACTGTATAATAAGGGTAAAATGACTTTGGGTTAGCAAGGTTACAATGTGTAGGGGAAAGTTTTTAAGTCAGGTGAAGGAGGCCCCAAGGGATGGGCAGGGCAGGTATAGAGGAATCTGGAAGTCACTTTACAAACAACATAAGCCACAACAAAGGTAATGTGCCCTAGTCACACTTGGGGTGGAGGATATAACCCAGAAGAAAGGAGACACATGAGACTCCTGGGTGGTTCAGTCAGTTAAGCTCCTGCCTTTGGCTCAGGTCCTGATTCAAGCCCCGCATCAGGCTCCCTGCATCGGCAGGGAGTCCACTTCTCCCTCTGCCTGCCCCTCCCCCTGCTCGTGCTCTCTCTCTTTCTCTGACAAATAAATAAATAAATATATATATTTTAAAGAAAGGAGACACAGAATCAAGTGGTTATTCAGACTGAACTGGAGGTTAAACTTCATCAAAACATTCTGGAATTCAAATATCTGGTATGTGGTTGTCTGTGTTACAACTGGTTACTGACATGGAATGAAGATGGTGGTTATCTGTGTTAAAAATCCAGTATCCTAATGGTCAACTAGAAACCAAGGTCTATAAAGAAATAAAAGATACGACACGTGAATGAAGGAAGGATTTTTTTAAGCTTTTATTTATTTATTTATTTATTTATTTATTTATTTATTTGAGAGAGAGAGAGAGAGAGAGAGAGAGAGAGCCAGAGAATATGCATGCAAGGGGTGGGCAGCAGGAGGGGAGGGAGAGGTCCAAGCAGACTCCACACTGGGCTTGGAGCCTGATTCGGGGCTCAATTTCATGACCCTGAGATCACGACCTGAGCTGAAACCTAGACTCAGATGCCTAACTGACTGAGCCACCCAGGCACCCTGCAGGAAGGCTGCTTATAATGAAGTATTCAAAAAATGGGAGAGATGGAATTAGCCACAGCAGTTACATTCTGCTTGGTTAATGTCCTCGGAGCTTGCCTATGAGAAGTAGTGAATGTCATATATTCTATAAAGCTCTGTAAGCCTGCCTTAGGAAGCACTGATTAAAAGAACTGAATACCAGTGTAACCAACACATTTCCTTTTCATTTTCTGTTACTGAGAATACTAAGCATTTCTTTATCTCCATCACTTTCAGAAACTCTCTTGCTAGGTGCCTATCTATACATATTCATCACTGACAGCAGAATCAAGAACAAAAATTCAGATAAGAAAACATGATGTGCATTGCTTTATCTTTTAAATATGAGACATAAAAATAGGCCTACAAAGACAGCTTCATAGAATGAGCAGTAAAAAATAAGCACAATGTATATTCACTTTTATCCAGATAAGCGTAGAGCAACAGCACATACGGATCATTTGGGTTGTGGATATTCTTAATTCCTCTTTCTTCTCCTAAAAGTCAGTAACAAAAGATCTTATCCAAGAGAAATCCTAGATTTACTACACAGACGATTATACTTCTACAGATTATTCATACCCACTGCCAGATAGGCAGTGAGATTGGTCCAAACGCACAGACAGAAGATTGTTGAAGACATAGCAATTCCTGAGCTGAGCGTCTGGATGAGCTTTCATTGTAAACTCAGAGAAATACCTCAAAGACAAGGGACAGATTCAACACTGAGTAAATTCTTTTACCACTACTCTCCTTCTATAAGTACTGTTCTCTGAGTAAGACCTTAGAGAAAGTTTGGGCACTCTGCATTACAAACTGCATTTCATTTGTCAGACTAGTATTATGTCACTAATAGGATATGAAATCCATTCTGTATCATGCATTATGTCCCTGTATTATGTCACTAATAGGATTCCTGAAGAAGGCAAAAACTTAGTTGTGTTAATTTGGGATTGTTTTATTGCAAGATGTTTTCTACTTTCGTGATTGAAGGAATAATGAGTTCTTCTTATTTTGAGGTAGATGTCACAAGAAAAGACAAGCTGAATATGCCCAGGGATTTTTTTTTTTTTAATCACACATATCATTCTACTGTTCTTTTAGATTTATATGATCAACAGTGATAAATTAATTGCAAAAATAGCCACTGGTATC
Organism: Callorhinus ursinus; assembly: GCF_003265705.2. Taxonomy (NCBI): domain Eukaryota; kingdom Metazoa; phylum Chordata; class Mammalia; order Carnivora; family Otariidae; genus Callorhinus; species Callorhinus ursinus. Next base: position 2,467,915 of record NW_027397094.1, on the reverse strand, counting down.
AAAGGATATTTTTCAAGAAACAATTGAATATAAATGCAAATCAGTTATTTTTCATCCAATTTTTCAATTTTATCTTACTATATTCAATTAGAAATATGTGTATTCCCATCTAATCCCACCTCTTTCCAAAACCAGAAGAGAAACAGCTGAGAAAGACAAGGCTTGGAAAGATCCCAACTTCTTCCCCTCAGACTTTTTTGAGAGTTCTGATGAGAAGCTAAGAATGAAAACGTGACTAACATATTGAACTGTGATGCTTGCCCCTTGATTTATTTCTGAGACCAAGACATAATTTGCTTTCTGAGCAATAACGTAACGCAGGTCCTTGTAACTTGAACCACAAGTCACTCCAACAGGACCTTTCAAACAAGCGTGCTTCCTGCCATCCAGCTCTCTGAGAAGCCAGACCTTTAACCAGGGGCATTTGCTTTTCAGGTAAGGACATCTCTGCCCTGCCTCCCTCCTTCCTGCCTATTAACCGGTGAGAGCCAGAAGTACACTGAGGAGAGCCTCTTCAGAGAGAAAAAGAGCCCAAGTGAATGGAATTGCATATCAAAATGTTTTTGCTGTTACATACAAAATCTGCCCCCAGTATATATAAAGGGATAAACAAAATGTCTACCATTAAATTATAGTCTCAGATCCTATGTCAGTTCAGTAACATTGCTCAGTTTTAATGACACAGGTAAACCAATACGATATTGAGAATAGAGGACCACGTATTTTTTTTAAGTGGACTGTTTTCACTTTCTTAACATTGTTCCACACTCACAATTGTCGATTTTATGTTTCTCCTAGCCCTAGGAAATTTACATTTCCCATGCTTTTGTCCTTGTGGCTGTTGGATTGGACAGATGTGTCTACATGAGGTGGATGAGTGGCTGCATCACAGCTGCCTCATGATGCTTAGCAAGAAAGTCTTTGCTGGATGGCAGAGAAACTAAGTCAATCAAGCATTTTTAGTTTGCTGCAAACAAGTAACACTAGGGAATAAGCAGCAAATGGTAGATATCTCCATGCAAGTGGGTTTTCAATAAAACAAAAGAACAGTCACAAATTGCCAACATATTGATGATGATTGTAACTTGGACCCCCAAACTCACAATTTACTTATGATTTTCTTTATGACGCACAACTTTCAGTTACTCAACTGTTGACAAGATGCTTTATGTGTAACTTCATCATAAAACAAAATATGCCATACATTACCTTATTTGTGGGTCGTGTGCACGGTATTCAGAAACATGACAGTGCAAATTCCTGTTAATAAAAGGAAGTGATGAGACAAGTGCACTTTCAAATGTGAATCCAAGTGATAGTTATGCAATTAAGGCAAAACTGCTACTTGTTACTCATCAAATATTTCCTCATAACCTCCAGTACTGATAAAATTTTTATAATTCACCCTATGTATTCTCACATACAGATACCAACATAAAGCATGACTGTATCATTAAAAACTGTACTTCCCATTAAATGTGTATTAACAATACTCTCAATGGTTTTTAGGCCCAGATAATATTGGATCATTTGAAAGCTAATTCTTCCAATTTCACAAGAAATATGGAAATAAAGCATAAAAATGTTGTGGTTGGTTTTAATAAAAAAGAAGTTTTAACCAACCTGAGCAATAAATATACGTAATACAGTAGTTACACCTGAGGAATAAGGAACTGACATTAAAAATCTTTCTTCCTATACACATTCAATATGTTCATTTATTCACAAACACAAGGGTAATGTATTTCACATTGCAATGATTTGGCTTTTTGGAAAAGACTGAAATAAATTTTGGGGCAAAATAATTGAAATATCAATAATTTGTTTAGCATTATATTTCAATTATTGAAAAATGGAAAGTTTATTGTGTAGGCTCCAGGACAAGGTATCTAAGTTCATATTTGGGGCAAGATAACTAAGGTGTCATCTAAACTAATATTAACAAAATATGGTCCTTAAATTTGTCATGGTTTTTTTGTTTGTTTTTTGTTTTGTTTTGTTCTTAGCAACTCTAACTTTTCTCTGTAAATAAGATGTTGGAAGTATGATACCCAACTCGGCAGAACAAAGCAGGTTCCTGATAAATGAGAGTAATTTCCTTTAGAAAGTATAGTTCCAAGGAAATCATGACAGAAATATTTTCTGTCTTTAACTTAAAAAGTACATATTTATAAATATAACATATCTTTTATAAAAGTTATCTGTCGTGTTAGCATAGTGTATGATATGTAATATTTTAATAGATTGATAACATACAGTATAAGAGATCATGTCTAATTCTAAAACTAACCGATATAACATGTTCACTTTTTCTAAATGTAGAAATGGTAAATTAAAAGTGGATCCGGACATATTTGTAATACTAGGTGTTTTAATATAAAAACACAATCATATATAGTAAAATGAAAAGACACACAATCAGAGAAGTGTTAAGATACAGAGACACATAATCACAGAAGCAGAAAGAACCTTGGAGGGCATGCAGATTGAACCCCACATTTTGGGGGGTACAAAATGATGCCCTGAAAGGCAGTATACTGTTTAAGGTCATGTAACATCTTGGTAGAGCTAGAACCCATCATAAAAGGAACTACTGTTACTTTAAAAGATATTACATGAAAATAAATTCAACTGCATGAAGTTCCTATAAATAATTCACTTGTTGGACTTAGAATATTTATTTGTAGAAATCAAATGAATATAAAGTAAATCCCAGTTGTGTCCCAAATTGCAAAGATGATGCAAAGGTCTGATGCTAAAATTGTTCTCCTTAAGATGTTTTAAAAACTTTTACTTTTTGGCTTAATACTTTCCAATTTTAGTGTTCAGCAGAAGGATACAAAAATAAATGTTTATCTGTGATTCAGTGGTGCTATCTTTGTTCTTTAGCTGCCCAAAAATGAGAAATAAATGAGATTTATAAGTTTATAAATCCATACCTGGAATTGTTTTCCTTTTACTTCATAACTGAAAATAAGTGACTATATATTTGTATTCTTCACATAACTATGTATCCAAAAAGTGACATAGTTCCAAATATGAATTCCCACTGGAAACAAATTTCAGAGGTTCTCAAGAGTTGCTGTGTTGTTGCTATTAACTACATAAACATTTTATGTGTTCATTTAATACATATTTATTGGTCATTCTGTAGCTATGTAATTGGCATTTTTCTAGGCATCTGGAATACATCAGTAAACAATTTTTTTTTAAATCTTGTACTCTGGCAATTATAATAAAGCAACACACAGAGCATAAGCAATATGCAATAAGCATAAAAGAAGCAGACTTATTTTGGTAGGTGGTAAGGATGACAAAGGGTCAGTTAAGGAAGGAGGCTTACAAGTGGGGTGGTCGTAGGCTGTGATACTGAATAGTGTGGACCATGGGAAGATTTGAGCAGTCTTAAGTAATCTTTGTTTAATGTATCTAAACTCTATGAGAAATCTTAATAGCCTTAAGGTACTACCTAAATTAGTAAAAATAATCAAACTTGCTTGAATGTCAAAAGGAAGAAACTAATTTTGTTTCATTACTTTTGTACAGAAAAATATCTGTGCACTTCCCTTTCTGCAGACTTTTTCAGGACTGCCTTTGAGATGCTGTCATTGTATTATATTTTTTAACACAAACACGTCACCAAAATATATCCCTGTCTGTTTTGACAAGCAGGGTGCGTAGGGAAATGGATAAAAAGGCAACAATAGGTCACTCTAGGTATCAGGTCCCGCTGTGTAGGAACTTGGGGTACAGCTTAAAGTGAAGCAGCTCAGTTCATGCGTCAGTCCTAGTGCAGGAAAGTTCTACCACAAAACATTCTGCCTTCAGAATAACCATGCTAAGCTCCTCAAAAGCCCTCCACTTGAGCTTGTCAGGAGAAAATTAGGATGCTATGAGTCTTCATGTAATGATCTCGTTGCTTCTGGGATTAATCAGTAAAAGACCCAGCATATATTTTGGTATCCACTAAGATCTCCTTTGTGCTGGAGGCTTGTAATTATAACCATCAAGTAGATGTTAAAATGGAACAACGGCAACAGGTGCATCAGGGTTGAAGCTTTCTTGAATTGTTTATCTGGTAAAATTTTTCTTGCTGAGCCTCATCCATCAGTATCAAGCCTCTATGAAATACCTCTAGAATGGCTTTCAAATCTAGACTTCAGTGTTTATAAGGGATAATTTTACTGTCTAATGATAATATGCATGCTAATAATCTCATTTATTCAAGAATGTGCATTATAATATAGTATTATTCCCTCACTTTTCAGCAATTCACACACACACATTATATATTTTGTGAGCACATAACCTTAGAGATTTCTTTCCACCCAAATGTCATATCTTTTTCAATATCTAGTTATTGTAATTTAGCTGGCACCTACACTGAAGCTCTTAGGAAGTTCTCATATGATTGATATCATAATCATTATCTCTGCTGAAAAATCCTACTAAAAATGACTTGATAATGGTTGTCACATATATAGTTCCTCTAAAAAAAACTGATTTGAAAAAGAGTTAAATACTTATAGCCATTTCTTTCATACCTAATGTATGTATTAACAAAAGTCCTAAAAATAAATTACATAAAATATATTTAGGAAATAATTTCACTAAGAAGGAATAACGTTGAATTTCATCTCAGGTATAGTTTTGTAATTATGTGTTTGAAGATCTTGAAGATAAATATTTGTTAATAAAATTCACCCAGATATCCATATTGATAAATACAGACAAAATCTTTTTGATAATACTACATATTCTGCAAAAAGCTGATAAACCCCAGTCACAAATTCACCAACAGCTTAATGTAACTGAAACAGATAAAAACGCCCCTCTGTTTTATATCCCAGATATGGATTATATTTTATATCTTGATATTGAGTTGTTGGGTTTAATCAATAAGCTTCAAACTTGTTTTCATGCATCATCATGCAGAGTGAAAAAAACAAACTAGGTGAGGGTTCATCATCTGATCTGAAGGAGCTGATACAAGGACACCTCACCCCAGGAGATGCAAAATTTCATAGTAAAATCCTAGAGGCCTTTCCTGGAGAAGCATACTTACCCTCTCCCTAAAAATGGTTGTAATCTGCTCTGGATACACAATATTATAAGTTAATTGTAGCACTTGATCATTAGCTAATTATTTCCATAAGTGGAGGAGAGGGAGGGAAGGAGCTTGGGCTTTATTTATTTATTTTTTTAAAAGATTGTATTTATTTGAGAGACAGAGGGAGACAGAGAGAGCACAAGCAGGGGGAGCAGCGGAGGGAGAAGCAGACTCTCCACTGGGCAGGAAGCCGGACGCGGGACTCAATCCCAGGACTCTGGGATCAGGACCCGAGTTGAAGGCAGACGCTTCACCGACTGAGCCCCCCAGGCGCCCCAGGAGCTTGGAATGAAGACAGCCACAGACACACACTCTGCTACATTCTGTTCAACCCTCCGGGCTTCGAACACTTGGCTGAGCAGCCTCACCTCCCTGGATGGCAGGTTCCTCTTGGTGTGTATCAGAAGGGTTATCTTTATGACACACAAATACAGAACCTCACTCACTCAACAAATAATAGCTTGTATCTCTTGTCTTTCAAATTATACTTTGTTCTCTTGATAGCCAAATATTTGTAAGTATTTTCATTGTCCTTCCCTTACTCAAATGCAGAGGGGGGTGGAAGAAGTGTCCTTCCTAAAGATGTTGGTGGGTGGTACCAAGGAAGGGGAGTGGGTGTTTGAAAGCAGGAGGATCATGACCATGACCGTGGAATGAACCCAGCGGTGTATCTTGGGTGGGAAGTGGCTCCTTCATCAACCAACTGAAGATGAGATCCTTCTGCAAGTAAGACGCCAAATGTTATAATCTTCCAAGTGTTTAAGTGAATGGTTGCACAGCATTATGAGTTATCTCTATGGAAGGTTTTTATTCCCTGGTTAAGGAAAATCTATAAAATCTATCATCCTTCAGACTCCCAAATAAAATAGCTTTAAGAACATAAGGGTCACTTTGTTTCATCTCCAGAGTGTTTCTCTGTACAGGCGGAATAGGGTACAGTTACTGCAAAACCAAAAATGAAATTTAAAACATAAAAATAAAAACAAGAGAACAGGTTCTGTGCAAAGTCGTATTTGCACGGACATGACGTTCTGCACATCTTCATTTTATGGCGGTGCTAGCATGGAAGACATTAGGAGAAGTAGGGGAAAAATGAAGGGGGTATCGGAGGGGAGATGAACCATGAGAGACGATGGACTCTGAGAAACACACTGAGGGTTCTAGGGGGGGGGTGGGGGATGGGTTAGCCCGGTGATGGGTATTAAAGAGGGCACGTTCTGCGTGGAGCACTGGGTGTTATACGCAAACAATGAATCATGGAACACTACATCAAAAACTAATGATGTAATGTATGGTGATTAACATAATAAAATTAAATTAAATTAAAAAAAATAATCTGGTTTGTTTGCTTGTCAGGACAGTAATGAAGAGCTCGGTCCCGCCCACAATGCCCATAAAGCAACAGGCTGTGGAGCCAAGGTGTATAATTGACATTTGTTCTCAGGGCCCTCTGGCCAATCCAATGGTATCACTGTTATGGCACCAATAATAATCACCTTTTTTGAACATATGTTTGCCCACTTTTAATTATGATGTTGTTCTATTTCTTTCAACAAGAAATCGATGCCCTCAGTGTATCACTTTTATTGAATTTGATTTATGTCAAGGAAGTAATTTCATGCTCTGAAATTAAGATAAAAGCAAAGCCAAATTAGAAACCCTCGCCCTTTGGGGCTTTTTATCTTCTTCATTTTAACTTGAACTTTGTAAAATTATTAGATGACTTGCAATGGAAGTATATTTAATGTTATTTTCTTAGAATTATATATTTTAATTTTAAATCCTAAGGTAGAAAGAAACTCTGAAATATCTGATTTCTGCTCAATGATGTAAAGTTGTAGCATAGGGGCGCCTGGGTGGCTCAGTCGGTTAAGCGGCTGCCTTCAGCTCAGGTCATGATCCCAGGGTCCTGGGATCGAGTCCCACATCGGGCTCCCTGCTCAGTGGAGAGCCTGCTTCTCCCTCTCCCACTGCCTGCCTCTCTGCCTACTTGTGCTCTCTTTCTGTCAAATAAATAAATAAAATTTAAAAAATAAATAAATAAAAAATAAAGTTGTAGCATAGAGGACACATCCAGTAGAATGTTAGATCCCATCTAAATATAACCAGAAAAGGGGATAATTAAATACAACTCTATCTTTGATTGTAACAGTAACTTATTTTAATGTCTATTCTAAATATTTTCCCTCCTAAATTAACCTGGTTTAAACTTAATGATATGGTGATTAAAGGGAAAAAAATACTCACATTGAAACAAAATCTACATAACGGCATGGCAAATAGTTCCATTATTCCAATTATAGCTTCCATTATGCTACATTTACAATGATATAGGTACATAACAGTAGAGTGGGGAAGAACATAAAGAGGTGGGTTCTCTGTCTTGCTCTCCCATCAAAGTAGACCATGGCCCTTAGGTGACTAAAAAGAAGGAAAAACTAGAAATAAACTGCAACTCAAGCAAACAAGCAAACAAAAACTGAATGATTTTCCAGCAATCTTCGAATCTCATCACACCACCCCAGCCAACCCCCACGTTCTTGGCCGTGATCAATTTCCATGCACCATCTTGGGTGTTGTGGCTCATGAGAAGGACAAGAGGTAGTGTGGAGACAATGCAAGAGGGTGGATTAGGGTTTGGATCAAATATGGGAGAATCACAATTATTTTTAAAAATTATCTTTTGCCTATGGAACAGTCAGCAGAGATGAGACAGTTCGTATTACCTATTTTGGTTGGGGCCTCACAATTTGGTTTCAGCCCCACTAAGAAGCAGAGACTGCTATCACCCTGTCAAACTCCTATAAGGAAAGCAATGCTCAGAGTAGTGGTTTGAGGTCCCACAGCACAGGAATAAGTGGCAGGGCCAGCATCTGGCCTGGAAGCCAGGCACCTTCCTCAGTGGTGCAATGCCCCACTCCATAGGTGTGTACACTTTGAAGAAAAGAACAATACCCAAAGTGCTTCTTTTTCCTTTGCCTTAAGCAAGGATTGAACAAAAAGTTACCATCAGAAGTTGAACACAGGCTTTAAACCCTTCAATTCTTTTAGCCACATCGTTTTATTGTCCTAAACACAAACAATGTTGTGTTCACCAAAAGGCATAAAAAAATCCCAGCATTCCCAAGGGATTTCACTGAGAAAAGATGTGACGAACACAGTGAATGACATGTCCAAAATGTTGTCAAAGAAATAAAACCACGCATTTATAAATGCCTCCCCATCATCATTCATTTATGGTGCAACAAGTTACTTAGTTGAGTTCTGGATCATTTCTGAAGCTTAGCAATGGCTCAGAGAACATCGGATTACATGCGAACATGAGAAATGCCAGGTCCTAGGACAATTACAGGGAGCCTGAGAAGGCAAGGCTTTTCAAGGAAACTAGGTCATGAACGAGAGTACTGCCCTCATCCTTAGAAAGCTGGATGTCCTTGTCTCTTCCAAGACAAGACGAGGCACACTTCTCCCCTGTGGGAAGGAACAGGGATGAAAATCTCTGGCTCATGGGAAGGTGTTCTGTCAAAAATACGTTGCATGTGTATCGTGAATACAGACTTTGTTCTCTCTGGACATTTCATTTTGAATATGATAAGCCATTTTAATGCAGATTAACAGATTTACTTTCTAAATATACTCAGATTAAGCTAATTTGGTCAATCCCGTTCAGCTTCCCACGAGGTGACAATGCACAGTCCAGAGGTTTCAGCGGAGGGAAATACCAGTAAATTACTATTTATCTTCTCTGAGACTAGTCACATGGAAGACCATATAGTCCTTCAGCCTTTTGATTTGCTAATATAATATAAGTGATGATTGAAGTATTAGAGATTCTTGAGTTGGTAGAGAGAATAATGTGAAAACTCATGACAGGTGTTTCTAAATATCTGCAATATTGTCAAAAGAATCAAGACATACTTTTGTGTCACTCTCCAGAAGAAAATTAGCTATTATGCAGTAAATTTGTTACCTTTAAGAAAAATTTTAACAGTCATACTCTACAATAGAACTGTCTGCTTTGTGAAGTTAAGGTACTTATCACCAGAAATAATCAAGCAGATGCTGGAAAAGCATATATTAGAAATGCAGAAGAACTGACTCCTGGACTTTTAATAATGTGGAATTTGATAACATTTTCGACTCAGTATGTCACCCAATTCATATCTTTCTCATATAATTATAAAACTTAATTATTATATTTCCCTGCTGCCATTTCACATTTTCATTTCATTCATTCAAGTAACAAAGTTTTGTGGATCCAGACTCTGTTTTAGATATTAATGATATGTGAGAAAATGATGTATAGGAAAAACTTCTAAAATTGTATGGAATACAGGTGTCCATGAGAAAGAAGAGGGCTTTCATAGATAAGGATCTTATGTGAAGCTTTGATGTTTTCCTGTTTGGGGGGAATCACACACTCATTAATTAACTCACAGATTACAAGTAAAACGAGAATTCATCATATGTGAAGCAGAGGACTCAAGAAAATTCAACTTCACTGGGATGTTGGTAGCTGACATGCTTGCAGGTGGTCTGAGAGTTTCATTTTGAGAGACACAGGCCTGTACGAAACAGTAATCTACTAGAGTCTACATAAAGTATAACACAATAGAAAATTTCACAGATAAAATGTGGAATTTGATTGATTTTTGCAAATATATTTCAAGGACAAGTTTCTTCAAAACCAGCAGGAAAATAACTTTCTTAAGCTGAAATTATCTGCATTATTGGTATTTCTATCCCATCCTGAAACATTCTAAATCACTTTTCAAGATGCTTGAATGTGTGTACATTAAATAACTTGAGACTACCCATTTTTTTCATTCGTTTTCATTTAGCTAAAAACATTTATCCTCCCCCCAAAATTGTGCTGACACAATAACTAAACAGTTTTGCCTCTGTGAACTTCCTCTTTTCTATCCCTTTTTGGTATATGGGCGACACAGCAAAGGTGAAGTTCTTGTTCAAATATGAGTTGAGTGTAATATCATTCCCCAGCTGACATCTATGTAAACTCCCATAGCTACCAAATCTATGTTTGCCTTAAGTAAGTGATAAGGTTAATAGGATGATTTATTTGAAAAGGAAAAATAATTTAGTGTGTCTCTATTTTGGAAGCCGTGGCAGTAATTTATGAGGAAAGAATAAATCATACATTTTCCCCCATCTTCTTCTATCCTGAGGAGCAGAAGCCATCATTATCCTAAGATCTGAAATCACCTTACATGCTGTATATATGTCATATCTCCTCCAAATATGTAATTAATTTTTGCCAAGGATCAAACTAGTTTTTGCCCAGGTGAAAGAAGATACCAATGTGTCCTTTGAGTCAATTATGCTGTTTCCAGAAACTGGGGTGGGGGGGTTATCCTTGGGATTGTTCTCGAGTAGTGAACCGGAAGGTGGCTTGCATCGTGGCAAAGAATGCATACCAGCACCCACATGACCCCTGGTAGGAACATGAATGTGAGTGACAAACAGGGATACCTAAAAAGTAGGAATAAGTAAGTGTAGAATGGGCTTCTTTCCACCAAGAGGTTATATACTTGGAAGATTTGTGCTGCAGATGGAAGAGCGATGAATAGAACAATCAGAAAGGAAACCTACCATATGAGCCCAGGTTATTGCATTCGTCTGACAAGAAGTACACAACATGCATTTGGCTAGGAGATATGTAAGTTATAATCAAGAAGCTACATATGCATGGTAGGAAATATGTTTTTGTGGGTAGTAGACATAGAATATACCAATTTAGAGGATTTAGCAAGCAACTTCCTTGTCAGAAAATATGAAGATGAGATACAGAGAAGAGTCTCCATTCCTGAAACTGTACGAACTACTCCTATAAGGAACATAGCTGAAGTCTGAACAAATAAACAAACATTTCTACTAAGAACAGAATGGCAAGGACATCTCATTCCTAGGGGACTCCAATTAGAGATTCCTTGCTCCTAACAACACTGTAATGAAGAGTTAAACAAACCACATGCAAATTCAGCACAGCATAATCTGAAACTGAACTCACTTGTTGACTGTGCCACAATTACTGCCCTTGCACCTTGCACTGTTAGGTCAAGTGCATGTAGAGAATGTAGCTCACGTAAGACAGCCTCTGAGAACGCTCCAACTATACTCAGTGACTTGAATAATCCGTGTGTCCAAGCTTTTGCTTCGAAAGGACAAGGGGCACCAGAACCTGATACAATGAAGAACTTAGCAGGAGAGGTGTTGAGCTGAGGCATGTATTTAGTGATACATTTTTATTGCTAAGTGTGGGTGGAGGACATCAATACTAATTCTCTCAGTATATACTTTCATGGGGTTATTATATACCTATGGCTTTGGGGGGTAAACTGCTATTTAAAATTCTCCCACATGTGATGGTGATCTTCTCCATTGTTTTACTCAAAACTTTTCTCTTTCTTCATACTTGTAAGTTTCTGGTTTGTTCATTAAATATACTAAAAACCATAAGATCCAAACAATGGATCTCATCTAATCCATGATTAGCAAGCATCCAAACTCCTCTCATTCTTCAATTGGATAACCTAAGTATGTGTCTCTTTCTCATCTTCTCTACCCTCTATCCACTTTTTCCTCCATTTTTTAAAGTCATTCACTACTTCAGACTGACACAACAATGGGAAACACTATAAAGTAAAAATTTCTTTGGTGTATGCATGCATTAGGTGATGGGAACGTCCAGATATTAACTAAAATAAGGATGTATGACTTCTGCATTACTGAGAGAGGCTTTATACAAATTAGCATCAGTCTTGGTTTTCTCAAAGACTTTCACCCATGAAACTTTTTCCAAAAGGAAACCAAGTACAACATCTGCAGAGTCCATCACCCAAATTTTCATTAACAAGTATGGATTGATAATTGTGAATTTCCACCTTTGGAAACAAGATTTGTGAGTAAGAATCTCAGCTTAAATCCAGAGGCTCTGCTACCTATTAGTAAGAATGCAGTTTTACCAGAATAGAACATACAGCATTGTTCTCCAAACAAGGGGTAGTTGAAAACTAGCAAACAATTTTAAGGCTTTTTCTGAAATTTGCCAATTCAATGGTGAATTACTTTTTAAGTAAGTAGCCCAAAGTCGATTTAATGATGACTATCATATCATCAGTAATAAAAATGTAAATTCCTTGAAAGTTTACTGCCTGTCACTGAAGCCTAATTATACCATGAATGGATCTGTGATATTTCCTCTTTTGCTATGCCCCTCATTTGATATGTCTATGTGTAACTTATAACTTGGGTGGAGACTCATGTTCCAAGGAATGCTCCCTTCTTCCTAAGATATAGTAAAGGGCTCCTACTCATTACTTAGAGGAGTTAAATATTTGTATCTAAACTCTCTCATTTTGGGCGCCTGGGTGGCTCAGTTGGTTAGGCGACTGCCTTCGGCTCAGGTCATGATCCTGCAGTCCCGAGATCGAGTCCCGCATCGGGCTCCCTGCTCGGCGGGGAGTCTGCTTCTCCCTCTGACCCTCCCCCCCTCATGTGCTCTCTCTCTCTCTCTCATTCTCTCTCTCAAATAAATAAAAAATCTTTAAACTCTCTCAAATTTTTTGGCTGTTTAGAGTATTGGGTTTTCCAAATTCATGTAGAAGCTTGTCCAAATTTCATATCCTTCTACTTTTATGTCCATTTCCTAGTTCTATATTTCAAATATACTCTCATATACTTTTTTCTTACATACACTTTTTTTATTTCCTGAAGTTAAAGAGAGATTTTAGTGTATACAAGTGTCTTGATAGTTAAGTAGTCCTTAGAAACCCCAGTGGGGGGCACCTGAGTGGCTCAGTTGGTTAAGCAACTGCCATAGGCTCAGGTCATGATCCTGGAGTCCTGGGATTGAGTCCCACATGGGGCTCTCTTCTCAGCAGGGAGTCTGCTTCTCCCTCTGACCCTCATGTGCTCTCTCTCTCTCATTCTCTCTCTCAAAAAAATAAACAAAATCTTAAAAAAAAAAACTATCATCCTTCTTTGACTTATCATGGTTCCCAATTACAGTCGAGTTTGCAAATTGTGGCCCACAGGCCGAATATGGTCAGCAGACATAACATATTATGTAGCCTTTTATAATGATTAATAAAATTATTAGGTTAGTTGCCAATATTTTAAATGAAAATTTTACCCAAAAGTCTCATTATCCGGCTTTTCTGGAAAACACCAGAATATATGATGTCAGTGGGTTTGCAATTTTGCATGGCACCATCACTGGGAATTGCATGAGGAATCCACTCCCCGAGTCAGCACAATTTCCAACGGTCCTGCTTTTTAGTATCTGGCCTGCTCTACCATTTGTCTATTCTTGGTCTTTCTTTTACTGGAATTTCTGAGTTCAATCAAGTATGACCTCTTCGGCAAGCCTAAGAGGTCATAGCCTTAGACCCCCCTCACTGGTCTAAATGTCCTCTTAATGACCCTGTACCTAGCACTTTACTTATTATTATCATAGAAAGGATAGCCTTGCAATTATATTATTATTATCTTATATTATATTTACCCATTAATACTCATTAATTTTCCACCAATACAATAGAATTTCTGAAGAACTGGGCTGAGTTCCTCTTTAAATTCCAAATACCTGATAAAGAATAGGCATTCAATTAATATTTATTATTTGATTGAATGAAAATATCTTCTAATAAGATACAACATTTAACGGGACAGGTGTAATCAATTGTATATGGATTCCTTAATTGATTAACAAAAGGTTTTGACAATTTTTATCCCTTATGAAGAACATGCAATGTGGCTGTCAGGATTATGAATTAGTAACACTATTGGCAAAATTGATACATTACATATTTACTTAATTTCCTTTGGACCCACATTCCATTTTTCTGCAGTATTTTATTTTCAAACTATAGGCTCACTTTATCAAATCACAATTTAATGTTTATTTTAGATACATGAAATTATTTCAAAATCATATTTATGAGTATTTGAAAAGTGTTGTGAAGTTATAGTGATGAGCTATATTATCTTCTGGCTTCAATCTCTCTGATAGATTTCTGCCTGTCATTCTGCAAATGTTCCTGGAAGATACTCTGTTGAACAGAAAGAAGTCATTTATTTCCAAATGAATCATTGTGTGATGATGCGGTTACTTTCAAAATAATCACACAAACTCAAAAAAAATTGACCTCTACATTCCAAAGCAAATGCAATCACAGTGATGATGGTAACAACATTAGCAATAACAATAATACAATTTCTGACATTTGTAAAATGCTGGGTGGCTTATAATGTTTGCACAAATATTCTCTCAAGTTTCACAAAGACCCTTTGAAGGATTTTTTTTTTTAATTTTATTTATTTTTTGACAGAGAGAGACACTGAAAGAGGGAACACAAGCAGGGGGGTGGGAGAGGGAGAAGCAGACTCCCACAGAGCAGGGAGCCCGATGCGGGGCTCGATCCCAGGACCCTGGGATCATGACCCGAGCCGAAGGCAGTCGCTTAACGACTGAGCCACCCAGGCGCCCCTTTGAAGGATTTTAACTATTCCCATTGCGGCGGTCAAAGAAATGAAGGCAAAGACAGACTGAATGATTTTCCTAGAGTCATCGTAATTTTCACAACTAGGAAGTAAATCGAATCTTCTGATCCTAAAGTTGTTATTTCTTTGCCATATTACTCTAACTTGACATTGGCATGTACTGTTCTCAACCATGATTAGTCTGAAAGAACTCTATATTCTTTTGCTCAGTTGAGGAGGAGCAAGTAGTTCAGCACATATTTCCCCTGAAGTGTGGTGTTAAGCCACATGGGGTAATACTTGGAAGTGAAAATTTCTGGGCCCTGAACCAAACCTATGAAATCGGGATGCCCAGGATATTCTCATATGCAGGGAGAGTTTTCTGCCTCACACTAGTGGTCAACAAATGGATTATAATTCTCCTGAATTATCGATCCCCTTAATTCCTCAGAGCAGATGGTCAACTAGAGTATAAACAGCCTCACACATTTACTTTAATAAGCCTTACAAATAGTGTAATCCCTGCGTGTAGCACATTTTATAAATGGGTGGGAATCACTATTATCCACCCTAAATTTTGAGAAGCACTGATATTGAGAGAAAGAAAAAAAGATGCAATGGTTATGATAATCCCTACTTTTCGTGATTATACAGCCTGTTGCGTTTTTTTAAGTATCATAATAAACCCAAAGCAGGTATTATGCTTTGTAGTTTCAGAAATCATTTAATGTATCTTGTCTCATTTGTTTTCCATAGTTCAAAGAGGCTTAGGATACTGTTCAGAATCATTTTGGAAAGAGCAAAACAGGAGTTTCAAGCCAAGCCTTGGGACAGGGAATGCAGGGCCATCCTAAAGACCAATTGGCATTCATGCTCAACTTAAACTGTACATAACTGATTACCTGCAAAAGGTCAGTAAGTTACAAGTAGTTATGAATTAAAGCTTTTGATGGATTTGGTAATGGTGGCAATTTTTATATAAATGAAGTGTTTTATGTTTTCCTTCCTGGTCCTGACCCCTCTCCTTTTCCGTCCCCCACCAACTGCCAAAAGCAGCGGGTATGAAATAGAAAAATTGATTATTCTTGAGGGGTAGATTGAAAAGATTCAAGTTCATATCCTACATCCTGACATATACACACACACACGGACAGAAGAGAAAAGGAGAAGGGGAGGGTATCACACTGCTCTAGGCTTGAAATATTTTCTGATATAGGAAATTCATCAGCATCAACCCAATTGCCAGCTTGAGACTTAGCAAATTTACTCGCTTCCCTTAATCAGTACCCTCTTCCTGCTATGCAAATCTTGATAAAATCCCTTACAAAGCTGGCCTCTTTTAAACTCATGTACCATAGGTGAGCCATATTAATTGGATTTTTTAATTATGGATTCTATGTGCAAGCTTCACCAATGAGCAACTATTATTATATTGCAGCGCTCTTACTTTTAAATAGACTCTGTAATAACTCTGAAAGCTGTGTAAAGTAAAATTAAATCCTTATCCATAGACAATTGCTTTAGCACTTGTTCTTGTGTTCGGAAAGTACCAAGGTTAGGTTGATATTATTCATTTTGAATATAAATTAAAAGCTCCATTTATTTGCATTTTTATTCCAATGTACCCTGAATGCAAAGAATTAAGATGTAGAAAGACAATCAAAATATAATGGTAGTGGCAAAGAACGGTAAGCGACTTCTTAAAATAGATTTTCTACATAAACTGCAAACAGATCTTTGGGTACTCAATTTGCCATTAGAAAATAAACCTCTGATTTAATAACTATAGTACTTAATAATTGGTGAGCTATTCTTTTTTCCATTGTCTGTTCCTTAGTTTCCTTGTATGTTACTAAGAACACAGTCTTTACTTTCATGTGAACTTAAATTGATCTCCAAATTTAAAATAACTGAGACAAACACACGGCAGGAGAGAGGATCATAAAATAGCATTGTGGGTCTATGAAGAAATGATATTAATAGTGATATATTATCAACAGGGTGGCTATAAAGTCTATAAATGTAGAAAAGTATCTCTTTTCAACCCTTCTCATCATTTCTTCTGGGAAATGCTAAATGTGCAGGGCATTCAGTAAAAATTAGAGACAAAAATCATCTTTGGTAACACATCACAGACGTTTATGCACAGATAAATGAAAATACTGCATTAACGCACTGTGTTCAATGCAACTTTTGAGAATACATTAAAACCAGGCATTGGTGCCAAGGGACGATATATCAACAGAATCTTTTACTGTGAAGCATTTATTAGATCTATTTGCCCATGTTTCCAGACATTAAGGCCACATTGTATAATGAATTTTCTAAGAGTTTGATTGCTTAAAATACACACTTCAATGCATTAGCATTATTAAAATTGAGCTGGATCCTAAAACTAATTAAATATTGAGTAGATCACTATGGTGTCCACGTCTGCAACCACCATTTTTCTGTCCTCAGAAATCTTTGCTTGTTCCAAATTACACACAAAACATAAAATCTTTCACCTTGGCAGTTTGACCATCCAAATTGTATTCACATATTAAGTTCCCGAACATACTGCTCATGATTTTCTACCGTGTCTCCTCCATCCCCTCATCTGGTTGACACATTATTTAACACATAACTCCTGCTCATTGCTGCCTCTGCATTTTTGCTTATCGTACTTAATTTTACTGGAATTAGAGTTATTAAGTTAAATTAAGATATTCTTAAGTTCCCTAAGTGTGAACATGCCCCCAAAGTGATGAAACCACTCCTTCTATGTCCTCAAAGCATTTTTTTTTAAGATTTACTTATTTGAGAGAGAGTGTGCACCTGTGTGCAAGTGTGGGAGGGGCAGAGGGAGAGAGATACTCAAGCAGACTCCTTGCTGAGCGTGGAGCCCAAAGCGGGACTAGATCCCAGGACCCTGGGACCATGACCTGAGCCGAAGGCAGAGGCTTAACGACTGAGCCACCCAGGCGCCCCAATATGTGGTCTTTTATGACTGGCTTCTTTCACTTAGCATAATGTCTTCAACATTTATTCATGTTGCAGCATACACATTCACTTACTTTATTGTTATATTGCATCCCTTGTGTGGGGATACCATAGTATATTTGGACATTTAGCTTGTTTCTATTTTTGGTTATTATGAATAATAACAATAATGTGTAAATTTTTTTGTATAGCCACATGATTTCCTTTCTCTTGGGTGCATAGCTGAGTGGAATTGCTAGGTCACATGGTCACTTGTAGCTTAAAATTTTGGGTAACTGCCAAAATGTTTTCTGGAGTATCTAAGCCATTTTATATTTCCAACAGCAATTCCAAGGGGGTCTACTTCATTCACATTCAACATTTAATCTGTCTTTTTGATTATAATCTTCCTAGTGTATATGAAGCTACATCTTATTGTGGTTTTGATTTGCCTTTCCCTAATGACTAATTAAGGCATATGTCCATGTGTTTATAGCCTTTAAAAATATTTTCTTAACCATTTTATTTATTCTTCTTTGTAGAAATAGCTACTTCTCATTTGTATATTTTTAAGAGTTCTTTTTCTTCATATTATTGAGTTTTGAAAGTTCTTTACTACATAATTAGGATACAAGTTTTCCTCATATACGTAAATGGCATATGTTTTTTTTTTTCTTTTCCCAATCCTTGGTTGTCTTTCCACTTTCTTGATGATGTCCTCTGAAGCACGAAAGGTTTAATTCTGATAAAGTAAATTTATGTATTTTTATTTTCTTGTTTGTGTGTTTGTTGGATTGCTGGATTATATGGTAGATCCATTTTTATTTTTTTGAGGAATCTACATACTGTTTTCCAAAATAGCTGCACAAATTTGTATTCCTACCAACAGTGTAGTATGCAAGGGTCCCCTTTACTCCCCAACCCTGTTATATCTTATCTTTTTAGTATGTCCCCTGAACATATTTATAATAGATGCTTTGAAGATTTTATCTGCTGAACCTAATATCTGGGCCTTCTCAAAGCAGTTCCTGTGCTTGTTTGTTTGTTTTTCTTTCAATCAGTTTGGTCACACTTTATTCTTTATGTGCATATCTTAGAATTTGTTTTGTTTTGTTTTGTTTTGCTAAGAACTAGAGATTCCAGGAAATATATCGTGAGAAATCTGGATACTGAGACCCCACTCCTCACCAGGGTTTTTTTATGTTGTTTGCATGTCTCTTTCTTTACTGACTGGAACTGACTATTTTGGTGAAGCTTATTTCCTCCACAGCACACAGCCTCTGATACTGGTCCTCAAAGAGCGCAGCCCTGGAAATGTGCACAGTCACTCTGGGCTGCGATTTTACTAAGGCATCTTTAATTATTTCCTCCCCCAATTTCTCTACCTCTGCAGGTGTCACATCCAGCTGCTACCCTCCAATAATTCCTATCCAGTTACTCTATTTTTCTGGACAATGCTCAGGGGGTTGATATTCCTTCACAGTTTGATCCAATTACATTTGAGTCACTTTCAGGGGCAATCTTAAAAGCCAGTCTTGGAGGTTTGTTCTGACTGCAGGTACTAAGCTTTTCTTAGCTCTTTTCCTGTTTCTCTTAGATAAACTTCTAGCTGGTTTGTGCTTTAACGTTTTGCTCTCATGAAGCTACTCCTCCCTGCCCTCCTGCCCCCGTCCCTTTGAATTTCTTACCACCAAAAACCCCACTGACTTTGATATGGCTCTTAGGGTTGAACTTCCATACATTTTTTCCCCCAAATAAATTCAATCCCACTGGTATGATAAGCAAAGCTCTCTGTTGTTACCATTCCCAGACCAAACCAAAATTATCAGTGCTCAGAAACTGCAGACATGATATCGTTCCTCTTCTGCTTTATATACAGTGTGCTGAGGAGTGGTGGTGGCCTCTGGTCTCTTCAGCTCGCATCTCAGCATGGAGCCTTGACCATTCTCAGGGCCGTGGTGAGGACGATCAGGGCCCCTTATTCTCAGCCTGCCACACCTGGGGTAGAGCCTGCACCCTGGAGTGCTGGCTTGGTGAAGGAAGGGAAAACCCAGTCTTCTCCTGGCTCTTGCCTGGAGAGCTACCGCAACATGGAGCCAAAGGGGAGAGAAGCACTGACAATGTGCCCCCCCGGAGCACACTGTAGCCCTAGACTGAGAAGTGTGGGGAGCAGGAAGGCCGCATTCTGCACCCATCCGCAGCAGAATTCTTGCCCGCAGAGAAGAGGGGAAGAAGTGTGTAAGTTGTGGCTCAAACACCAGATTTTTCCTGTTCTTATCAACAGTCAGTACATTTTCTTGAATGCTTTTTTTTCTATTTGTGGAATGTCCTTTAGACAATTTCTTGAGGCTGTAAATGGCTGGTTTTTGTTTTGTTTTCATGAGTTATTGTCATTTTGCTGGGGACCAGGTCCATGGAGCTCCTCATATCATCATTCTAGAAGTCATTTATCAATTTTTATAACACATTTTAAATCTCCTTATTGTCATATAGCTCTTAGATACTGTGAGCGTCATCCTGACATTGGCTGTTACACCTCAACTGCTTTTTCATACCTGAAATGACGGACCAGAGTGCATAGTGCTTTCTACACATTATGGACTCAATGCATGTTTTTTGAGTTAAATGTATGGCACAGGATCAAAGATCTGCTTTAAAATTTCTTGATTGTTTAAAGCGGGGCTGTGATGTCAAAGAAAATTTCTAATAATTATTGGGACTTAACTAATGCGGTTTACTAGCAGATGACTACAGAGTATGTGAAAAAGCATCATGAGAATAGGGGCCCTGATCGTCCTCACCACGGCCCTGAGAATGGTCAAGGCTCCATGCTGAGATGCGAGCTGAAGAGACCAGAGGCCACCACCACTCCTCAGCACACTGTATATGGTCAGAGAACCACTGAAGAACACGTAAAGATGTGCCCACTGCTATTGCCATCAGCAAACACCCAACGAGAGGCTTACTCTGTGAGGCACATTAAGGAGTGCGGCACATGCTCTACGACAAAGCCATGTTGAGGAGCCTGATTAGTCAGGCGAGTTAAATTGATCGTCTAAGTCACTGCTGAGAGTAAAACAAAGCTCCCGAGGGAGAATATCACTCATCGTATTCCACAATTGGAAGAAGCCATATTTATTTCCTATTACTGCTTCAAAAAATATCACAAATGTGGTGGCTTAAAACATCGCATGCTTATTATCTTACAGTTATGTTGGCTATAGCTCCAACACCGGTCTCACGGGGCTCAAGCTGTTAGCAAGCAAGGCTATCTATGTTCTTTCCTGGAGGCTCAAGGGGAAAATCTGTTTCACGGCCGTTCCTAACTTTTGCAAGCTTCCTGTGCTCCTTGGCTTGCGGCGTCCATCTTCAAACTCAGCAGCATCGGGAGAAACCCCTACCTGATCACACCACTCCAACTTTCTCCCCTGTCTCCCTCTTCCACTTAGTGTCCTTATGATCACATCAGGCCCAAACGGAAAATCCAAGATGATCTTCTTTTTTTAAGGTTGGCTGATTAGCGAACTTAATTCTATCTGCAAGATAAACTCCTATATTCTATATAAGGGAACATAGTCACAGATTCTAGGAATCAGGGCATGGATGTCTTTTGGAGGCCATTATTCTGCTGACTGCAGATACTCTAGATGTCCACTTTGTGTTTCTGTGTTCCATTCCTGCCCTGTTAAGAATGGGAGAAATAATAGTTTCCACTGATCTTGTATTTCACCTATAGATGACAGAATTGTTATTAAATTGTTCTTGCACAGTAGTTCTGCAGGTGGATATTATGAATATAAAATTTTCACAAGAGTTTACCCATATTTCTTCAAAAGTCTAGAGTTCCTCACACATTATACCTTTGAATTTTAACCTTGTTTTAGTGAACATTTTCAGATGAACCATTATTTGAGATAGTTTCCTTTCCCTAATTAATTTAGAATTAGTTGGCTATGACTTTACATTTTGCTGTTTCCCAGACTCTTGTACAAATTGATTCACTCATACATTTTTCTCCATGATGTGATTATCCATTTGTTGAGTGTGACTTTTGAGGAACTGTTTTATTTTTCTTCTTCCTCTTCTTTTTAATTTTAAATTTCATCATCTTGACAAATACAATACAAAGGATTCAGGGTTTGTGCTATATTACCATCATCATCATCATCACCACCATTAACCAGTGTAACAAGCAAATTTTACTAAATAATATGCCCATAAGTTCTTTCCATACGTTATAAAATTTTCCTTATAAAAGTCACAGGAGGTACTATTTTTTTTTATATCCACTTAAGCCATGACAAAATTGTAGCTCAGAGATGTTTAATGATTTTCCCCAATAGGGTACAACTTGAAAGTACATGCTTTTATTCCAATGACAAATCAGATCTCAAGTACAACCAGGAGAACTGCCAGCAGATGACTACAGAGTATGTGAAAAAGCATCATAATGGGTATCATGCATTTGAAATATAAAGTCAATATATTTTTCATATCCTGTAAATCTCGTTTTTCTGTGAGTCAACATCCTTCGTATCAATGGCATTCAAGCTTTATGGGGAGAGCAAGTCCAATTTAGAATAAAGGTGTCATTGCTCATGTTGAGATTCAAATTGGATGTTTTGAATCTTAAGCAAGAGCACGATCTTGGGAGTTAGGTTTTTCTAAAATTAAAATAATTTCCTAAATTCCAAAGGGTTTTCTGGCTAGAACAGAGGAAAGTTTTGAGTAGAGCTCTTAACTATAAATCCTGACATAGAGAGGGTGAAAGATATGGTATAAAGGAAGTTTCTATTCCATAGCAAAAAGTAAAGCCTTTCAGGACAATGGGGCCTTTGCCAAGAGGACAGATTCAGAAGGGATAAGACCAGGGTTAAAATTCTGTCTATGTTCCTAAGAATGTAACCTCTCCTCAAGTAGACCAAGGTCTAAAACGTGAGCCTTTGGAGCTTGAGGATCAAGATCCTATGGAAGTGAAAGGGTTGGCTAGCACAAGACATTAACAACTCAGCTGTGCTACTGTGATCTATGACCACATGAGGTGATTATCACAGAGGAGAAAGTGGCTTCATGTGTTTAGGCTGAGAAAGGGCTTGAGAGTGTCAGCTCTCTTCTTGTGCAGTCTGCACGTGACACTGAAAAAAATCTCTCTCTTCCAACGTACTCTGTGGGGTTCAAAGGGTTTCTGTGATCACAAGCCCACAGACCTGCTAGAGATTTCCTGGGGTGAGGACAAACTGAGAGTCAGCCCAGAGTAAGTCTGAATTACAAGGAGGGGGCAGGGCCAGGCTGAGAAACACAGGAGATTAGCAGAACCCGCTCGAGGCCAGACTGAGGAACTGGCCAGTTTTATGGGATGAATAGTCAGGTTTTATACAGGCAGAGAAGAGACAGCAGCTAATCTGTGACAGTGGAAGTTGTTGAGTAAAGACCGGTCCACATTTCAGCCAGAGGTCAGCAGAGGCCAGCAAACTCATCAACAAAAATCCCTGTTTCCCTAGCTCAGGTTGCATCCCTATACCACCAGGTAAGGATGAGATTCTATCGCTGTGGTATGTGTGGGGCTGGGATGTGTGCATGCTGGCCTGTGCAGGGGAGGGTTCTGGAGGAGGGGACTGCAGGGAGAAACCAGGAAAGCCTGATCATTCATCTAAATGAGATTGAGTCTGCCTTGAAAAGACCATGTTAAACTAGAAAAGGCTGACTTGAGTGGATAAGTTTACTTTTTAAATGGATCTTTGTTTTGCTTTACACCATTAAGTAGATCTGGGGATGTTCAGGATAGAGAAGCTCAGTCATTAAATCTGTAACATTGTCAAATTTGGCTCCCTTCTACACAGGAGCCTTCTAATACATTGTGCATCCGTGGAATATTCCTGGGAGTCGAGTAAAACAAGAAAGGATAAGACAGATAAAAGCATGACTTAGACAACCGGAAAGGGTCTTCCTGGCTTTTAAAAACCTGGGTTTGTTTTTTTGTTTGTTTTTTTACCATGTGACTTCTTAATGCCATGCTTCAGTGTTCCCTCTGCCTAAGAAACTGCTGTAAGAAATTCTATTGATCCGTGTTTGACAAAGATATAAACACACAATCCTGCTGGTAAACAGTTACACACTGAAAACTATGTTCTTAAACAGAACTTTATTACTGTTTTACTTAAGGATTTCTTTTTTGTAGTCTAAGCACTAGGCTTTCTAAAAGTGGCCACACATGCAACCACTGGAATCTGTAGGTGCTGGAAGTACCCTTTTCATCCATTTTTATGGCCCAACTTTACCTCAAATGGCTGCATTAAGTTCATATGGATGAGTCTAAAAATGTCACCAAGCGTCGGCACCCGAGGACTCATTTGAAAAGCAAGGGTTGAGTTTATACTCTCAAAAGTGACTCCTTTGGTGTGATGCTTGACCTCTGCCCTCTAAATAAGTATAATGTGTGCCTCACTTTCCTCAGTTCATGAATTGAGCAGACATACTGAATTAACAGCAGAACGCCAATTCATTAATTTACCTTGAGAAATGGACTCGCTGATCTCCCTCTAGTTATCCACTTGTCTCTGGGTACAAACTATACAGGGAGCCAAGGTTGTTATGGGAATGTTCTTGGTGAATTTAGAGTCACGGTAAGGGAAGCTCAGGATATACATCAAATGGCCACAGACCTGCTAGACTATGAAAGAATTTGGAATTCCTCTCCAAAATATCATGACATCAGTAGCATATAAATAAGAGAGATCATAGGCCAGGTCTCTGCTCTGTTTCTCTGTAGGACACCAAGTATTCGCTTTCAAGTTGTACTTCTTTTTTCTTACATTATTTTTTTAGTAATCTGAATTTTTTCCCTAGTTAAAATGATGATCCTGAAGTAGGAGTCCTCTTACTCCTTCATGGGGTCCCTTGCATAATGAACACAGGGAGAGAACAATATGCTAGCATTGCATTTCCATGCTTGTGACACAAAATATACCTGACAGCTAGGTAACGATGATCTCTGGGCCACCGTAGGTATACCGCTGGGACCAGCCATCAGGAAAACCAGTTTGCATACCCTCCCAAAATTTAAACTGCTAGTTTACAGGATGATGATTGCCTAAACACAAGAGTGCCTCTTAAATGTGAAGAATGATTCAATACACAGTACCTTTAAACGGTGATTTCTCTCTAGTAAATCGAAGGATTTTATAGGTGATTTTACTACTTGATGGAGCAATTGCATTAGACAGATCCTTACAACTAGTATTAGGAATCACTGTTCATTGATAACTTTATAATTTCAGATTCTTGTGCTCCTCTAAGAGAATGAGAGAAAAATATATGATTTAATTCACCAAAAAATTGAATAAAACGCAACATTTTAGAACTTCATCGGCTGTGTATAATGAGGTACATCTGTATGAGCAATGGTCTACTCACAATTACCAGCAGAGCACTAAAACACAAGTAAGCAAAATGGTAATGCAATGACTGTATTTATTTTTCCTTGCAGATTGGGTAATTTAAAATGCATTACTATAGAATTCCTGTTTCTTTATTAACGACTAGTAAACTGAATAGCTATTACATGGAAGGCGCTATTCTGGGCGAAGAAGAGACAAACAATAACAAGTGCTAAGACATAACACCCGTTAACATTTTGTGAGCGCTCTTCCCATGGACTAGCTCACTTAATTCTTGCAGAGATCTAGAAGGTCTGAAACAAGCCCTTCTCTCCTGGGTTCTTTGTAACTCCAGCAAGACTGACTGTGCAGGTGATGTGGTTTGGGAATAAAGGTGAGGTTAGGTGGGGTGGGGTCTGGAGCTGATGGCCAAGAAATAATTATTGAGACGTCTTTGGTACAAAAAAGGTGGTTTTATTAAAGCTTGGGGACAGGACCCCTGGGCAGAAGGAGCTGCTGCCCCGGGGTTGGTGGGGGTGGCTGACGATATACTAGGGGGTTGGGGGATTTTCATATGTTAAAGGAGACTCATGATACCAGAGATCTTGCCATTGTCAAGTTAAGGTTGTTTTTCCCTCTAGCAAGGCATTAACATAAAGAGAGTTTGGGAGTTTCCTGGAAGAATGTCACACATGTCCCACCCAGGAGTGGGGCTCTGGAGAGGTTGCAGGGTGTTAGCCGGTGCTTTGTCTGCAGCTCTCCTTCTGGTCCCTCATCAAAATCACATGGTCTAACACCTTCTTACAGGCCATCGCACCCCACCTTCCTAACGTCTCCTCAGTGCCTGTCAACATCATCCTACCGGGTACTTCCCCACAGTCCCTGTTAAAATGTTCTTAAAACACTTACGGGTAGTCCTACTCGAGTTAGTTATCCTATTGACTTCTGGGGCCGACTGAAGCCTTTATCCGTCCCTCAGTGCCCTCACCACCTACCAGTACACCCATCCTTCAGCCATTACTCAGGAAAGCAGCATTTCCAAAGGCCAGTTCACACATCATTGCTGAGCTTGTGGAGTCCTCCGTGTTATTTCTAAATAGATTCCCTGCTCTATTTGCATGTTCTAACATAAGAAATATATATACTTACTTCACTTTCAGCCCTTTTAGGACTTTTATAATCTTGTAATTTGTTAATCTTATAAATTGGAGATATTTGTTACTAGGTTCAAAGATATTATCACATTTCATTTAAATTCTTTTGGATTACAAAGGAAGAAGTTGGTTAGGGTAGATGAGCCCTAAAACAATTTTGTTTCTTGATATAATGTTGAACAAAATAGAGGACTACTAATTTAGAGATTAATACACTTAAGACATATATGTGTCTTGTGAATGTTTTTCATACATATATAAATACGTATGATGAGGGAACAGAAGGCTAGCTGAGGACAAAGGAGAAGCTGACACCCCATAATCCCGGCCAAGGGATATAAGTGACATTCCTCAGGCACCCCTGGCTGCCTAAAGGAAAAACAAATAGCTTACTTAGGAGATTAAAATCCTGGAAGACATGAGTCTCCTTCAGTTTACAAAGGTTTTAGCAATCTACAAGAACGAAGCATTTCTATCAATACCATAGCTTCTAGAAGGAAATGTAAACGTCCTTATAACCTGCAGCCCATTAACAGATACTTGAAGTGGGAAAAGTGTAATGTTCCTCCAGTAAGAGCCCAACTATCTTAATTTAATGCTTTGCTAGAAGGAAAAAAAAACACACTTTAAGTTGCAATGGTAAGACCTCTGGTATGTTGTAGGTCCTCTTTAGGATATGAAAGTTATTTTGAAAAGCTCCCTTTTCCTTACCTCCCCCAACCCCAGAGTATATAATCAGCCACTCCTCACAAACCCCAGGGCAGCAGCTCTTTCTGCCCACGGGGCCTGTCCCCAAGCTTTAATAAAACCACCATTATGTACCAAAGATGTCTCAAGAATTCTTTCTTGGTTGTGGGCTCTGGACCTCACCCCACCGAACCTCACTTATATTCTAAAACTCCATCACATAGACCTTCTTATTTTAAATATATACATGAAAGATGCTCCAGAAAAATCACGTGGATTCTGGTTGGGGATCATTTTTGATTTTTTATAAGCTATTAACATCATTCATCCCTTTCTTAATTGTCCAATAACGAATTCTCTCCATTAGTTTCAGAAACTTCTCTTGGCAAAAGCAACCAAATCAAACTCCAGCACTATAGCTGTTTCAATGGATTAAAATTACACTGAACAAATTACTGTGAAGGGTGAAGGCTGAAACACAGAGGTATAATTAACATATCAAAGAATCCTATTGCTCCGCAATTTATACAAATAAAAAGAGGAGAGCATTTTTGTGTTTTCCTTCTCTCTCATTGCAAAATTGTACCAATAGTTTCAAACAATTATTATCTCAGACATCAAAAAAAAGGAAACTTTTGATTTTTGTAATAATTTCTCTGAAGTGATTGCTGTGTTTGTATACAATTTAAACACTTTTAAGTAGACAAGGTCTTAGTCCTATATTCACTTGCCTAGGCCTCCTTTACAATATAGCTATGTTAAATAGAAAAGAAAAAAAAACCTCAAACCATAATAGGACATGTTCTTATATCCATAAAATCAATTTGATTTTCTCCTTGTTATGTATTCTGCTCAGGTCATGATCTTGGGGGCCTGGGATTGAGCCCTGTATTGGGCTCCCTGCTCAGCAGGAAGTCTGCTTTTCCCTCTCTTCTGCCCCTTCCTCCGCTTCTGCTCTTACTCTCTCTCTCTCTCTCTCTCTCTCTCTCTCTCCCTCTCTCTCTAATAAATAAATAAAATCTTTGGGAGAAAAAAAAAGCACTAAGAATATGCATAATTACCACAAGGTCATTTTGTACCATAAAGGGTAAAAGCTAGAGAATTCTACATTTCCAAAGAAGTTAGTCTTAAGATGAAGAGCCAAAAATGAGGTATATTTAATAATTTGACATGTAAAAACTAATGCTATCTGATAACACTTTCTTCTGCTTATCTAAAAGATGGAAATCATCTGGGCGCCTGGGTGGCTCAGTTGGTCGGGCGACTGCCTTCGGCTCAGGTCATGATCCTGGAGTCCCGGGATCGAGTCCCGCATCGGGCTCCCTGCTCAGCGGGGAGTCTGCTTCTCCCTCTGACCCTCTTCCCTCTCGTGCTCTGTATCTCTCATTCTCTCTCTCTCTCAAATAAATAAATAAAATCTTAAAAAAATAAAATAAAAGATGGAAATCATCTTAAAAGTTGTTAGGATTAGTGTACTCCTGTTCGGCAGTGACTCAAGGCTGTTTGACAATGATAATACCTAACACATATCAAATATTTAGTATGCACAACAGACTTGCCATTAGGATAAAAACAGCTGAATTTCAGAAATTGACTTAAGGTTCGAACTATTATTTCAATTAAAATTTTAAGTTATAAAATACTGTTAGTAGAGATGAAGAAAGGGAGCCATTATTGGTTAAGTGATATGCCCGGGGTCAGCTAGTTAATAGCGGAACCAGGAGGAGAGCCCCAGTCTGTCCAAGACCTCACCTTGATTCCGTCCTCCTGCTAATCAGATGGAGCAGGTTGGGATACAGAAAAAGCCCCATAGTGCCTGAATTTTTGCTGCAGTTCTGAAGCCTAGACAAGTGATCACTAACTGATCATTTAAGCTCTGTACCTTTGTCACCTCAACCACCACATGGGGATAATTACAACCGTGTTCGCTACTTCACAGACACACGTGCATGCGGTGGAAAGCTGAGAACAAGCACGTGCCTTGTGTCCCCAGAGTAGAATTTTGGCTGAAGGAGAACTGGCACTAACAAAAAGGCAAATTTGGAGGTTAGTAGAACCCCTCCGAAGAAAATACAAGCAGAATTTGAGAGAGTGGCATTCACACAATTTTCCTTTGAGATTTGGAGAGCGGGAGGCCTCAAGTCTTCCTTGGGTTCAGTATGAAAGGGAGCATTTCAAAGGAAGGCGGTTAGTAGGGTAAAGCGTTCTTCCCCGCACTTCAGAGCAGGGGAGGAGTGAGTGAGAGCAGCTGAGCAGCCCTGCGGGGAGACAAGGGAAGAACCCCGGGGAGGGGGTCCCCAGGGGCAGTACGCAAGTCCTAGGGGCCACATCACTGACTGGGCAGCTGGAAGGACACCTGAAGCTGCCCTGCGGAGGTCTGGTCAGGTACCCCAGAAGCACGTGGGGCTCTCTCCCCAGCAGGAAGCACAAAGCCCGGAAGGCTAGGACCATGAGCTGGGGATGCGGCTCAATTATTCACATCTTCTACAGAAGCAACTAGCAGAAGCCACTCTCAGCTTGCCCCAGAGGAAAGGAGGGCCAGGGGCCCTGCGGAGTTCAAGGGAAATCAAACCTCAGCATAACCCGGTGAAACACCTGTGTGCACAATTCCCTTGAAAAGGAAGCAGGAAAGGGTCGGACCTAAATGAGAGTTGGGCCATCTTGGAGTGCATGGGCCACCGTGGCTCTGGAGACAGAAGGGGCAACGGATGGGGTGGGGGAAGGGCAGAGCAGGGTCTCCAAGGAGCCCTCTTCGGGGTGCCCACTTCCAGGTGCCTCCAGAGAGGGGCGCTTGCAGGGAACCCACTTAAGGGAGGGGACACTCTGGGGTGTACACTAACGGGGAGCCACTTCCAGGGAACCTGCTTCCGAGTTGGTCGCTTCCACAGGGGGGCATTTCTGTGATACAGGCACTTCCGGGGGGGGTCCACTTCTGGGAGCCTGCTTGGTGAGGGAAGGGGCACTTCTGGGGTACCCACTCGCGGGGGTTGCATGGGCTGGGAGGAGCTACGGTGCGCACAAGGTGCTTGTGGGCAGCGCCTGATGCGCTAGAGGGAAACTGCCGGGGCAGATCCCCGGAAGACCACTAGCAGGTGCCCGGATGCAGGGGTGGTCGAGGAGGCACTAATATCTATGGAGACCCCAGGCCCAGTGCGCATGCGGGCCATCAGACATGGCGGTGCGCGGGAACACCTCGGGGCGCACAGGCCCGCTCCCGGATGATGACACCAAGGACAGACCCTGGCTGCGCGCCCTGGCCATGACTCAGTGGCGAAAGGCTAGAGCCTTTTGTATTACCGTTTTACTGAAAGGAACTGAAAAATGGTGAAACCAAAAAGTAGGAAAAAATTAAACTTGTGGGCAAAACCCCCCAGAAAAACAAAACAGAAGAAAATACACAACTCTCCCACCTGAATTAATATAATTTTAAAAAGGAATCTGCGGTTATGAATCCAACATTTAGATATTTAAAATAGAAATAATAGGGAGATTAGAAATAGGAGCCAAACAGACCTTGAGAAAACTGAAGGAAATGATCATTTCCACTCAGAATTTATGACTAAACTACAAAGCTGCCAAGAATAGCACAACTGGATGTACAGAAAAGGAGAAAGAAGAATAAATAGAGCCGAGACCCTGAAAATGAAGCAAAGAAGGAGATAAAAGCAATCAGAGAAAAGGACAAAGGAAATTTCCCACCCTAAAAAGGAAGAGAACTTAAAAGTCCAGGAAATGTTCATGGCATAAGAGATGTTCGTCATGTGCATATGGACATGGTGCTCCGTGATTCTGGTAAAACTGACCTATGCCCGCTGGAGGACACATCAGCAGTACTGTGGAAAAATACCCCCCCCCCAAGTACTCTTAACCAGTGACCTAAAGGACACATTTTCTTCAACGAAAAGTTGATTGGAAAAATGTAATAACTGTAAATGGGTGTAAATCACTGGAAAAATACAAATCCACGAGTTCATAGTGATCATATAAAAACACGGCAGGGTCGGGAGAAGAAGAGGAGGAGGAAAACAAAAACATGAAACGGAAAAATAGATAATTCACGGAAAAGAAATAAGCTTTTACTATTCCTTTTTACAGAGAACAGCATTTTATCCCTAGTTAATGAGAGAAGGTACCTCTCAGAAGAAGGCCAACTAACGTATTTAGATGGAATGATAGAATTAGAAAAAATCACCGTTTTGTAACCACTTATCAAGTCATTGATTAGGTTTTGGGACAGGACCATTATAAGGTAACAAAGTAAAACAGCACAGGCTTCTTGCTAATATCTATGGAAAAACTTTAAAGTGAGTGAACACATCCCATAATACTTTCTTAGGAAAGAAATACAAATCGACCTAACTACTAGTGGGACAACATGATATGGGTTTAATTCATCTTTAATAAGATGAATTAATTAGTGTATAGTAGGATCTATGAATTCGTCTTATCAAAAATATATAATCTGAGTCTAACCTAGCTTCTAGATTTATCTTCCAAATTATAGGAAATTGAGGGAATGAAAGAACAAGACACATAAAAGACACTAAGAGGAAATAATCAGATAAATCAAAAATATCCTACAAGAAAAATTACCTGGTTGTCATGGGAAAATGAAGTGAATAGGCTGCTTTACAACAAGGAGACTAAGGAGAAAATGTCATATCCTATCAATACGCTGATCCCCATCCTGACGTGCATTAGTCAGGCCCAAAGGTGAGGCGATGCTTTCTGGACATAGTGCATACAGGAAGACTGCCATGACGCAGTAGTGGTAATGGTCTTTTTGTCTCTGAAAATTGGTTGTTTATTTAGACCTGAGACAGGGCTTGGTCCTATGACCTTTGCTTTTCTTGTTTTCCACTTCCTCTAGAAAATGCTCTATTTTTTTTTTTTATGTTATGTTAGTCACCATACAATACGTCACCAGTTTTCGGCACAGTGATCCACGATTCATTGTTTTCGTGCAACCCCCAGGGCTCCACGCAGAACGTGCCGTCCTTAATACCCATCACCGGGCTAACCCATTCCCCCACCCCCCTCCCCTCTAGAACCCTCAGTGTGTTTCTCAGAGTCCATCGTCTCTCGTGGTTCACCTCTGTCTCCAACGTTCCCCCCTTCATTTTTCCCTTCCTTCTCCTAATGTCCTCCATGGTATTCCTTATGTTCCACAAATAAGGGAAACCATATTTGGTTCCTGCTTGACTTATTTCACTTAGCATGATATCCTCCAGTCCCATCCATGTTGATGTAAAAGTTGGGTATTCATCCTTTCTGATGGCTGAGTCAGATTCCGTTGTATATATGGACCACATCTTCTTTATCCATTCCTCTGTTGAAGGGCATCTCGGCTCTTTCCACAGTTTGGCTATTGCGGACATTGCTGCTATGAACATTGGGGTGCATATGGCCCTTCTTTTCACTACATCTGTGTCTTTGGGGTGAATATCCAGTAGTGCAATTGCTGGGTCATGGGGTAGCTCTATTTTTAATTTTTTTTGAGGCACCTCCACACTGTTTTCCAAAGTGGCTGTACCAACTTGCATTCCCACCAACAGTGTAAGAGCGTTCCCTCTTGGCCACAACCTCTCCAATATTTACGGTTTCTTGCCTTGTCAATTTTTGCCATTCGAACTGGTGTAAGGTGGTATCTCAATGTGGTTTTGATTTGTATTTCCCTGACGGCTAATGATGATGAACATTTTTTCAGGTGTCTGTTAGCCCTTTGTATGTCTTCTTTGAAGAAGTGTCTGTTCATGTCTACTGCCCGTTTTTTGACTTGATTATTTGTTGTTTTGGTTGTTGAGTCTGAGATGTTCTTGGATACCAGCTCTTAATCTGTAGTGTCATTTGCAAATATCTTCTCCCATTCTGTGGGTTGCTTCTTTGTTTTGCTGACTGTTTCCTTTGCTGTGCAGAAGCTTTTTATCTTGATGAAGTCCCAAAAGCTCATTTTCGCTTTTGTTTCACTAGCCTTTGGAGATAAATCTTGAAAGAAGTTGCTGTGGCCAATGTCAAAGAGGTGACTGCCTATGTTCTCCTCTAGGATTTTGATGGATTCCTGTCTCACATTGAGGTCTTTCCTCCATTTTGAAAATGCCCTAGTCTTGAATTACTTGAATACGAATGACTCTCCCTTCTGTAGCTGTACATTGGACCACTCACCTGAACATCATTAGGTTCTAATGTCACCTTTGTCACTGACTAGCTAGGCAAACTGTGCCCAGTAAATTTAATTTGTGCCTTAGCCCTATTACCTATAATGTAAAAATAAAAATATCAGAGTAATCTATCTCATTGAGAATATTTTAATAAACTAATAAGGGAATATATGAAAGATTCTGACATCTGTGAAATAATATACTTAAGATGATTTACTCAGTGGTCCTTAAGGCATATGGACATATAAATTTCCCTCATTGAGATGGACACTATTTCACCAAGGTGCCAATAAGCAAACTACCTCTAGAGAGGGCCAATAAGCAAAATTAATGCAGTTGAACTTGCGACCTATGCTATGTTCTGCAGTTCCATTGTAATTTGTGGTTCTGGTTTGAGTCAATATGTATGTAATCAAGGAAGATAAGTAATACCCAGCCCATTTTTTTTCCATAAGTAAATTAAATAATAAAAAAGAGATGTCTTTTGGCAACCCACTGTTAGGAAGATGTTATTGGCAATGACAAACGAGCTTTAGAAAAATAACTATATAATTAAACCTTATACCTGCAGTAAAATATATGACTGAATGCCTTTTTAAAACCATTGCTCCATTACAGTAAATTCAGTTATCATAAACATTAAAAAGGCAAAATGGAGCCCGTTTTCGAGGGTCTATACAGCAAAGAGGGCAATATATCTATGATGGTATGTATCTGTGGGCTGGAACATTCCAGAAACAGAATACAGAACATCTTACAAAACAGAGCCATACACATTTCAGGCTAGTCACTTGGAATTTAAAACAGACCTGATTCTGATGTTATGCTGTGCTTAAAACAAAGCAACAGAGTAACAATAACAAAAAATACAACCTTTATTTTTTAAATTACAGGACAGAAAACCATAATCTTTCTCCATGAAAAATATACACATGAACATCTGAGGGGGATCTAGGCTTGGATATTAGATTCCAGGTCAGATACTTCTGAATATGGATTTTTACCCAAGATGACAACTCTAATTTTATTTCACAAATTTAAGGTAATACCATCTTTCCCCCCATACTAATTACCATAGATGTATGGAATAGGTTCTGTGAATTTCATGCTAAATTGTGGCTCATGATACCCAGCAAAACTAACTGATGTTTTTCAGCAAAGGTCCTGGCTAGTTTGTAATCAAAATAATATCTTGGGGAGCCTGGATGGCTCAGTGGGTTAAGCATCCAACTCTCGATTTCAGCTTGAGGTCGTGATCTCAGGGTCATGAGATCCAGCTCTCAGTGCAGTGCTGAGTCTGTTTGTCCCTCTCCCTCTGCTCGTCCTGCAACACTCTCTTTCTTTCAAATAAATAGTGTCTTTAAAAATAATAATAATATGTTGAGACTCGAGGATTCTAAGGATGTTTTCAGGATTCCTTTTTCTCAGGTTTGGTATTTTTGGCACTCCTGCTTTCCTTAGCTGTCACCATAATTCTAGTCTCCCTTTCCAGGGGTTGTAGGTTTTTCTAAGATTTTATTTATTTAACAGAGAGAGACACAGCAAGAGAGGGAACAGGGGAGTGAGAGAGGGAGAAGCAGGCTCCCCGAGAAGCAGGGAGGAGCCCGATGCGGGGCTCGATCCCAGGATCCTGGGACCATGACCTGAGCCGAAGGCAGACGCTTAACGACTGAGCCACCCAGGCGCCCTGCAGGAGTTGTAGGTTTTAAAGGGAAATTCTCCTGAAAAGTTCCAGGGGCAAAAAAAAAAGGGGGGGGTGGGGGATAAAATAAAATATTGGCATAACCATCCCAACACTGAGCAAGAAAGGAATAAGGGCTGCTTTTTGACCCAAGATGTTTGTGCTGGGTTGGGCAGAAGTACGATGCTATTTCCTCCTTATGGGAATGATGAAGAGATTTTGATGATATTCATCTTCTCATTTGAGTTTGCTATTTTGGCAAGCCATACATGGGCACTGAAGTACAATTAGTGAAATTTCTATATAGTAATCTGCATATAAAGAAGGTATTCCTGACCACTTTAATGAAATCAGTCGGGTTGAGCTCCTGATCCAACATTCTGACTAAAATCCCTGCATATTATTCTAGGATTACATTTTAATGGCCACTTTGGCTCTGAGTTTCTAGATCTCACTAACATTTTATTTCCCACAACATTGTCTTCCTTTTATTCTGTGGCAACTCTTGGTGGATATTAACCAGTGTTCATCGTTCACTTCCCAAAACAATTCATGCAAGGCATTTGACTGAAGACTTTTTTTTTTTTGACTGAAGACTTTTAAGTTGAAAGATTTGTTTACCATCCAACACAATAAACAATATAAAAGTGAAAAGTAAGCAGCACTCTATTTAAAAATCCTTCAGCTACCAATTACAAGTTATCACCAGCCACCTCTTTACAGGACCCTAATCTAGTTGGGTTGCTAAATTATTCTCTCCAATTTAATACCCTTTCAATTCTCCTGTGCAGATCAGTTTATCTTTTACACTGCACTCTTTCTGGGTCTGATCCCTCATAAATGTGTTTGTAAAATAAAGTGCCAGTAATGCTAACTCTAAATGTTCAGCATCCCAGAAGAACTGGGAAGGAATTTAGAATGTATCTTTGACTCAAATCCCCCAAAACACTTAAAAAGTATTAGTAACCTTAATCACTTTTTGTACAATTTTTTGCACTTTGCCATTATAAGAACAGAAGGGAATAATATCGGTCTGAAAAAAAATATGACCGGTTTTTCCATGGCCCCTCTGTTTCCACATGTCCATTAATGATCTAGAGGGTTGCAAACATTTTGGAAAGCATGTGGCCTCACTGTATCCGTATGCAGATCCAGAAACAAAAAGGGTCTGGTCCCTTTCCAATCCACTGCACTGCAAAGATGCAAAAGACACTGAGATGCTTTGAAACATTTAAAAGACAAAATCGTGCTAATAATATCACTGATGGGGATCTCAAGGCAAACCTGGGAAGTAAGAGGTCATTTCTTCTGGGGCTTAAAATTATGTTATTTTTCTATTGAGGTCAAGTTCTGAATAGCAGTAAAGCTTTTAATTCCAATTCCCCTTACCCAGGAGATGAGAAAAGTTTTAACAACCTTGGGGACCACTAGGAAGGCACTAATGAATGATAATTTATTCGCAACAGTCAGAAGAGCAACCAACTCTGAGACAATGTGTTACAACTTCTGTAACTTTTGCGAACACTTAGGAAAGGTGGTGTTAATTTGTAGATTAGGAATATTTAAAGTAACATTTCATCTACCTTTGATAAAGTCAGGTTGTGCTAGAAACCTAGTACAAGAGAATATTAGCTACAATACACACATGAAATATGTATAGATAGATCTAAGTATATTCACTTTCGGTCATGACCCATTAGCAGACAAGGAATCCATTTACTATATTTTAGAACAAAAAAGTATAGAAATTATCAGCATGCACTTCACAAAGATTTATGAAACTTTGCTTCATTTACATATGCTTTTACATTGTTTTGCTGTGTCTTTTGAGAGCTATATGAATGTTTCTCCATACCACAACCATATTCCAATTCAAAAATTTTCTCCGGGGGGGTAGTCCTAATTAAAAACAGTTTTTCCTGTGAATCTACAGTAAAATAAACTTATTAACATGATTTCACATAACTCTAAGTAGCTTACTCATGAAGAACTATGTCAAAATTGTTAAGATCACAACATAGTAATACTGTGTCTTTGTGTGTGTATACTTATATTTATATACAATATACCCACATATGTATATACATACACTATAGTATTTAATATATGTGTAAACATCATAGATGCACATACAGCACATATAATATGTATTCTATATTCTATAATATATAATTATATGTATATGTAATATATATTTTGTGTGTGTAGGTATATATTATACATAATATATGTGTGTATATATAATATATATGTATTACATAAAATATATTTTATATATGTATACACTATATGTAATATATAATTATATGTGTTATATACATAATATGCATATTAGAATGAAATGAGACATAAAATAGGGATTGAAAACACGAATCATTAAAGGATATTCTAGCGGCGCCTGGGGGGCTCAATCCGTTAAGCATCTGCCTTTGGCTCAGGTCATGATCTCGGGGTCCTGGGATCAAGCCCTGTGTCGGGCTCCCTGCTCAGGGGAGAGCCTGCTTCTCCCTCTCCTTCTCCCTCTACCTGCCTCTCTGCCTACTAGTGATCCATCTCTCTCTCTCTGTCAAATAAATAAATAAAATGTTTAAGAAAATTTTTTAAAAAAAGGATATTCTAAAGGAACATGGTCAGCAGCATTCAGTGACTACTTAGACTTTGCTGACTTGTGATTGTAGGAGAACAAGAGCTGGATTACTAAGTAAATCCAGGAAAATTTGTTCTAGGCTATGTTTGGTAGAAAGATAATATGGCAGGCTAGAAAAAATATATTGAAGGAAGAACTGAGCTTTTATTGTTTGATTGGTTGTTTTTTTTATTTTTTTGCTTTTCACATATTTTTTGAGACATTATTGATACACTTTAGATTGTACCTACTTTAAAGCTACCACTTGATAGATGTCAACAGATGTATAACCCTTGGAACCATTACCACAATCAAGACAATGATGACATTTTTTACTCCATAGTTCCCTTGGGTGCCTGTGGAACCCCTCCGTCCCTTTTCCTTCCAGTTGCTTACATACCCACCCCCACCTACATCCCCAGATACCCACTGACCCGCTGTTGCTGTGGAATGGTTTGCATTCTCTTAGAGCTATATATGAATGAAATTAGTATGTTTTCTTTGTTTAGCTTCATTCACTTAATGGGATTATTTTAAGATTCATTTAATGTTATTCTGAATATCAATAGATCTTTTTTTAAAATTTCTGAGTAATATTCCATTGTATGGATATACCACTATTTGTTTATCCATCTACCTGCTAATAGGGCTTATACAATACATCCTTACTTTACCACAGTCTACTTTTGAGTGACATTTTACCACTGCACATACAGTATTATAGTAATTATAATATAGTATACTGACAATTCCCCATTTCAGTCTTTGTCATATTTTTTCACATATCTTACTTCTACATATTTACCTGTACAAGAGCCACAGTACACTTTTATTATTTTTACTTCAAAGAGTAAAATCGGGCGCCTGGGTGGTTCAGTTGGTTGGGCGACTGCCTTCGGCTCAGGTCATGATCCCAGGGTCCTGGGATCGAGCCCCGCATTGGGCTCCCTGCTTGGCGGGAAGCATGCATCTCCCTGTCCCAGTCCCCCTGCTTGTGTTCCCTCTCTCTCTGTCTCTCTCTCTCTCTCTGTCAATTAAATAAATAAAATCTTTACATAAAAAAAGTAAAATCAATTAAAGAGATTTTTTTTAAAAGAGAACAAGAAAATCTAATATATTTCCCACATATTTACAATTTATGCCGCTATTCATTCCTTTGTACAGATATAAACTTCTATATCGTGTTTTTATCCTTCTACTTGAAAGGTGTTTTTAAACATTTATTATTTGTCTTTTATATCGATCTGCTAAGGGCAAGTGAGTGTTTAGTCACCTTTTATTTTTTCTCTTCCCTTCCCTTCTCTTCCCTTCCCCTCCCCTGCGCTCCCCTCCCTTCCCTTCTTTTCTTTTAGTAGGCTCCACACCCAGCATGGACCCCAAAGCAGGGCTTGAACTCATGACCCTGAAATCAAGACCTGAGCTGAGATCAAGAGTCAGACACTTATGGGCACCTGGGTGGCTCAGCAGCCAACTCTTGGTTTTGGTTCAGGTTATGATCTCAGGGTCCTGAGATTGAGCCATGTTTTGGGCTCTTCACTGAGCATGGTGCCTGCTTGGCGTAGCTCGCTCTCTCTCCCTTTGCTCCTCCCCACCACTTGCACTCTCTCTTTTTCTCGCTCTCAAAAAAAAAAATAATAATTAATGAATGAATAAAAAAAAAGTCAAATGCTTAACTTAGCCATGCAGGCACCTCAGTCACTTCATTTATTTTTATTTTTATTTTTTATTTATTTATTTTTTTAAAGATTTTACTTATTCATTTGCAAGAGAGACAGAGAGAGAACAAGCAGGGGGAGAGGCAGAGGGAGAGGGAGAAGCAGACTTCCCACTGAGCAAGGAGCCCAACGCGGGACTCCATCCCAGGACCCTGGGATCATGACCTGAGCCAACGGCAGACGCTTAACCATCTGAGCCACCCAGGAGCCCAGTCACTTCATTTTTTAAAGATATTCCTAAGAGTCTAGTCTACAGATAGACAACTGTTTTTCTTTCAGGATTTTTTTTTAATTTTTTTAGAAAGGGAGACAGAGAGGGGGGAGACGGGAGGGGAAGAGGGAGAATGAGAGAGAGAATCTCAAACAGGCTCCACACGCAGCATGAAGCCCAATCTAACAACTCTGAGATCATGACCTGAGCTGAAATCAGGTCGGATGCTTCACAGACCGAGCCACCCAGGCGCCCCTTCTTTTAGGATTTTAAACATAATGTAATTTTTCCATTGTTTTCTGGCTTATATTGTGTCAAATGGGATATCTGTTTTCATTTTATCTGTAACTGCTTTACTAAGATTGCTTTTAGGCTTATTTTTATCCTTGGTTTTGAGGCATTTCAGTCTGATATGACTTGTTGCAGTTTTGTGTTCCTCATAGTTGGCATTTCTTGAACTTCTTGAATCTATTGGTGTATAATTTGCATTAAATTTGGAAAGTTTGTAGACAATATTTCAAATTCAAATTTGGAAAATCTGTAGACATTATTTCATGAAATATTTTTTCTGTCTCTCCTTTTTCAGGTATAGCAATTACAAATGGCCGCTTGATAGTATCCTAGAAGAGTTCACTGATGTTTTCTTCTTTGTGTCTTTAGTCTTTTACCTCACCGTTTCATTTCAGATAGTTTCTATTTATTCTATCTTCAGTTCCTCTGGACTTCTCTTTTACAGTGTTTAATTTTCTTTCCAATGTCATCCTAAGTATTTTCCACTTCATATTTATCATGCTCGAGTTTTTCTCCACCATTCTGTACGCTTGGAATATAATTATACCAACTGTTTAGTGTCTTGTCCACTACTTCTATCATATTTAAAATCTACATGTCAATTTCTATTATTTGTTTACTATATTTTGAGTTATAATTTCTTACTTCTTTGAATACCAATATAATATTTCATTGAATACCAGACACTATTCTGTGTTTTACCTTGCTGAATCATGGATGGTTTTATATTCTTCTAAATGCTTTTCAGCATTATTCTAGAAAGCAAGCACAGTAGTTAGAACTAGTGTGATTTTTTTTCTAAAATGGCTTTTAGATTTGTTAGCTGTGTCCAGAGCAGTGCTCAGTGTAGGACTAATTATCCCCACTACTAAGATAATATCTTCCTGAGTATTAATTATCTCCACTACAAGGATATCCTTTTCTCGTTGTTGGTTTTTGTTGTTTTGTTTTCTTTGTTTTAGAGAGACCATGAGCAGGTGGAGAAGGTGAGAGAGAATCTCAAGCAGACTCCACACTCAGTATGGAGCCTGACACGGGGCACAATCTCACGACGCTGAGATCATGACATGAGCCAAAATCAAGATTCAGACACTTAATGGACTGAGCCACCCAGGCACCCCTAGGATATCCTTCCGAGTACTCTAACTTATGCAGATTTTTTTTTTCCCATTCTGGAAATTAGAGTTTTCCACTTGGCTAGTTAGAACATGAACTATCCTTGGTTCTGTGTGAGTCCTGAGAAGCATTCCTCTGTTCTTTTCAGGCTCTTTGCATAGCCTCAGGGAGTTTCCTCATAAGCATGTGCCAGTCAATATTCAACTTAAGACATAGAGAGTACTCTACTCTCTTTTCTTAGGTACCAGAAGGAGATGGTTCTCTTTTTGTGCCTAGCACAGCCGTGGCTCATGATCCCCAGAAGCATCTGAAGTGTATAGCATCTCCAAAGCATTGGATGCCAAATAAACTGACCAGTGTGTTTGTCCTTTCTCCATCTACTGGTCCTCATAAGCTAAGAGAATGTCTCCCTCTCATTATTTTCCTAAGGAACAGACTTAATAACGTCCCAACATGAGATGAAGTAAAGATGATCTGTATGAGGCATTTTATTAAGATTGATGGCAAGATCTGAACTGATACAACCCACCCTACTGGTTTTATGGATGTCATCAGCATTGTCAAGACTGAAAAGAATTTCTGTCTGATCTGTGACAACAAAGGTCACTTTTCTGTTCATTCGATTACACCTGAGGAGGCCAAGTATCAGTTGTGCAAACTGAGAAGGAAGTTTGTGAGAACAAAAGGAATCCCTCACCTGGTAACCCGTGATGCTGGCACCATCCACTCTCCTGATCCACTCATCAAGGTGAATGACACCATTCAGATTGATTTGGAAACTGGAAAGATTACTGATTTCATCAAGTTTGACACTGGTAATCTGTGTATGGTGACCAGAGGTGCTAACCTGGGAAGAACTGGTGTGATCACCAACAGAGAAAGACAACCTGGGTCTTTCCATGTATTTCCCATGAAAGATGCCAACAGCAACAGATTTGCCAACTGGCTCTCCAACTTCTTTGTTATTGGGAAAGGCAACAAGCCATGGATTTCTCTTCCCTGTAGAAAGTGTATTCACCTCACCATTGCTGAAGAGAGAGACAAGAGACTGGCAGCCAAACAGAGCAGTGGGCAAAATGGTCTCTAGGTGACTTGATTGGAAGTCTTTATACTTAATTAAAGATAATACAGAACAATTGGGGGGGGGGAAGACTTGGAGAGGACTCCAAATCTCAGAAGCCATCTCTTTGGAAAGCTCTTTTCTCTCCAGTCCTCTGTCCTGTGAACTCCAGCTGCCTTAGCCTTCTTAGCCACCTATTTCTGTCCCTTAATCTGAATAGAATGTCCCTTAATCCGAAATAGCCAGGCTGCACCTGGGTTACTCCTCAACAGTACAGCTGGGAAAGTCTCTGAAGACCAAATCTCAGGGCAGTCATCATGCTCACTAATCTCTTTTCTCTCTCACAGGAATCCCTGCCCTAACCTCCAATATATGAAAAGTATTGTTTTATATATTTTATTTATTTATCTTTGTTGTTTTCTCATGTAGGAAGGAAAATTTCGTATCTGTTATACTATGCTGGCTTGAAGCAGAAATCCCCCAGTGATGCTTTAATTTTTCTAAGGGATTTTTATTGTTTCCCTGTAGGGAGTGCAATGTAAAACCTTTCATAACTTTCCATGAAATCTTCAGTAAAATAATCAGTAAATAACAAACTGTTGATATAGTAAATATATTTTGAGAAGGTACAGAGACTCTTAGTCCTTCTTCAGTAAGTAGGAAGTGGATACAACTTCAAATGGGCAAGAACTTTGCTTGTTTATCAGCACATCCCCAGAATCTACAACTATGTTTGCATATAGTA
Source organism: Callorhinus ursinus (assembly GCF_003265705.2). Classification (NCBI taxonomy): domain Eukaryota; kingdom Metazoa; phylum Chordata; class Mammalia; order Carnivora; family Otariidae; genus Callorhinus; species Callorhinus ursinus. The sequence continues at coordinate 2,425,523 of NW_027397094.1, read as the reverse complement.
AATAGTAGGCACTTAATAAATGATTGCTGAATAATGTTAGGATATTGGCTAACGAACTAAATATGTCCATTAAGATATATAAGCTTTTCTGCTCTGATTTCTAAATATAACTTGTCAGCATGTTCTGTAATTTAGATTAATTAAGAAGTGTTAAAGTGCTTCATGCCTACATTTGGTATAATTGTCAAGTTAATAAACACACCCTGCTTCTGTCCCCCAGACATTACTAAATTCTTGATGTCACTAATAATGATAATCAAGAAGGAGAACTTTGTAGGTCTTCTGAGAAACCTCTTTAGTTTCAGTCTGTTAGAACCATTCTGACAAATACTGCTCATAAGCCTTTAGGAGTAGAAAGCTCTACTTTTATTTTAAGCTGTATAGAGAGAGGACTTCAAAATATGCCAATTACAACATTTCATGACCTTGTGACATTCTAAATCACAATACCATCACTTTTAAAATGTGTTTGATGTGAGTTATAAAAACACTTATACATTTTTACCTAGTAAATACAGTTCTTGGAATTATTTTAGGAGGGCAATGGTATCATAGAATCAATAATAATGTAATATATTAAAATGATAGAATTTCTGACAGAATACTATCCCATTATTAAAATTATATTGTGACTGCTTTGTAGGCACATGGAAGAACCCTATGATTAATAAATTAAGTGAAATGTATAGAACATGAAAACAAATTTATTTATTTATTTATTTATTTTAAAGATTTTATTTATTTATTCATGAGAGACAGAGAGAGAGAGAGAGAGAGAGGCAGAGGGAGAAGCAGGCTCCCAAGGAGCAGGGAGCCCGATGCGGGACTCGATCCCAGGACCCTGGGATCACGACCTGAGCCAAAGGCAGACGCTTAACCATCTGAGCCACCCAGGCACCCCATGAAAACAAAATTATGACACTGTGGTAAAATGTGTGTGTACATCAAGGACAAATAGAAAGGAGTGCAGAATAATGAAAACGTCTGATTTGTTAAGGTCGATAGATGGTGAATAATTCTTTATACAAAATACAGATTTAGAGAAAGAGTTGCTATACAAAAGGCTATTTGCAGCTCAAATATCTATTGTAAAGCCAGGTTTAATTTGGATCACATTTGCAAATATGGAACATCAGTTTTCACTCCTTAAAGTCTTTCTCATATGTTTATGTATGAAATTAAATATTAAACTTTTTCTAGGCTATGTGAAAATATTCACATTTATAACCCAAGGGGAAATGTAATTTTCATCTGGGCTTGTGGCATAAGAATACTCATAATTTGTTACTATTTTGTACAGTTAGTTCTTGGGGGCTTTGAGACCCTTATTTTATGCTCCTATTCCAGCATCCTCTAATCATGGATACTGACAGCAGTTTCAGTATTGCTCAGTGTTAGTACAGGAAACAAGGGTGACTAGCCAAGCTTCACTATTGCTCACACAAGCAGACTGCTGAAGTGAGAGAATTAGGGCTAATTTAAATGAAATGTGTACCTTGTCTCATGTGAAGGGAGTATAAACCTTCCTGACATTGTGACAGTTACAGTTATCTAAGGGAGTGAGTAACTTTCGATTGCCAAGCTACATCTTAAAAATAGAAGCACACTCTATTGAAAAACAAGGACCCCAAACAGATGTGTACACATTCACACTCACACACACACACACACACACACTCACACACACTCACACACACAATAGGAAACACCCTGGCTTGTGGGATACCCATGCACACAACACATATATTTGTAAGGGCAAAATAAATACCCCTAATGACTAAATTAACATCTCTAAGAATCTCTAAGACTCTAAAATGAAAATCAGTTCCCAAATGATCAAGTTATGAGATAAATATGCCACTTTTGCAATTTTCTTCTAAACCAGAACATAAAGCAAAGGGATCAAATGAGGATATGCTGGGACACTCCTAAATTACACACACACACCCCAAAGGGACAATGGCATAGCCTGGAGGTTAAAATAAATTTCTTTCCCATGAAAATTGCACATATTAATTTAACAGTCTTTAGTAAAACTCAGTGAACACAATTCCGCTATCAAAGTCCTACAAAATTCAGCCCAGGATACTCAACTAGGAAAACTCCATTTATATTGATACTTTATGTCTGTAAAATATGTTAATATTTTAATATGAAATAAATTATATATACATATGTGTGTACATATATGTATACATGTTCATATATTCATACCTGCATACACATACGTCATCCTGAAAAATGACCTTATACTCAAACAGTACATAAATGATATCCCAATGCACCCTGTTTCTTTCATAACATTGAAATCCCCTGACCTTCTATTCCTAATGAAATGTTTCCTTTGAAGTCAGCAATATAAAAATATATTTCCATCAAAATCCTTCAGAGTTATAAAAGGTTGAATAAGTTCAGAATTCTGAGCAGACGCCAAGGACACACCATTTAACAGAGTTTTTCGTTTACCATGTAACGCAGTATCCTCAAAATACTAAAGTTAATGCTGTACTCTTAATGCATATGGAAAATAGATATGAATTTGAGAAATCTTTTTATACATATTCATTTGGTTTTCAGGTGAATGCTAATTCTTGGCTTTTTTGAAGATTTTATTTATTTGAGAGAGAGAGAGAATGAGTGAGAGAGCAGGAGTGGGGGGAGGGGCAAAGAGAGACAAGCCGACTCCCTGCTGAGCAGGTAGCCTGAAACGGGACTTGATCCCAGGACCCTGAGATCGGGATCTGAGCCAAAGGAAGATGGTTAACTAATGCAGCCACCCAGGCACCCTTTAATTCTGGTTTTTATACTCGATTCAGGATTGACAAAATTCCAGAACACAAACAGAGGAATGCAGCGTCACAGAATGTCTAAGTGAGATCTCAGGTCCCACTTCACACTTCGCAGAGCACCCATCTCCTTAGCTGCAGGCATTTCTTTTGGAAACCCCCTAAAAATGACTAGTTCCATTAACAGATATTGTGAGCACCCATTACATGCTGAGCACTTTCTTTTGGGCATACAACAATGAGTTTTTGTGTGTCAAAACCAGGAATGTCTCCGATATAATATCCTTGGGTCTATTTGCTTCTCGTTCAGAAAATAAATGCCGTAGGGGCACCATTATTTCATATGTTGATCATTTGGGAACCGGTTTTTATTTTAGATTTTTAAGATATTAATGTAGGGAATGTCTTAATTTTTAAGATATTCCCTGCCTATCAGCAGGGAATCTTAGGTTCATTCCTTGATCACTGTGTGATCTTGTACAGATTATACTTAATTCTTCTATTTCAATGATTACTTATATGAGTCTTTCATAGAGGTGATGAGAAGAGTAAATATATGTCTATATCCATATATCTATACATAAATATGCAATTATATATTGATAAATACATACGTTTATATACATACTTGTACATAAAAGCACTTAAGAGAGCATAGTTACTATTTTTTTCCTACTATTGTCAGGATCCAGTGGAGTCATAGATGTGTGAACTAGCTATGAAAATGATGTGTGGTAATGGTTCACAGTGGCCATGTGGAGAGCCATGGGAACACACAGCAGAGGCGCCTAATGGAGACAAGGTGCGTGGAGGGATGGGCAGTGACAGAGGGCCTCCTAGAGGAAGTGACTGAAGCGATGAACACCACAGGTAACTAAAAGTTAGTGAGGAAAACAGAGAGGGGCAGAGAGAGAGAGAAAGGGGAGGGGAGAAGACCTCCCTTAGAAAAAGAGGGGCAAGAACCGTGTGGCCAAGTGTCTTCCTTATGCAAGACATGGTTTGACGTAACACGCAGGGGAATGGAACTGAAAGTTGAGTCTGCCTGGAAAGCCACCGTGCAGCACATTTAAAAGGAAAATGTTTAGGAAACATAAGGTATGTCATGAATTATTTGGAGATTTAAAGAACTTGGAAATTAGCACACTAGGGATCCCAAAATGACTAAAGTTGGTTATGTTGTCAGTTCCAGGGTTTAGAATCCAAGTTTTCTGGAATGGCATTGTCCTTAAGTTGAAGTGAAATGTACATGATGATTCTGTATCCCCCAAATCATTTCTTTCACCCCTGACTGCACCAGGGAGCTACTCGAGTGTACAGAACACGAGATTACTTTGAATTGAGCAGTCTCCCAGCCCAGTCATCATCTCTTCAAAATTCGGAGAACACTGTGTCAAGAATTCACTAAATCACCACCATTGATATTTGAGAAGTCAGAATAAAAGTGCTAAAAGACTAGAAGATGGAAAATACTAATTACTTTCAAAGGAGGAAACCCAAATATCTGATCTAGTCTTAAAATCAATCCCAATATTGGTTCTAGAACTATTTGTTTCAGGGATATTAAGAAACTATCTGGAAAGATACACACTTAAAACTTGCACAGCTGCAGAAAATAAGTGACTACAGATTGAACTCATTTACTTCTTAAATAGGGTCAAGAGATTAGGAAATGAGTGCACAATGGCCCTTATGGAGATGATATTTATAATGGTTATTTGTCATAAAAGTATTCGATAAATTCTTGTAGAAACATAACTATATAAGCACATGTTGGTGAACATAAGGACATCTGGACTAATAATTTTAAGAAGGATAATTTTCAAAGTACCTAAAATATGCACAATTTCAATCTGTAATCCTTCCTGGCCATTCACTACATGTATCTCCTCACCCTAGTTCTTTTCAATTCTTATTACCTATGACCAGAGTTAAAGTTTAGAAAGCATATTAATCATGTATGTGAATGTATTTTAATAAATTATTTTTTAGAAAGCCTAAATGCAGGGCGCCTGGTTGGCTTGTCAGGTGAGTGTCCAACTCTTGGTTTCCACTTGGGTCATGCTCTCGGGGTTGTGGGCTTGAGTCCCATGCTGGGCTCCACAGTCAGTGGGGAGTCAGCTTCTCCCTCTTCCTCTGCCCCTTCACCTACTCATGCTCTCTCTCTCTAGTAAATAAATAAATAATAAATATATAAATAAAAATCTTTATTTAAAAAAAAGAAAACATAAATGCATTAAATGATAAAATCAGGATCCAACCAAATGTGTTAGGGTGAAACCATAGACGGATACTGATAAAAATAAATGTAGTATATAGACCAATATTGCATTCCACACTCAGCTCAAGTGAATCAGGTCAGAGTAAGGGAATCTAAGATTAGCAATTACGCCCGTGAGGTGAGAGTGGGGATTCAAGTTGAAATTTTAGTAATAGTAAATGAGTTGACTATGTATGTAACAGATGCAAATCATGCATGCTAAAGGAGTGTTTAGAATAACGGTAGAAATAATAAATAATAATAATGCCTAACACATAAGTGCTACAGTAAAATTCACAGCTATAAGTTTATGAGTTAAGTATATTCATTATCCCCATTTTACAGGTGAGTAACCAGGCACAGAGAGATTAAATTAAGCCCAAGTCACACAGCTAATGGGCAACAGAGTAACTTGACTCCAAAGTCACTGCTCTTCAGCTGAACACTACATTTTTAAAGAGAAAAGGAACATTCAGAAATGACTGGTTATGGTAATAATGACAGTACTCGAGATATCCATACTCGAAAGGGAGACACAACTTATGGAAGAAATTACCAAAATCCATAGCTGACTTCCAACTCTGAATAGCTCTCTTGGGAAAGAGGCTGGACTGGTTTCTATGGCTCCAAAGGGAGAATAGGAAATAAAAAAGGCATATTTTTAACACAAGTTAAAAAAAGACTTCATCATGTAATGGCTGCCTAAGATGGGTTTTGGTTAATGATATATACAACTGCAGAATTACAGGGTTCGAGGGATGATGTGTAGCTAAATCCACCTTCAGTAATGGTGTTGATATTTTGTACGATATTTACTGTTTGTAAACAAGGGGAATTGCCCTTCGTACACTCTAAATTGACTGTTGTCCATCCACGGTAGATCTGAAACACCAGCAGTCAATCTATTTCAAAAGGGGCATTTATGCGCTCAGAAAAGCCAGTTTCTATGGCCCGAGTGTAACATTTGCATATATCTACATCTAATTTTACTTGATGTACTTTCAGTTCAGCTAATGAAGTTAAGGAATCTACGCTCTTTTTTTTGTTTTTCTTTTAAAAAATATTACCGGGCAGAACATTCCTTATTATATGTCATATGTTATGCTATCAAGTTCGCACCAGTTCCCCTAAACAAAGAAAATTCTTACTTATTCTCTGCATGTTCCTCTCTCCTTCTGTCGTCTGTGATTAGCAACACATTTAGGCTGCCTCTTTGTTCTAAATATCTGGATAATTAACTGTCCACCTTCCATTTTTAACTATGAGTTTGACCTAATGTAGACATTAAGAAACTCACCAGTTAGTCCCATTAGGTCTGATACATTCTGAGTACTTTCTTATGTACAATTATCACTTCCTCTTCTTTGTTAGCATTTTTATTTAACTTATTTAAATATACCCTAAATTAATTTTTATTCTAACGGCATTATCCGAAAAGGTAATTACTAGAATTTGTGCATATCAACATTCTACTATGGCGTGCCATAAAAGCCTTAAGTTTGCTTTTTCAGAGTAAGGAGACAGTATATTTAAAGAAATGAAAATCTACTGACTGCTCATAGAAACAAAGTGCGCTCTCAGGGCGCCTGGGTGGCTCAGTCAGTTAAACGACTGACTCTTGATTTCAGCTCAGGTCATGATCTCGGGATCATGGGATGGAGCCCCAGGTCAGATTCTTCGCTGAGCAGTGAGTCAGCTTCTCCCTGTCCCTCTGATCCTACCCCTGCTCACATTCTCTCTCTCAAATAAATAAATACTTATAGAAGAAACAAAATGAGCTCTCTTCAAATATGAAATGAACATGTATCTTTTATTATAGCCCAAATCCAGCTGGGCCATCTTGGAACATGTTTTCAGTCCATCAAAGCCTTCAAAAAATAAACACATAAAAAAATATATGACATTCAAATTGGACTCCAGAAGCCTTGAAGAAAAATGTGTCTGCATCAGTGGGGAACATAAAGGAGATTTAAAAAGTAATAACCTATTAAAGATAAGTATTAAACATGAGTTTCAGACAAATCCTCTCCAGATGAATTTCTTCTTCCCAAAGTTTCCCACCTGTAACAGGAAGGGGAGTCTCCAGTTCCCCTTCCTCCCACTGATGTAGTCCCTTTATGGGCATGTTGTTCACCAATGAAAATTCTTTTCTGTTTGCTCATCCATACAACTCACCCACACTGTGATGACTATAGATCTCTACCCTCATTCACCTTGTTCACTACCCTACTGCTTGGCACATCCTGATGGACAAAATTCTTTATCCTGGAAAATTCTATAAAGAGGTATTTGCAAGTTACCACTAGGAATTCAGCTATTTTTATATCCTGAAAACAGCTTGGCATTTCTACTGCCCGTGACACACAAATCGGTATCTGCCAAACCATACTGGCTAACGTTTCTAAGCGGTAGGGCTAATTCTCGAACAAGCCAAAATCTCAAGAGAACTGATAACTAAAAAACATAAAACCATTTTTAAAAAGGTTCTTTTGGAAGCCTTGTCTAACTGAAAGACATATTTCTTTTGTCAATAAATTCTCCATTCTTCCCAGAGAATCATGAGAAATAATACCATGATTAGCTAACCAAGTTTTAGAGTTTGTTGGTTTGTTTCTTTTGAACAGTTATTCATTTTGCTCAACACTTTGGATTCACGAATGATCTTCTCCTTACCCCTAAGCTGATTAAAAAAAAAGAATAAACAATAGCAGAGACATGAAGAAGGCATGTTTCAATAAAGAACTGCAAAATCCTAATAATCTTGAACATTACTGTGATTTTCATATTCTCAAGATTTGTTGCTCAAAAATGAGAGGTATTACAGACACAATCCTACGGTTAAGGCGCTTAAAAAACACTGGCGAAAGACTAAACAATATATTTTTTAAAATTCTAATTAAGCCAAATGCTAACGAGCAGCATAACTCCAAAGCAATACAGCTTCAAGAAGAGACAAAGACTATAGCAAGCCTGCTGATCAAGCAAAGCACTGACACATTTTTCATGTGAGATAAGCCTTGAAGAATGAATATTACCTGTAATGGTAGGAATCAGAGGAAACATGTTTCCAAAGAGAGAAATACAATTCACCAATTATATTCTGATAATGATTGGAATTCAGGGTGTCACTTGAAGATAAATATACAATTTCCTTGGGCTTTGACAAAGATCCTAAAATGATAACGATGACCACATGTGAGGAGGAGAATCCGAAAATACAAAGGTGAGTATGAAAAAGAATTTGAGCTCTAAGAAAATTCATAAATAATCTATTTTCTTAAAATATTCAGCAATAAACCTATGTTTATCTGCATAGATTTTGCATAGAGCAATCACTTAATAATCAGGAATGGTTTGTTTCTTTGGTCATCCAGCAGATTTAACTGATCAAGTCAATTTTGCCATTTATTTGTCCCCTAAAAAGGCAAGCATAAGAATGATAACATTGAACAGGTGTTAATAATTCTATGCTAAATATTGACATTTATCATTCACCTCAATCTTTCCAAAATCCCTAGGGCTAGATTTCATTAACCCCATTTTACAGACAACAGAAACACAGAGTCCCCAGAGCTTGAGTAATTTGGCCCCGAGTCACAGGGTTACTATGTTAGTCAAGTTATAATAGCAGGTCTGATTTTACAACTCATATTCTGAATAATCAAACTATGAATTTATCTCTCCTGACCAGGCATATATTAAACAAAATGTGACCAATGAAGAGCCCTCATTTACATATATGCTAACACCAGTTTAAGTATTTTAAATAGTAACACTTGATATATCAAATCTTGTTAAAATTTTGGGCTGCCGTTATCACAACTGTTATTTAAGGTAGTTCTCATCTTGGAATAATCAGACAGGAACAAAAGTATAATCAGGCAGTTCTTACATTGATCTTGTTATTTCTGACACAATAAATTCAGTTTCTGTCCCTGAACCCCTGTATAGGATGGTTCAGTTCTATATCAAGGTTGAAATAACATGAAGATTGAATACTAATGTGGAAAACTTGTCACAAAGAAGAAATTTTGATAAGATCCTGGTATTAAATAATTAATAAAGAACGGGCACTGTGCATGGTGAATGTCTCTCGATTTTATAATAAACAAGGCCAGGAGGGAATAAAACTCAGAAAAGCACTTGTCCTGAAAACAAATCCAGTGTTCTTGGAATAACCGGGTAGGAGTAGGAACAGTAACCCAGGGTCGCTCTTGGTAAATTCAGTTTCTATCCCTGAACCCATCTCAGTTAAAGAGCCTGAATTTATTGTTAATCTCACTAAATTCTATTATAACATCTGCAGTTCGCGTTAATATAATTCTTAGTTATAATGTAACTGGAAGGAAACACTCTTAATGCTGTTAACGTTGGCTGGTGTTGAGCATCTGGGCTGATTCCAGATAGGAAAATGAGATTTATTTTGGTTAGATCAAATCCCTCTGTGGGGCCAGCTTGGTTATAAATTATGAAAAGGTGTGTCTCCCCTTTACGCATCTCCACTATCCCTGCCTTTTCCCCATGCCCTATAGACAGAGAGAGAATTAACTTTATAGCAAGTGCTCCAAAGTGCTCCACGTAAGAAAGTAGCCAAAATGCCATAGACTTAAGAGTTCTTGGAATTACAGGGAGTGAGGAAGTAGGAAGGAGGTGCCCGGAAAGTGGGGGGAAGACGATAAGAGAGGGAACTAAAGGTACAGCCCTGGGGAAACGCCTGCAGTCAGTTACTACCGAGGGGCAGAAATCTAGACGTTATGTTGAACCACACAACACTGCAGATATCCGATTACATTTTGACCTACATAACTAGCAATTTCACATGACTTAACCTAGTAAATTGATGTTTAATATCAGGTTTGCTATAATGAATCACATACCTTCAGTAAATTTTGGCATCTCTTTACAATCTGCAATGCTTAATGGCCTTTTAAGAAATTGAAAGGACATAGGGCCTTCTGATAAATGGGGATAGACACTTGATATATACATATACATAATATGTATGTGCGTTCACAGATATGTGTGTATCTATATATTTGATGTGTAGTGACTTACATCTAAATAGTATATTTATTTTTTTAAATAATAAAGTGGACATGCATCTACCATCTCAGCTTAAAAATCAGAGAATGCCTTATTTGAATATTAATTAAAGGTTGACTCTAGATTGTGTCAGGCCTTAGGAACATCTGATTTAAAATAACATAAGGTCAATTTCAAGCTGTGGTTTGTGGTAGAGGCCTATGTTTAAAATCCCCCGTGGAATTTCTTTCCCTCTGCAGTTTGACAGAGGGGCGCGAATAGATTTGGCAGAGTGAGTTTTTGTTTTCTGCCCAGCACTCTCTCTGTTCTTTTTAAGGAGTGCAGTCCTGGAGACATGCTCTGTCTGAGCCCTGGATGGAGGCAGGCGGGCAGATTATGTTCCCCAGGACTCCGGGGGAACCCACTGTTGCTTTCTGCCAAGTCCGATAAAGAAAAATGCAACACTTGAGACATGTAGGTACCACCTGAGGGCAAAATATGGCAAAAAATTCATCAGGCATCTATTATTGAGAAAATAAGTTTGAAATACGCTTTGATTAGTAGGGGGGATTCAGTGTCCCCATATCACTGTTTGGGTAATAAATTAATCATATTAATAGATATGAAATGGGCAAACATGATCATTCACAGTAGATAATTTTTAGGTGCATATACGAGTTATCTTCATTGATCTTCCAACAATCATGTGAGAAAGGTACTGTGATTATGTCCATTATACAGGTAAGGACAGAAGATCAGAGAGACTTAGATGAAGTCACAGGAATGAGAAGGGGTGGGGCTGGCTTTTGGTCCCAGGCAGTGGGGTTCCAGAGTTCTGCTTGTAACCACGACTTTATAGCTTCTCACTGTAGCATTTCCATGTGCCTTTCTCCGGTATGATGTGTTGGGTTTCTCTGACACAAATAAATGTTAAATTGAAATAGTAAAACTTAGGATCTCTAGAACTACAAAGTAACAAACTGTAATCTCCCTAGAAATATTTATATCTCAAAGGGAATATTCTCTCTCTCTATGTACATGTATATGTGTGTATATGTTTATAGTGTGTAGGTGTGTATATATGTATGTTTAGTGTGTATACATGTGTATACTTACATATAAAGCAAAACTATACACATAAACCCTTTACATATGTATGTTCAGTTCTCCACACGTACATAAATGCATGCAGGTAAAGAGAGTAAGCAACTAATATAAATATTCTCAAAAAAATTTTCACCCTCCCAGAAACATAGAACTTGTTTGAAAATTAGTCATGATAGTGTGTGTTTGTTTGCAAAGAGATTTTGTTACTTTTCAGCTTTCAGAATCTGTTTAAGAATGACCTGGGCTTGATTATATAGCTAAGTCCATATCACCTATACAGTAGTTCACAGTTTTCAATATTTTTTTAAAGATTTTATTTATTTACTTGTCAGAGGGAGAGAGAGAGAGCAGGAGCAAGGGGAGCTGCAGAGGGAGAGGGAGAAGCAGGCTTCCACTGAGCAGGGAGCCCGATGCGGGGCTCGATCCCAGGACCCTGGGATCATGACCTGAGCCGAAGGCAGACGCTTCACCAACTGAGCCACCCAAGCGCCCCAGTTTTCAATACTTTTGAAACATGATTTTTCACTACTGTGCTTCTCCCACACATCTATGTGTGATTTGGAAACTTTTAAGAAACTTTTGTAGGAAGATTCAATGCATGGTACCTTGAAAAGTTCGAAACAATTTAAAGTATGGCAATATTCAAAACATGAGAAGAAACAAGTTGTGAGTGTGTCGTCTGCCTTGTGTGTCCTCAGCATCATTACCCACTTGACTTCTCCCCAGAACCCTGATTCCTGTGTGGTATCCATGAGTGCTGGGAGAGGCAGATGCTCCATCGAGCTGTGGGCTAAAATGATCAGTGATGCTCAGCTCATCAGTATGGAGAGCTCTGCTGTCACGGGGACTGTCCAGAGTGGACATGTGATCTCCGTCTGATCAGATGCACCTGAGGCTTCCCTGGGAAAATTGGTCACGTGTAGTCTCCCTTGCTTTTGTGCTTGAAAATTTGGTGTCCAAATATCACTCCTGAAACTAACACTGACATTTTTCTACCCGGAAGAACACAGCCTGAAGTCAAAGTGAGTTCCCTGAAAAGGGGTAAGCAAGAACGCTGCAGAGAATGAGTCAGAGCCCATATCAAGCAGTCTCCGAAATCCGCACAAATTCTCCATCTTCATAATCATGTAGATCGATGTGCTATTTCTCCAACTGTTTCAACTGATTTGGTGGGTCTTACATTAGTTGCAACCAAAGCCATTCTAAATGTTGAAAGAAACACTAAGAATACTGAAGTTTCAATATCTGAAAGGAATCAGAAATGAAGTTGGCTTCATTTAAATACCAAGTAATCTCAGTATTCATATTCAATACAAAAAAATAACTTTACCAATGCATTTTTAAAAGTTTTCCAGCTTGAGATATAATTGACATATAAAACCATGTAAGCCTAAGGTGTACAATATGATCATCTGATATATATATATATCATTTTTGATACATATATATTGTTTGATATATATATATCAAAAATGATTATCATTATAAGGTTATTGACGATGCATTTTAAAGGGCCAACTTAATGTTCTTAATATCCAAGAATTTCAGCCTTGAAATAATAGTTAAAATGGAGCAAACATTAGTCAATTAAAACCCACACAAACAAAGAAACCCAACAGACTGTCCGCGATACACAAAGCTCTGTTCTAGAATGGCAAAATGGACATGAGCATAAAACACAAAACCTCTAACTCAATCATATAATCTCATTAGTTACAAAAGTATTTTGACGCTTCATTGGCATCTCTCACAGACATAGACTGTCTCAAGCTTGGCCTTTCTTAGCCCCAACCTCCTTTTTTCCAGTGTCCAAAAATATCCACTGAGCAATTACTGATTATGAAACAATATACTATTTACTGAGAAAGCCAACATGAATAAGTTCATTAACTGGTGCGAAGGAAAGACAATAATCAAGAATTAGATCAAGTGTCTGGTCTAAAAAAAAAATAGACAAGTAAACACAGAAAGAGGTAACATTTTTGAGGTTTTGGTTTTGTTTTCTTTTTGATTATGAGAAATTAAAATATAGTTTCCCCGATATAAACAAATTTACCTTTTTAAATTTATGACGATTCAAGCAGCATTTAAGTTACCAAAACATAGAAAAAAAAGGCAGCCTTCAAATCATTAAGATTAAATCATATATACCATTTTATTGTTATGAGATTTTGTTGTTATATTCATTAACGGAATACTGCAAGCAGGAAGCTACTGATACACTTGAAGGAAAAGATTAAACTATACACCCCAAATATCTAAAAATTAAACTCTCCAAAATACATAAACTAGAACTTACTGCAGTTGAAAAACAAAAATAGTTTAAAGAAAAATGTATGAAATTATAAAATTCAATCTGAGGGGCGCCTGGGGGGCTCAGTGGTTGAGCATCTGGCTCTTCATTTCAGCTCAGGTCATGATCTCGGGGTCCTGGGATCGAGCCTTGCATTAGGCTCTGCGCTGAGTGGGCACTCTGCTTGAGGATTCTCTCTCTCCTTCTGCCCTCTGCCCCTTCCCCCACCCGAATTCTCTCTGTCTCTCTCAAATAAATAAATATTTAAAAAATAAAATAGCGGTGCTTGGGTAGCTTAGTCAGTTAAGCGTCTGACTCCTGGTTTCAGCTCAGGTCATGATCTCAGGGTCGTGAGATCGAGCCCCTATAGGGCTTTGTGCTCTGCGCGGAGTCTGCTTAAGATTTTCCCTCTCCCTCTGCCCTCTCCCCCACCACCACGTGCATTTTCTTTCTCTCTCAAATAAATAAATCTTTAAAAATTTTAAAATAAAATAAAACCCAATTTGAATATGGTCATGAAGTTTCAAATTTACGTACTTTTTTTTAAATAGAGCTATCAAACTTGTTCTGAAAATAAAACTCCCATTCACATTTTAACTTCTTCAATACCAGAATAAAGAGATAACTCACTTCTGACTAGATTTTCATGAAGAAACCGACTTCAGAAATTGATAGACACTACCACACAAGCCAACCTTGTTAGGATAATGAATATCAAGCAACCTACCTACGGATATGCGATTGCCTACCAGGTAGCACAACAGATGTAATCAGAAACATCATATGACCCATTGGACCGACAGTAGACCGAGCATGGGAAAGGCTGGGTAAGCATTTGCAATGTTTTGTAAGTAGTCTAAGCACTAAATAAATACTGTGAAAAACATATAATAGAATTTCAGTAATGAGCTACTTAATGACCAGTAATGTAAATTTACTGTTCACAGGCCTTTACGTTTGTAAGACCAACCAGAGGAATACCTAGACATCTTGTTTCACAGTTTTATTTCTTTAAAGAGTGTTTTGTTTTGTTTTTTAAGAAAAAAATCCATAGTATAGTTCACAACTGCTTATATTATTTTCTGAATTGGGAAAAATGTTCCATACAATATGGTAAAACTCCCCTGAAACCCAATTCTAAATTATTTCCAACAGCGCACAACTAGACCTATTTTTCAGAGCATATGGTGCTTCTTAGTAAATTTGTCTAACAGTCATTTGCATTTATTTTAGATTTATCATGTTTCCTTGGAGAAGAAAAGTTATATCCATGCAACTCCAACAGTGAGTCAGTAAATACACACATATAAGTAAAATACTTTATGAAATATTTTGTTAACATTTAATATAGAGACATAGATCAAAGCTTTTGAAAGTTTCTTTTTAAAAAATACCTGCCAAAAGCCCTGACAAAGAAAAACAAATAATCACCTCTCCTGCTAGAAAAGTGAAAGGATATGCATGAGCGAAGAAATCTGAATTCTATCTCCCCCACTCCTTTGAGGCACCGCCAGCAAATTGTAACGGTAGGAGCAATAGAAAACTACTGATGTAGTTCAGTTTAAGCAACGTTTTACATGTTATTATTTTGATTCCCAGAAAAACGTATGAAGCACCTTTGATAGTCCCAATTTAGATCAGAAATTAAGACTATGAGAGGTAGGTAACTGGCTCGTGCAATAAGACATGGGGCTAGCTAGTTGCATGGCTATGAAAAGAACACAGAGAAGTAGTATGTTTTTACTTCTAACCTCGTATCATTTAAATATGTTTTGGAATGTATTTTGGCATAGTCTCAGTACTGTTTAGTGTTTTAGTACTGTTTTCAGGTAGACGTGATACTCCTCAAATCTTTAATGCCAATTACTCAACAATCTGGGAATTGGCACATAAATATTAGTGAAATTACATTGTGTATGCCTTTGACAATTTTGTGCTTGGATCTCCTGCAATTATCTTTGTTCTCATCACCCGAATGACCAAAACTACTATGAGAGAATGAGAACCAAATATCCTTCTCTGATTTTATGAATTCTGGGTAACTACAAAACTCAGTTTAAGTATCTGGACATCAAAACCTGCCTGGGCCAAAGCAATTTGGAGAAAAAAGAATGAAGCTGGAGGTATCACAACCCCATTTTCAAGATATACTACAAGGCTATCATAATCAAAACAGTGGGGTCCTGACACAAAAATAGGCACATAGATCAGTGGTACAGGATAGAGAGCCCGGAAATAAACCCACACCTGTATGGTCAATTATCTACAACAAAGGAGGCAAGAATAAACAGTGGGGAAAAGACCATCTCTTCAACAAACGGTGCTGGGAAAACTTAAGGGCCACATGCAAAAGAATGAAACTGGACTACTTTCTTATGCCATATACAAAAATAAATTCAAAACAGATTAAAGTTCTAAAGGTAAGAAATGAAACCATAAAACTCCTAAGAGAAAACATAGGCAGTAATCTCCCTGACATCAGCCTTAGCAACATATTTATGGGTACATCTCCTAAAGCAAGGGAAACAAAAGCAAAAGTAAACTACTGAGACTACACCAAAATAAAACAGCTTTCACACAGCAGAGGAAATAATAAAACGAAAGAGCAGCCTACTGAATGGGAGAAGGTATTTGCAAATGATATATTTCATAAGGGGTTCAAATCCAGAGTATATAAAGAACAACTCAACACCAAAAATAGAAATAATCCAATTGTAAAAAGTGTCAGAGGTCCTAAATAGACACTTTCCAAAGAATACTTACAGATGATTCAAGTTCCTAAGCACTTAACTATTCCAGTATATAGCTCATCATATTTTTTTTTCATTTCCCTTTCATTTGTTTACTTTCACATTATGATAGCATGGACCTAAGTACCATGTTTAAAGATGGCAATATGTGTTCTTATATTTCTTTTAAAAGTGTGTTTTCTTGTATAGCTAAAGCAGATTGCTTTTAGTATTTGCATAAAATATCACTGCCCATTCCACTGCTTATAATTTGTGCCCTCAGGTTTATGGAAGTTTTTTGAAAACACCATAGAGATAGCATCTATTGTGACTAGTCTTAAACTTGTGAATTTAGTTTATTAGCTGCTTTTGTGACTTATCATTTAGTCTGTTTTTAAGCTTCTTTCTTTTTCCTTCCTTTGATTTTTTTTTTACCTGAAATAGCACTGAATTTGCCTCATCCTTACTGAATTATTTGTATATACATTTCTAAGTTAATAATCATTTTAATTGTTTTGCATTTTTTTAACTGCTGTCTCTCTTTTAACTTCTGTTAAGACTACTGAGGCACCTGCTCTCCACCTACCCCCTAATAATAGGAAAAAAAAATCTGTTCTGTTTTCCTAGTTCACTGTGATGTGTCTAGGAAATATTCACACTTATTCTGCCTGGGGTTTTTCGTGCCTCTTGAGTCTCAATATTTCTGTCATCAGATCTAGAAATCCTCATGCATTTCTCCCCATGTTGGTCTCCGCACTGGGAGTGGAGCCTACTGAAGAAAAATAATAATAAAAAATATAAGTAAATAAATAATCCAATCAAAATAAGTTACAAATTGTCAGCCTCCTTTGAATTTCCATCCAGTGTTGTTTGTGCAAAGATCTTTTTAACTAGGTAATATATAGTACGTATTTACATAAACCATCATTGCTAATTAGGAATTTCGAGATGATCAACAAGATATTTATGTTCCAATTTGTTACCATTTTAGTCAGTTGTTCAAGGTTTGTGGCAAAATTCAAATCTCTCTTCATCCTTTTAGTGTTACACTGGATTGGTCTCCAGTCACGTGAGTAACAAATAATGAGATGTGAACGTTAAACAGAAAAGAAGGGAAAAAAATCCCCTAGGAATAGCCATAATGTTTTAGTTCTTTGTAGTAATTTAAGAAAGAACATTAGTTAGTTCCAGATGCCTGCTTTAAACTATTATGGCAATTCAAAACTTCCTGAATAAAATTTAAAAAGAAAAAAAATGCAATTCCTAGCAATAATCATTTGTGAAATAACAAAGCCTCAAAATATTCTTTGTAAGTTTCTATTTCTTGCTTTGAAGTCCCAATTTATTTTCATTTATCTTGCATTTTAAATGCTATTGAACATGATTTGAAAAGACACTTTGTACTTTTGTACTGAATACATGCTCAGCATGGGTGATTATTTGGGAATGTGGTGTTTAATCAATAGTATTGGCTGTTCTCTTTCTAAAAGTGCTAATTCAATGCACAAAAAAAACATTGTTATCACAAATGGGTGTAATCTGTCTTTGACAACATTAATTTAATGTAACAATAATAACTGGATTCATATAAATATATTATTCCACTCATTGAGTAGATGTAATTATATGGAGAAAAGTTCTTTTCACCGCCATAGAATCAGAGGTCATTGCAAAAAAGAAAAAATCCAGGAATACAGACTACTATATATAACCAAACATTTTTGGTTTAATGGGCCAATAAAAAGTAAACTGATATAAAAATGGAAACTGAAGATTATCTTGGCTTGCAACCAATTACTCATTCCACACACACAGGGTCACAGACCCAACTGAAAGAGGGTAAATCGGAAGATGGGTTTTTTTTTTTTAAAGATTTTATTTATTTATTTGACAGAGAGAGAGAGAGACAGAGTGAGCACAAGCAGAGGGAGTGGCAGGCAGAGGCAGAGGGAGAAGCAGGCTCCCCACAGAGAAGGGGGAGCCCGATGCGGGACTCGATCCCAGGACTCCGGGATCATGACTTGAGCCGAAGGCAGTCGCTTGAACCAACTGAGCCACCCAGGCTCCTTCGGAAGATGGGTTTTCTGACTTCCTGTGTTTTCCACCATAATAACAGTAATGTCTCAAATGCCTCAGGCATTTTTCATTTAAAAAAGAACAACTGTGTTCATGCATGTTGACCTTCCAAGCATATCTATTATGGACAAACAACAGGTGTTAGATCAGGTAAGGAGCCATGCCTGAAATCACACGACCTATTAAGCAGGAGACCAAAGAGAAAACTGATGTCTTTCAACAACCTTCCGTGAGACTGGGAACGGAATGATCTGGAGTATGCCAGAAGTCACAAATGGCTGATGTCATGTCCTCTGTGAAGTCGTCTCGCAGCACTCTGCCCACTAGCTCAGGAAAGCACGAGGGACTCCCATAAAAACAGGGGGATTCCTCTCTGTAGAGGAATTCCAAGCAAAGGCAAAACTACTTTGAAAAAGGGATCTGCCCACAGTCTAAAAACCAGAAGACTATCCTGGAAAAAGGCTCCACTGCCCAAAAGGTAGAGAAGATATTACAACCTCATAGAGAAGTTAACAGTGAAGAAGAATTTATCGTCCAAGCCCTGGGAATGAAACAGATGATCAATTGATAGAAAGATAGCTAGATGTATTTGTGTGAATGTCTACGTGTCAAAGGGGACCAGGAGATACTAGAATAATAGGATAATGCAAAAAGAAAAGGAAAGGGAGTCTGGCAGAAAGCCTTGTGAATTCCAGTATTTAAGATAGTGGAGAAGATTCATTTTTATCAGCAACAGAGAAGGAAAACCACCGTACATGGTGTTAGACAGTCCGGACAGGGCAGCGTGTAAAGAGGGCGAGTGTGCGCAAATCGGTCAGAGACGGCTCAGAGTCCTGCTAAGAAGTCTGCGAAGTGTCCCTTGTATGTGACGGCACAGACACCGCTGGATGCCAGGTACAAGACCTTCCTTGAATGGAGCTGGGAATGGTGTGGTGAAGAAATGAAAGAATCTACATTAAACATGTGCTGAATTTTGTAATTGAAGAAGATGAATGTTATTTTAATGTCGTGAAAATAGCAACCATCCCTCATCCAACAAAATAAAAAAAATCAGAATTTAGAGCAATAACTGAAAAATATTTCTTATGTATAGCTGTTCTAAAAATAACATTTTTTTCCACTTTTCCATCTGAAATATAACTGGCCTCTTGTCTATAATTTTGCTGTTATTTAAATTCATGCTCATTTAAAGGAGCAGGATTATATAAACCTACATGTCAAAAATATGATTCCAAACTTCAGAGTGCTAGCATCCTGATGTTGAGTCTTTTCAAAATTTAAAAATATATAGCTTTAAAAAATCTGTTTTCTTTTTATTCAAAGTACATTTTGTTACCTGAATCTGGCTTCACTCAGCCCTTTGTCATTCCCAGTTAATGTGGAAATATGCACAGGAAATTTCATCTTTCCAAAGCAAATCCATAAAAGCAAGTACAGGACTTTAAATTGTGAATTTGGGCCATTAACTTCAGATGTCAAAAACAGCATATTCTAGCATCTACAAAGCAGTTGCCGGATACAAAGTATCCTTTAGCAGATTGATTTTTCCAAATAATATAAAAATATTAGAAAATTTTATAAGAAATATAAATATTCTTCATAGTTTGTAAATCCAGTAAAATTAAATACTGTATACATACAGTTCCAATTTCTATGAGTTCTTATAAGTGTATTAATTTTCCTATTTCAGACTAAAAAAATAGAATTTATAAGAACCCAAGTATTATTATGACTGGCATTTAAAAGATTATTATCTTTATCAGAGAATCCTTAAACTAGAAATATTTATAAAATGCACATGCATGTGTATGACATTCTATGTGTATAACACTTATTAGCACTCTTGTAATCGTTGGGGAGTATCCATTATCATATCACTGTAAGTTCATGTCTAATGGTCATTTATTTTGTATATATATTTTAGGGACAAAAGAGATCTAAGCTATAACCATTTCATAAATGTGTGTTATTTGTGCCTCTTCTAATGTTTTTGTCACCTCTCGTCTTGCATTAAATTTCCATGGATTATATGTGATGACTGGTATTTCAAGGTGTTGCAGTACAAATTAATTATTTGGAAATAAAAGAGTACATTTAAGCTCATAACCTTTTTCGAAGAACTAAGGAAAATGAGGCAGGGTGGATTTTCAATGCCCCGCATCTAAAGCATTAGGGCAGAGGTAGTTATAGCAGGTTTTGTAGGTATAATATAAGAAAGGGGCTTAGGGATTATCTTTTTTTAATTGTTTTATTGTTATGTTAATCACCATACATTACATCATTAGTTTTTGAGGTAGTGTTCCATGATTCATTGTTTGTGCATAACACCCAGTGCTCCACGCAGAACGTGCCCTCCTCAATACCCATCAACAGGCTAACCCATCCCCCCACCCCCCTCCCCTCTAGAACCCTCAGTTAGTTTTTCAGAGTCCATCGTCTCTCATGGTTCATCTCCCCCTCTGACTTACTCCCCTACATTCTTTGGCTTGGGGATTAGCTTAACTTCAGACAAAATACAATCTTTGTGAAGATTTTTACAGTTTGTTGTTGTTGCTGTTTAAATCTGTATTTTACACACATTTTATGGCTGGGGGGGCATTTGGTCCATGGAAACCTTCGAATACTCTGCTAGCTAAACGGTGTCAGTCATAATTCTCACTGTCCCTGGATGGGAGGGACAACCGTGAAGTTCGAGTATGGGATAGATCTAGTCTTTATAAAAAAACAAAACGAGACACTATTTTTGTCAGGATGGGGGGTGAAGTTTATATCTGTTGCCACCACGGTGAACACATTGGTGTTTCCCCATTATAAAACCTTTATACTCTTATTTCATCGCAGAGTGATGAGGAAGACAGTGTTGAAACCACTTTCCTCTTAATCGATGATACTGAACGGAGCTTCTTGGTAGAACTATTTCTATCCCACCCTCCAAAACATGCATTCCATATGACCACCATTCTCTGATCCAAGCAGAATCATACTTTTACAGAAGATAAAAACTCGAGTAACTTGGGAATCCTGAAATTTGTGTTTATTACACCCACTTACTATCTACTTGGATACCCATCCCTTGTTGATTGATCCCTCGAGTCAAACCATTTTCTGAGGGGCTTATCTCTAATTAGTTCATGGATTTACTCTTCCCTAGTAGCCCAGCTACTGAGACTGCATTTTAATTCTCGACTCTGACTTCCGATTTTTTTTTCTCTTTTCTTTTTTTCTCTTTATTCTCAATTTTTCTCTTAGTTCATTCATTATTAACACCCAGGGCCACTAATGCTGATTCGACTCTCTTTTTTCCTACTTAATAATCGTAACAGCATTTCTAAAGCTGTACTATATGTTATTATATGTGATAATCTAACAAGAATACAGATTACAATTCAATCAAAAATAAAGGGTACGATTTTACCATTCCTTTATAATCTAACTTGATTAGTTCTGAAGTAAAAAAGAAACATTGGTACCTAAAGTAGGACTACTTTGCTCTTTCTATATGTCATTATCCTCATCCAGAATTGTTTATCAACATCTATTTTAACTTACAGCTTTCCCTGTGCAACTTATAGACATTAAGTTGCCTGTCTGATGTCCTAAAACTGTCCAGAGTAGCCCTTCATTGAGATCGAATTCCAATGCTCTTTCTTGTAAAGACTCTGCAAGGATATTTTGAAAAGGAAAAGCAGAGAAGTATTGGAAATCTCCATTTTTACTGTAGTAAATTTATTGGGGAATATTCATTAATTTAAATTTCCCTAGATGTGGGGTGCCTGGGTGGCTCAGTCGTTAAGCATCTGCCTTCGGCTCAGATCGTGATCCTAGGATACTGGGATTGAGCCCTGCATAGGGCTCCCTGCTCAGAGGGAAGCCTGCTTCTCCCTTTCCCTCCGCTGCTCCCCCTGCTTGTGTTCCCTCTCTATCTCTCTCTCTGTCAAATAAATAAATAAAAATCTTTTAAAAAATAGTAAGTTTCCCTAGATGTAATTTTAAGCCATCCAAATCAACCATCAAAAGTCTTCTTAATTCAAAGAAGATAAAACTTTAATTGTTCAATGCATATTGTAATAGCTTTTAGGCATGCCTTAATTAGGACATATTTAGGAAAAGCACTTTAGGAAAATATAGGAAAAAATGGCAAAACCAGCAAGCACTGGGTTAAGAATCAGGTGGAGTTCAGTACTGGACAAAAATCCACTAACCATCACTGGTGGAAACTACATCACTCCTTATTATGAAAATTAACGATTAAGGGTAAAATTAAGCCATTTACCACCATTCCTCTTTAAGAGAAATTGAGGGACATTTCTTACTACAGAAGACCACCATCCAGTAAAAGTAGAAAGAATAGTAGGATCAGAAGTCACATTTCAGGGATGCCTGGGTGGCTCAGTCGGTTAAGCATCTATCTTCAGCTCAGGTCATGATCTCAGGGTCCTGAGATCGAGTCCCGCATCAGGCTCCCTGCTCTTTGGGGAGTCTGCTTATGCCTCTCCCTCTGTCCCTTCTCCTGCTCATGCTCTCTCTCTCTCTTAAATAAATAAAATCTTTAAAAAAATTAGTGTAAACTTCTAAAAGACTAAGGTTGCAAATCTGAGTTGCTCGGGTCCATATGCTACGTTGGCGAGGGTATTCCACTTATAGATGCTGAATCCCCTTGTAGGCAAATCTGTGCACACGACACCCACAGTCTTCTCCTGATGTTTAACTGTGTGCACAAAAGTCAGGAGCAGGCTGAGAGTCAGAACCTGGCCTAGGTGGGTTTTCTGGGCCAGGTCTGGAGGGGAACTAGACCGTCTCCCATGGGGCATAGCAGGGATATACTGGCTCTCTCTTCTCTTCAACTGTGTATTGACTTGATATAGTTTTGGGTGATTTGGATGTTTGCACAATCCTCTGCACTCCTCTGCTCTCCCACGGTAGCCTAAAACAGATCTACCCTGGACTTAAGAGGATGACATAACGTAATTACTGGGAGTCAGCCTTGCTGGTTCCAGTAACTGCAGAGTGACTGAGGGACTAGTCCAAATCCAAGTTGCTGTAAAATGCCAACCGATAGTTGGTTTACAGCGTGATACCATTAATGACAAGTAAGCCAGGGGAGACCAAGGCACACAGTCCTCCAATTAACTCTCCCCCAGCCACTGAAACTAGGAACCACTTCTCCTCTTTCCACGGAGCTTATGATCACTCAAGCAGTTTCTGAAAAAGTGTACATAATTAGTGGGGATTAATGAATACTGAAATCATTAAATATCACCAGGAATAATGTTGACTGATGCCCTTGCCTTGACCTTGATCAAAATCCTCTCCTGATTCAGACTAACAGCAGGAAGAACATCTGTGAAGAGAGCTAGCGCTGGCTCACCCACACAAGTTTCTCCTGGAAGAAAAGTCACAAAGGCCTCCCAACCCACGGGAACTCTGTTCAAGCCAGCACTGTATGAATCCACACAGGGTCACACACACAACAAAGCTCTCCTTCGACCAGAGACACGGTTTTTCAAATTTCAAGTCATCCCCACAGCACTTTTTTATAGGGGAGAGACTTTAAACAAAACATGTCAACTTTTGAAAAAAATAATTTTTGAAATTTTCTTTTAGTTGCACTCACAAACCTGCATGTGTATGCGTGCTGTGGGTGACACTGAGAATTTTATTATTAGGGTACAGTCAAAAATGCTTGAAGGTTCTAAGAGTTAAAGGGACAGCTGAGAGTTAAAAAGACTCCATCCCTTTCCTGCGTTTTCTACCCTAAGAAGTGGGGGGGACTTTAGGAAAACCCCTCCATCAATAAAGCTGAGGTTTATGAAATCTTTTCTCTCAACAGTGGTGAAGCTCGAGAAAATGCACAGAAGCCACATTCTTGTTCATTTCTTGGGACCATAAACGATATTTATAATAATTACTATCAAAGGTGATTCCTTGTGGCATATAACTTCTATTTTTGTATTCATAGTTACATTATGCTACATCTCTTCATATTTACAGGGATCCTTGCTGTCTATGGGCTGCTTGTTCCAAGACCAAGAGAAATATCTATACCATTACTAAACATGCAAAATAATCTATTTTAACCCTGCAATCTAAATAGAAGAGTGAAACAAAATTCTTGATTAACAACCAAACTTCATCATTTTGTTTACAGTGAAAATGATTAATTGTCTTCTAATGGGTAAATCGATACCTCGCTTAATTGTATCTGCTTCTCAGAATTGGGTACCTCTAGTTCATTAACTCTTTTAAATAACAGCCTGCCTTGGAAAACTGCACAAAACTTATTAACGTTTCTTTTAAAGCCTTGATAAATCGTCCAGTCTCTTGAATCTTACTCACTAAGTCTGCATTAACAACAATGAAACTATGGTACCCGGACATATTGTATATAATCTGAGAAAAATAAAATGAAGAAGACTTCTGCTTGTTCAAAACCTCACAAAGGTGATTAGGTCATGAGTGGACCACTTGATGGTTATGGAAATCCATCATGAAATGTGGAGTCTAAAAAATTCTATTATGGAAAGTAAAAAAAGTCATAAAAGGTAAAATATTAAAGCCTGTGTGATGGGCTCACAGAAGCAGGGGAGACAGACAAAGCCCCGGGCTTCTGGGGATAATTATCTGGTGGGTGATTTATTTTTTTATTTTTTTAACTTATTGGAGGAGTTTATTATACTGATATTTCATCAAATGTAAGTTAAAGGGCTCCAAATTCAGTGACCTACTTTCTTAGCCTGCCTTAGTCTATGTGATGTTTTGACTATGCTGCAGATTTCCAGCACGCATTATGGATTTTTATCTCACTCTTACATTTTTTTTCCATTTTAAATATTTTCCTTTTATTTTTTAATAATGTTGTATTGTTATGTTAATCACCATACATTACATCATTAATTTTTGATGTAGTGTTCCATGATTCATTGCTTGTGCATAACACCCAGTGCTCCACGCAGAATGTGCCCTGTTTAATGCCCATCACCAGGCTAATACCCATCACCACTTTATCCCTCCCGAACCCTCAGTTTCTTTTTCAGAGTCCATCGTCTCTCATGGTTCCTCTCCCCCTCCGACTTACTCCCCTTCATTCTTCCCCTCCTGCTATCTTCTTCTTTTTTTCTTCACATATATTGCATTATTTGTTTCAGAAGTACAGATCCGTGATTCTTCAGTCTTGTACAATTCACAGTGCTCACCATAGCACATGCCCTCCCCAATGTCTATCACCCAGCCAGCCCATCCTTCCCACCCCCCACCACTCCAGCAACCCTCAGTTTGTTTCCTGAGATTAAGAATTCCTCATATCAGTGAGGTCATAGGATACATGTCTTTCTCTGATTGACTTATTTCACTCAGCATAACACCCTCCAGCTCCATCCACGTCGTTGCAAATGGCAAGATCTCATTCCTTTTGATGGCTGCATAATATTCCACTGTGTATAGATACCACCTCTTCTTTATCCATTCATCTGTCGATGGACATCTTGGCTCTTTCCACACTTTGGCTATTGTGGACATTGCTGCTATAAACATTGGGGTGCACGTACCCCTTCGGATCCCTACATTTGTATCTTTAGGGTAAATACCCAGTAATGCAATTGCTGGATCATAGGGTAGCTCTATTTTCAACTGTTTGAGGAATCTCCATACTGTTTTCCAGAGTGGCTGCACAAGCTTGCATTCCCACCAACAGTGTAGGAGGGTTCCCATTTCTCCACATCCCCGCCAACATCTGTCGTTTCCTGACTTGTTAATTTTAGCCATTCTGACAGGTGAGGTGGTATCTCACTGAGGTTTTGATTTGGATTTCCCTGATGCCGAGCGATGTGGAGCCCTTTTTCATGTGTCTGTTGGCCATTTGGATGTCTTCTTTGGAAAAATGTCTGTTCATGTCTTCTGCCCATTTCTTGATTGGATTATTTGTTCTTTGGGTGTTGAGTTGGATAAGTTCTTTATAGATTTTGGATACTAGCCCTTTATCTGATATGTCATTTGCAAAAATTTTCTCCCATTCTGTCGGTTGTCTTTTAGTTTTGTGGACTGTTTCTTTTGCTGTGAAAAGCTTTTTATCTTGATGAAATCCCAATAGTTCATTTTTGCCCTTGCTTCCCTTGCCTTTGGAGATGTTTCTAGGAAGAAGTTGCTTGGCTGAGGTCGAAGAGGTTGCTGCCTGTGTTCTCCTGTAGGATTTTGATGGACTCCTGTCTCATGTTTAGGTCTTTCAACCATTTGGAGTCTATTTTTGAGTGTGGTGTCAGGAAATGGTCCAGTTTCATTCTTCTGCATGTGGCCGTCCAATTTTCCCAACACCATTTGTTGAAGAGACAGTCTTTTTTCCATTGGACATTCTTTCCTGCTTTGTTAAAGATGAGTTGACCATAGAGTTGAGGGTCCATTTCTGGGCTCTCGATTCTGTTCCATTGATCGATGTGTCTGTTTTTGTGCCAGTACCAAACTGTCTTGATGATGACAGCTTTGTAATAGAGCTGGAAGTCGGGAATTGTGATGCCGCCAGCTTTGCTTTTCTTTTTCAATATTGCTCTGGCTATTCAGGGTCTCTTCTGGTTCCATACAAATTTTAGGATTATTTGTTCCATGTCTTTGAAAAAGGTGAATGGTATTTTGATGGGGATTGCATTGAATGTGTAGATTGCTCTAGGTAGCACTGACATCTTCACAATGTTTGTTCTTCCAATCCAAGAGCATGGAACGTTTTTCCATTTCTTTGTGTCTTCCTCAATTTCTTTCCTGAGTATTTTATAGTTTTCTGAATACAGATCCTTTGCCTCTTTGGTTAAATTTATTCCTAGGTATCTTACGGTTTTGGGTGCAATTGTAAATGGGATAGACTCCTTGATTTGTCTCTCTTCTGTGTTGTTGTTGGTGTATAGGAATGCCACTGATTTCTGTGCATTGATTTTATAGCCTGCCACTTTACTGAATTCTTGTATGAGTTCTAGCAGTTTTGGGGTGGAGTCTTTTGGGTTTTCCACATACAGTATCATATCATCTACAAAGAGGGAGAGTTTGACTTCCTCTTTGCCGATTTGGATGCCTTTAATTTCTTTTTGTTGTCTGATTGCTGTGGCTAGGACTTCTAATACTATGTTGAATAGCAGTGGTGAGAGTGGACATCCCTGCCGCGTTCCTGACCTTAGGGGAAAAGCTCAGAGCTTTTCTCCATTGAGAATGATATTTGCTGTAGGTTTTTCGTAGATGGCTTTTATGATATTGAGGTATGGACCCTCTATCCCTATACTCTGAAGAGTTTTGATCAAGAAAGGATGCTGTACTTTGTCAAATGCTTTTTCTGCATCTATTGAGAGGATCCTATGACTCTTGTTCTTTCTTTTGTTAATGTATTGTATCACGTTGATTGATTTGCGGATGTTGAACCAACCTTGCAGCCCAGGGATAATCCCACTTGGTCATGGTGAATAATCCTTTTAATGTACTGTTGGATCCTATTGGCTAGTATTTTGGTGAGAATATTTGCATCCATGTTCATCAAGGATATTGGTCTGTAATTCTCCTTTTTGATGGGGTCTTTGGTTTGGGGATCAAGGTAATCCTGTCCTCCTAAAATGAGTTTGGAAGTTTTCCTTCCATTTCTATTCTTCGGAACAGTTTCAGGGAATAGATATTAATTCTTCTTTAAATGTCTGATAGAATTCCCCTGGGAAGCCATCTGGCCCTGGGCTTCTGTTTCTTGGGAGATTTTTATGACTGCTTCAATTTCCTTAGTGGTTATAGGTCTGTTCAGGTTTTCTCTTTCTTCCTGGTTCAGTTTTGGTAGTTGATACATCTCTAGGAATGCACCCATTTCTTCCAGGTTATCTAATTTGCTGGCATAGAGTTGCTCATAATATGTTCTTATAATTGTTTGTATTTCTTTGGTGTTGGTTGTGATCTCTCCTCTTTCATTCATGATTTTGTTGATTTGGGTCATTTCTCTTTTCTTTTTGATCAGTCTGGCCAGGGGTTTATCAATCTTGTTAATTCTTTCAAAGAACCAGCTCCTAGTTTTGTGGATCTGTTCTACTGTTCTTTTGGTTTCTAGTTCATTGATTTCTGCTCTGATCTTTATGATTTCTCTTCTCCTGCTGGATTTAGGCTTTCTTTGCTGTTCTTTCTCCAGCCCCTGTAGGTGTAGGGTTAGGTTGTGTCTTTGAGACCTTTCTTGTTTCTTGAGAAAGGCTTGTATTGGTATATACTTTCCTCTCAGGACTGCCTTTGCTGTATCCCAAAGATTTTGAACAGTTGTGTTTTCATTTTCATTGGTTTCCATGAATTTTTTAAATTCTTCTTCAATTTCCTGGTTGACCCATTCATTCTTTAGTAGGATGCTCTTTAGCCTCTATGTATTTTAGTTCTTTCCGACTTTCCTCTTGTGATTGAGTTCCAGTTTCAAAGTATTGTGGTCTGAATATATGCAGGGAATAATCCCAATCTTTTGGTACCAGTTGAGACCTGATTTGTGACTTAGGATGTGATCAATTCTGGAGAATGTTCCATGGGCACTACAGAAGAATGTGTATTCCGTTGCTTTGGGATGGAATGTTCTGAATATGTGTGTGAAGTCCATTTGGTCCAGTGTGTCATTTAAAGTCTTTATTTCCTTGTTGATCGTTTGCTTAGATGATCTGTCCATTTCAGTCAGGGGGGTGTTAAAGTCCCCCACTGCTATTGTATTGTTGTCAATGTGTTTCTTTGCTTTTGTTATTAATGGCCTTATATAATTGGCTGCTCCCACGTTAGGGGCATAGATATTTACAATTGTTATATCTTCTTGTTGGATAGACCCTTTAAGTAGGGTATACTGTCCTTGTTCATCTCGTATTACAGTCTTTGATTTAAAATCTAATTTGTCTGATATAAGGTTTGCCACCCCATCTTTTTTTTGGTGTCCATTAGCATGGTAAATGGTTTTCGACCCCCTCACTTTCAATCTGGGGGTGTCTTTGGGTCTAAAATGAGTCTCTTGCAGACAGCATATGGATGAGACTTGTTTTTTAATCCAATGTGATAGCCTGTGTCTTTTGATTGGGGCATTGAGCCCATTTACATTCAGGGTAACTACTGAAATGTATGAATTTAGTGCCATTGTATTGCCTGTAAGGTGACTGTTACTGTATATGGTCTGTGTTCCTTTCTGATCTATGCTGCTTTTAGGCTCTCTTTTTGCTTAGAGGACCTCTACTAATATTTCTTGTAGGGCTTTAGTTTTTGTTTGTCCTGGAAGCTTTTTATCTCTCCTTCTATTTTCAATGACAGCCTAGCGGGATATAGCGTTCTTGGCTGCATATTTTTCTCGTTTAGTGCTCTGAAGATATCTTGCCAGTCCTTTCTGGCCTGCCAGGTCTCTGTGGGTCGGTCTGTTGCCAATCTAATGTTTCTACCATTGTAGGTTACATATTTCTTCTCCCGAGCTGCTTTCAGGATTTTCTCTTTGTCTCTGAGACTCGTAAGTTTTACTATTAGATGTCGTGGTGTTGACCTATTTTTACTGATTTTGAGAGGTGTTCTCTGTGCCTCCGGGATTTTGATGCCTGTTTCCTTCCCCACATTAGGTAAGTTCTCTGCTATTATTTGCTCCAATATACCTTCTGCCCCTCTCTCTCTTTCTTCTTCTTCTGGGATCCCAATTATTCTAATGTTTTTTCATCTTATCGTATCGCTTATCTCTCAAATTCTGCCCTCGTGATCCTGTAGTTGTTTCTCTCTCTTTTTCTCAGCCTCTTTATTTTCCATTATTTGTTCTTCTATATCGCTGATTCTTTCTTCTGCCTCATTTAGCCTAGCAGTTAGTGCCCCCATTTTTGATTGCACATCATTAATAGCCTTTTTGATTTCGACTTGGTTAGATTTTAGTTCTTTTATTTCTCCAGAAAGGGTGTCTCTAATAACTTCCACACTTTTTTCAAGCCCAGCTAGTATCTTTAAATCATGATTCTGAACTCTAGGCCCGACATCGTACTAATGTATTGAGTAGGTCCCTGGCAGATGGTACTACCTCTTGTTCTTTTTGCTGAGGTGACTTTTTTTGTCTCGTCATTTTGTCCAGAGGGGAATAGATGAATGAGAGAACAAAATGCTAACAGGTTAACAACATCTCCAGCAAATATACTCTATACAAATCAGAAAAGACCTGAAAGCAGGGGACAAGGAAGGGAAAGAAAGAAGAGGAAAAAAGGGAAAAAGAAAAAGATAAAAACAAACAAAAACAGAACAAAACAAAAAAAACAGAATATGATCAAATATGATCAGGCTAGTGCATATATCAGTGCCACACAATAGCTTTTGGGCCTATTTCAGTCTGTTAGAAGAAAGTGCCTGCCAAAATTTTGAAGGAAGAAAGACATATATGTACAAAATAAGGGTTGATACAATGAAGGGATTGAAGATGACTGTAAAGATGAAAATTGTAAAAGATTTTATAAAAGGAATTGAGAAGATAAGAAGTTGTTTTTAAAAAGAAAAATAAGATTTAAAAATAAAAAGAAAGATGAAAAAAAGAAAAAAAAAGGGAGAGAATGTGATCAGGCAAGAGAATAGAACAAAGCCGTACACTAGTGATTTAAGGTATATTTTGATCTATTAGAAGAAATTGTATCTCAAAATTTAAAGAGAGAACAACTCTCTCTCTCTCTCTCTATATATATATATGCCAAAAATAAGGGTAACTACTATGAAGGGAGAACAATATGACTCTAAAAATGAAAAATAAAAAAAAAAAATTTAAAAAGGCATTGGTAAGATGTTGTTTGAAAAAGGGAAAAAGAAAAATTTAAAAAAAAACAGTTAAAAATTTAACTCTGAAAAAGTAATGAATTATGTTAAAAAAGCCATGAATTTTATGTGCAGTATTCCCCTAGCGCTGGAGTTCTCCCGTTCTCCTTGATCGGTAAACTTGGTCTTGGCTTGCTGGCTGTTCGTGCTGATCTTCTGGGGGAGGGGCCTGTTGCCATGGTTCCCAAATGTCTTTGCCGGAGGCTGAATTGCCCCGCCTTTGTGAGTCCGGGCTAAGCAAGCTGCTCGGGTTTGCTCTCGGGAGCTTTTGTTCCCTGCAAACTCTCGGTACAGCTTTGGAGGACCAGGGTGAAAGTGGTGGCCTCCCAATCTCCACCCGGAGGAGCTGAGAACTCGGGGCCCCGCTCCTCAGTGCGCCCCCAGAGAAAAGCAGTCACTCCCGTGTCCCCGGTCTCCGGCCGCACTCCGTGCTCACCCGGCCTGTGATCGAGCGTTGCTATCTCTGGCACCCGACCCCGTGTGGAGTCTCCAAACCCAGCAGATCCCTGCGGTGCGCTCCCGCGCCGCTCCTCCTGGGGGACGAAGGGGAGTCTCCCCGGATCTGCCGCCTGTTGGGTCCCTGCTGGAG